>NC_050573.1:76521476-76841782 GCF_011100635.1 Trichosurus vulpecula
AGAGGTCTATGCCCCCTTCACCAGCTACAGGTGGGTCCCAGTGGTGAGTTCTGAGGGCTACGCTTTATTCTGGGTAGAATTTCATGTCCCAGACTGCTCTCTGTCTGCCAGGCCTATGCTCTCAGTTTTTCTTCCATGCTGCTTCTTGGACAGGACTCAGAGGCAGGTTTGGGGCATTTGTGCCTGGGCCATGAAGTCCCAGTGAAAGCTTTAAGATCTCACAGTTCCCCCCTCCCCTCCCCAAGAAACAGGTACAGGCATCTACCGGCCACAACCATGGTTTAATGTCAGCTTTGCAGCCTGCCTGGGGGCTCAAGCCCCGAGGCTGCCTCTCCTCTGGCCAGCTTCCCCGAATGCTTTGGCCAGCCTCCCTCAGCCCTCCAAGCTCTTAGGCAGGGCCACTGCCATAGAGGCCCCTTGGGGAGGGACGTGGGGATCATAGCTCCGGAGCTGGTGGGGACCTCAGGCCATCCCGTCCACTCCCCTCATTCTACAGCTGAGGTCCAGGGAGGTTGTGACTTGGCCAAGGTCACACAGATAGTAAGTGACATCCGGCCTTTGAACTCAGGTCCTCTGAGTGCAGAGCATACTCTCCAGACGTTCAGAGTCAGCAAGGATCGGAATGATCGTCTTCTCCCCTGCTGAGGCCCTTGTTCCAGGGGCCATCTTACTTGGGCTCGGTCTTCTTTCCCAGCTAGCTCAGGATGGGAGTGCTCCAGCTTGGAGCCTAGAGGGGAGAGGGAACCATCAGTCACACTTAGACATCTCAGGACATGGTCCTCTAGGATTCAGGGTGGGAGGACACCAGGCTGTCCCGGTTCCTCCTTTGTCCTCCCCCAGCCCAGCCCCTTCCTCACCTTTCCCGAATGTGAGACAGCTGCTGTCGTTGCTGGTCGAGCTCTCGCTGCTGCCTCTGTATGTGACCCATCAGGGACCAGATGATCTGACTTTGTTTGTCCGCATAGAGCTGTGGGAGCAGGATTGGGTATTAGCTCCAAGCAGCCACCATCCTGGCACTTACCCTGCCTCCAGCCCTGAACTGAAGTCAACCAGCAACTACCTTTCCATGCCTGTCCTCTAATGTGTCTCAGAAACTGGGATCCTCCCTCCACCTTCCCTTCTCTGAAGTCAGCCCAAACTGGAGGAAGGAGAAAATAAATTCATTCTCCTTCTCCTGCCTCCTGGTGCTTGGGCACTGCCCAAAGCACTTTCTTCTAGCAAAAGACAAAGGGCAGGGTCCCTACTTGACAGATGAGAAAACTGAGAGCATTTATGGGACTTTCTCCTAGTTGAATGGGAATTCAGCTCTACTGGGTTTCAGTTCAGGACCCTTGCTCCAGTCCCACAGGTTTTTTGTAGCCATCAGGGATGGCCCTGGCCCTGTTTCCCTGGGCATCTCTGTCCCTCTGCTTGCCTTTGACCTGGAGGGAAAGGGAGCTATCTAAGACCCCAGGGATGGGGCTCTGGAGCCAGCATCTGCTTCCTCCCCCACCCCCCATTCCCCAGTGCACTCTTAGGGGCTTTTACCTTTAGGTCTTCAAGCTCCTTCTGGGTGTTTCTGGGCACCACAGCTGCCAGGGCCCCCTGGAGCTTCTCCACTCTCTGCTGAAGAACCTGGTGCCCCTCCATCACTTTCTTGAGTGCGATCCCAGCTCCCTGAGCTTGTAATTCCAAGCTCTTCTCTTCTGCCTGTGGGAGGAGAGCAGATGTTTGAGAAGGGACCGGGGAGGCTGAACTAAGGGAAATGCCCCCGATGGAATAAGGGTTCCAGAGGATGCAGGTAACTTGAGTGGTGCAGATGCATGGGGCCATATAGGGTGTCCAGAGAAGGGCAAGAGCCCTATGGGAGTGTAGCATTCCTAGTTCCATCTCCCCAGCCAGCCTCACCCCTCCCTGTCCGCTGGGTTACCCACTTCCCCCGTCTTCAGCTACCTGGATCTCCTCTAGACTCCTCTCCAGCTCTTGTGTTCGTGCCTGGGTACTGCCCAGATCCTCCTGAAGCATAACCACGGTCTGCTCATAAAGACCCAGGCTGCGGCTAGCCTCATCAAGTTGGGCCTCAGTGGCTCTATAAATGCGGTTGAGGGCCTGACCAAACTGCAGGATGCCGTGGAGAAGGATGTTGACTTCATCTTGCAGTGCCAGCTCCTGGCTTGGCTTGGGCGGTGTGGGCATAGGCAGTACCAGGCTGGGCATCATGAGCAGGCACAAGAGAAGGGACATGCTTGCACCGGGAGAGGAAGCCAGCGGCTGAAGACTGAGCCTGACGACTGCTGTCTTGGGGCCTCCGGCCTTTCTCTTTTATGCCTTGGGCACTGCCCACTGGCTGACCTCCAGCACTCCTACCTCTCCTTCCTGTCCCCCAGAGATCAATCGTTAACTTGTGGCATAGGGAGGAGGCGGATCCAACCTCAGCCTTCTCCTCCCCTCAAGCAAGGCCCTAATTGTGCAAGGCCAACATGGGGTGAGAGTTGCATCAGGGGCCGGGGCCACGAGGCCTGTGCCAGCTGGACCCTTCCCTAACAGCTGGTCTGGGGTGGAGGTCAGGCAGTGGCAAGCCATGCTGGAGTCACGCTGCTCACCAGGGGGACATGGACTGAGCTGTCTGGTACTCCCACTCAGCCCCCTCCTCAGGGCCTGGGGAGCCTGGTGTCCATTCTCCTCCTCCTCCTCCCTACTCCGATAGCCCATGACTCATGCTGAGGGAGTAGAGCCCCAAACCCCCCACCCCCCATCCCCTTAGAGGCACTGGTACATGGTCAGTGAGAAGGACGGATGGACCGTCCTATGGCTGCCCCTCGTCATTATGAGCCCATCCTGGAAACTGAGATCCTAACCCATTTCCATCCGTCTCTACACCTATGGCTGGTCCTGGCCTTCAAGGCCCCCAGTGAGACTGGACAGGGCTTTCTTCTCTTGAAAGGCTAGTTGCTGAGGAAGGACCGTCTCCCCCTGCCCTATCCCCTGCTGGGGGAGGGGGGCCAATGGTACTGGAAAAGAGCAAGCTCTGCCTAGTCTTGATGCCCTGGGATACAGGGGGATGAGGCCACAGTTGGAAGTTGGGAGAAAGCCTATCCCTATCCACCCCACATGTGCCATAGGACTATTGGCCTTTTTTTGTGGGGAGGCAAGATTTCATTTAAAATTTTTGAATCTATATTCATCAATAAGAAAAACAGCACGGCAAACAGATAGCTAACAAGCATTAATTGAGCGCTTACTGTGTGCCAGGCACTATGCTCAGCACTGGGGTTATAAAAATTTTAAAGGCAGAAACATGATCCCTGCCCTCAAGGAGCTGGGGTTGAAGAGGGATTGGGGGGGGGGGGGCGGGGTGTGATAAGAGAGGAAGTCAATAAGCATTTATTAAGTTTCCTACCATGTGCCAGACACTGTGCTAAGCAGTTTAACAAATCTTGTCTTTTTTGATCCCCTATGGGGTAGATGTGATTATGATCCCTATTTTACAGCTAAGGAAACTGAGTCAGGCAGAAGTTAAAGGGTTTGCCCAATGTTATGCAGCTAGTAAGTGTCGGGATAGATTCAAACTCAGACCTTCCTGACTCCAAGCCTAGCACTGCACCCACTGGACCACCTAGCTGCCACTAGTCAAGTCCTACTTCTGATATGTCCTACCTGCGTGACCCTGTGATCTCACAGTGGTCTAGACAGCTCTCCGAGACCATGAGTTGCAGAGAAGGTCTATGGAGAATTTTCTCACTTAGCAATTCCTCACACTGATCAAATCACAGGTCTGGCCCCTCCCTCCATCCCTATCCCTGAATAATTTATTCCTTAATAATTATTCTTTTCACTCCTTAAGGAATAAAATTTCCTTAATAATCTCGAACGCTCTCCATTTTGTCCTCAGGTGTTAGGACTGTACTTGGAGTTTGACAGTGTTTTCTAATTAATATCTTTATTTTTCCCCAGTTGCATGTAGAAATAATTTTTAACATCCATTTTTAAAATTCTGAGTTCCACCCTTCCCCTCCCCCTCCCCTCCCCCACCATTGAGAAGGCAAGTCATTCGATATAGGTTATACATGTGTAGTCATGCAGGACACATCCATAATATCAGCGGTGTTTTCTTTCCCAGTTTTTGAGGATAATCTGTGTAGTCTGGGTATCGTTCTTTAAAAGTTCACTAAAATTCACCTCTAAGTCCCTCTAGAACCGGGCTTTGTTTTCTTAACCAGGTAGTTAGGACTTTCCATCTGTCTGGGCCTCAGCTTTCCCATGTATCTATCTGATGCAGACACTTGTGCCCAGGCTGCCTACTTAGTGGACTGGCTTGAAACCCTGAGTAGCTAAGGACATGTAGTGAAAGGTTCCAGCAAAGTCCGGTTTCAGTGAGAGGCAAAGGACCCTCCCCCTGGTTCACCGAGGTAATGTGGCAGGGGCCTCCAGACCCCCATTAAGTGCCTCTGGAGGAGGCAGTTGCTGATGTGAGTCTTGCCCCATTAAGCTACGCCAAGTTGGCTTCTCTGTCTTTGACTGCTGGGCACAGGCCAGGGCCACCCCCCACAACCCTCGCCCAGTCCAGGGCCTCTTTCCCTCTTGCCTGGACTGTTGCAACAGCCTTCTCACCACCCTCCCTGCCCCCATCAATCCCCTCTGATTTCATCCTGTCCTGGTTTCCAGTTAACCTTAAAGCTTTTATCTGGTCACGTCCCACTCTGACTCAGAATCCTTCAAGGGTTGCCCAAGTGCTTTCTTTACCCCTGGAGGCTTTAGGTAGGGGCTGCATGGCTCCTTGTTGGGGTCATAGTGGAGATTTCTGTTGGGTAAGGTGTGGACTGGTTGGCCTCTGAAGCCCCTTCCAACTTTTCGATTCGGTGATGGGAAAACCAAATTCCTGTCTGTCATTCGAGGCCTCATATGTTTCTGGGCCCAACATCATCTTTTTCTTTTTCAATTTAATTTAATTTTTTTAATTAACAAGCACTTTTTCTTTCCTGCTTACTTCCCCCTATCCTGCCATCAAAACCCAAAAACCCTTGTAACAAATGTGTCTAGTCAAACAAAACAAATTCCCACATTGGCCTTGTCTAAAAGTGGATGGCTCATTCTTCAGCTTGAGTCTATCAAAGGATTCCTTTGAACTCTTTCTAACTCCTACCCATCCTTCAAGGCCTAGTTCAAACCCCACCTCCACCATGAAGCCCTCCCTAATGACCCCAAGCCCTCCTTCCTTGAGCCTGTTACATTGTAAAACTTAGCCAAGCACTTTTCTGCCCATGAGACTTAGACCACAGCTGAGTTTAAATCTCAACTGCCGATTTTGGACTGGGTTACTTTGGGCAGGGCCTTCTCTTGACTTAGTTCCTACTGAAAAAAGAACTGGTGAGATAAGGAAGCTGCACTGGGTCATCTCTAAGATATCTTCAATACTGAGGATCCTCTCTCCTCCTTCATCCTGAAGTGAGTGTTGGAATTGGGGTTAGAAAGATCTGGGTTCAGATCGTCTCCCCAGCACTTAACAAGCTGGACTATCGCAGGCGAGTCACTTTTAACCTCAAGGAGCCTCGGTCTTCTCATCTGTGTAATGGGGGCAGTGGGACCTGTCGTTACCTGCCTTACAGGACCGTGAGACCCAAATGAGATGTGGCATGTGGGGTGCCTGGCAAGCATAGAGCGGCCGTGTGAACGTTTGTCCATTGTCACTGCCTAACCCCACGGTGTCAGCTCATACAGCATGAAGAACCAAAGGCATCGGCTTTGACCCCTTACCTAGCTCTCCTCTCCCATCACCAGAAACCTGCTATATATCTATCCTCACAACCTCAACTTCAGCAGCCGTCAGGGCTCAGTCAGGAACATCGCCATCAAAGTGCAGTACATGGCAGGAGAGGACCCCAGCCAGGCTTTGCCGGTGAGTGTGTGTGTGTGTGTGTGTGTGTGTGTGTGTGTGGTGTGGTGTGTGGTGTGTGTGCATAACTCATGGGAGACAGCATTGTTGTGGAAAGAGCCCTCTACTTAAAGTCAGGGCAGCTGGTTTGCAATCCCAGCCTTGCTCTTTGTAGGTAGGTCTGGATAAGATTGAGAAATCCCTTTCCTCCTCTTGCACCAGCTCTCCAAGGGCCTTCCCAAGTCTGATATATTATAATCCTATGAATTATGTCTAAATGCAAAAACTCCATTTGGGAGGGTCAGAGGATACAGTTACTTGGGAGCACGAGGGCAGGAAATGCTTGGGGGCCTCCCTTTTTTTTCTGTGCCCTACTAGCCCTGAGCGCTATCCCTGTCACCCCAGCCTAGAGTCCTCAGTAGGGGTGACTCATCTTTAAGGGTCACTTAGTCCAGCCTCTGACCTCTGGCTATGGGCAGAACCACACCCTCTGTTCTCCTCAGCCCAAGGTGGAAGGAGTGGTATGTGAGGGAGGTGTTACCACCCTAAACCCTGATTCTACCCACCCCCAAGGTGATATTTGGGAAGTCCAGCTGCAGTGAATTTTCCCGAGAGGCCTACACAGCCGTGGTGTATCATAGCAAGTATGGGGGCCCAAGGGGTCAAATTTTTGGGGTGATGGGGAGGTATTTGGTGGGGCTGGGCCGATGTGGGCACAAAGGGATTGAGCTGGTCTGAAGGGACTTGGGTCAGTCAGAGGGGTCAGAGTAGGGTGGTCAAGAACATCCATCAGAACTGGTTGGAGAGTCAGGCTCTAGCTGCCCTAGGGTGGGCCCCTGGACCTAAAGAATGTTCTGTGGAGATGGAAGGCAGGGTCTGGAGCCTCTCGGGGCTCACCAGCCTCCCTCCCCCTGCCTTCCAGGTGCCCAGAGTTCTATGAGGAGTTCAAGATACAGCTCCCAGCCAATGTGACAGAGAACCACCACCTGTTGTTCACATTCTATCATATTAGCTGCCAGCCACGGCCCAGCACACCTCTGGAAACACCTGTTGGCTATACTGTGAGGCCTGGGACCCCTTCTCCCCACCACCAGCCAGGCCACCCCAGTTCCATGCATGCCTCCAGAGCTTCCCACTCTTACTACCTATCTGTTCTCAACCCCTCCCTTTGGGCTTCCAAGATGGTGGAGGTTTGGGTGGGAAATGGCCTGTTCTTGGTGGGCTTACCAACTCTCACTCACGTCCCTCCCACAGTGGATTCCTCTCCTGCAGCATAGCCGCTTGAGGACGGGCCCCTTCTGTCTGCCTGTGTCTGTGGACCGGCCACCCCCTAGCTACTCGGTGCTCACACCTGATGTGAGTGGCCATCCCAAGGTTCCTTGGTAGTGTCTGGCACACTTGAGACCCCCTATCCCAGACTAGTCTGGAGTTTCCCAAGATGCCCCGGGGAGGGGAGGAACTCCCTAGAATACAGTGGTTCTGTCCTTTTCCCTGCCCCCATCCCACTGTGGCCCTGACTCCAGCCAGGTGGGGCTGGACCCATCTGATGTCGAAACACCAGCAAGTGGGAGGGGGTGGAGTGGGTTTGCCCAGAGGGTGATCAGGCCCCAAGGAGCTGGCAGCAAATGTTTTAGGGAAGAGAGTTTCTTGCCTATCCCCACATCCCCTAGTTGGCAGGCCGGACTGGGCTCCTAAGGTCTAGAGCTGCCCATCTTTCCCTTCCTCTAGGTTCCACTCCCTGGCATGCGATGGGTGGATGGTCACAAAGGCGTGTTCAGTGTGGAACTCACAGCTGTGTCTTCAGTACACCCGCAGGTAACCCTGGCTGGGGGGAGGGCAGGTAGTGGGGCCATCTGCCATGGAGTAGGAGCCGAAGAGAAGGGCAGACCTACAGAGGAGGCCAGGAGGCTGCCACCTCTGCTCTTGCTAGGAGTGACCACAGGGACCATCCCCTCTCCCCCCAAAAAAGCTTTTCTTAAGGCAACCCTAAGGTTCTAAGCACCTAGGAAACTGTGGGCCCTCACGTGGCCCAGAGGCCCATGGCTTTCAGGCCTAGCATTAGGGAATTGGCTCATGGACCTGGCTGGCATCCATGGCAAAGTGTGAATGACCAGGGGTAAAAAGAAGGCCGATGTCACCCCCACCCCCAGGAGCTAATTTTAACTTGGCTGCTGACTCAGGCCTTGGCTCAAGAAAGGTGAGGGTTGGGAGGGCCATTCATGGAGAGCTGGTGTGTTCAATCAGTAAGAAGGTGCTGGCTCGCCAGCCTACTGCACCACCAGCACCAACTCCCCAGCTCCCATGATTTACTTAAGGGAGAGAGTGCTTGTACAGCTCATCTCTTAGGATTAGATGAGCCCAGCAGAGCTTATGGGCTGAGCTAGGCTGGGTTGGTCAGAAGGAGGCTTCCTGGAGGAGATGGGTATTTGGGTAGATGCAGCAGGAAGCATGGCCTGGCCCCAGAGATTATCTGCTTGGGGGGGGGGGGAGGTTTCTTTGTGCAGAGGCCCCTGGAACCTGCCTGACTTGCCCTTCCTACCCTCCAGGACCCCCACCTGGACAAGTTCTTCACGCTGGTTCATGTCTTAGAGGAGGCTTCCTTCCCCTTCCGCCTGAAGGACGTGATCCTGAGTGAGAACAATGTGGAGACAGAACTGAAAAGCAGCGTAGGAGCCCTGCGGCTGGCCAGCCCCGAGCCCCTCGTTGCCTTCTCCCACCACGTGCTGGACAAGCTCATCCACCTCATTGTCAGGCCCCCCGTCATTGGCGGCCAGATCGGTAAGGGGCAGGGTCACCAGGTTGACCAGGCTGGGTGGGTGGTGGTTCTGCCACCTCTCTAGGCCTCTGTTTTCCAGGCTGGAAAATAAATGCCCAGATTAATCCAAGGAGGGGGTGTAACAAAAGCTGACTTGGTGATCCTTCCTTGTCCTTGTAGTGAACCTGGGCCGTGGGGCCTTTGAAGCCATTGCCCTGGTGGTCAGCCTTATTCACAAGAGCCTAGATGGAGCCCAGGACCAGAGGGGTCACAACCAGCTGCTGGCTGCCTATATCCACTATGCCTTCAGACTGCCTGGCCCTGAGCCTGGCCCCACGGGTGGTAAGTGAGCTACTGCCCACCCCCAACGGGGATGTAGTCTGTCATCCCAGCACTAACCACTCCAAACTGGCAGCGCTGAGTCCCTGACTGCTCCCTCCCCAGCTGCAGCCCTACCAGGGTGGAGAGTCAAAGAACAGGGTGCTGGAGCCTAGCCTTGGGGTGGGAACTAGAGATGCCCAGGGCAATGAGCAGAGGAACCCTTTGGGATCTGACTGGCCTTTGAGAGAGGGTGGTGGGTGCAGGGAGAGAACTCTTTTAACTGTCACATACCCTGCCCTTTCTCCAGTACCTCCTCCACCCCCTGTGCAATGTGCTACACTGTCCCGTGCCCCTGGCCGGCCCTCTAGCCTCCATCTGTCACGTTCCAAGAGCATCAGCAGCAGCAACCCTGATCTAGCCTCCTCTCCTTGCTCCCCAGATGAGGAGGTCACTCGCATCCTGGCCTGCAAGGTGTGGGCTGGGGCCAGGGAAAGGGTGGGGGGGGGGGAGGGTCACCTGCATCCTGGCCTGCAAGGCGTGGGATGGGGCCAGGAAAGGGGGAAAGGGTCACCTGCATCCTGGCCTACAAGGCGTGGGATGGCACCAGGAAAAGGGGGAAGGGTCACCTGCATCCTGGCCTGCAAGGTGTGGACTGGGGGCAAGGTTACCTGCATCCTGGCCTACAAGGTGTAGGCTGGGGCCAGGGAAAGGTGGAGAGGCCACCCACATATTGGCCTGCAGGGTGGGATGGGGCTTGGGAAAGGTGAAGAGAACTGGATACCCAGCATCCTTTTGTTGAGGGTGGGGAAACATTGGGGGGAGAGCAGGATGTGAATCACCCTCACATCCATAGACCTGATGAGGGCTGGATTCATTGAGATGGCCTGGTGGTTGGAAGTCAGCAGTCCCCAGGCCCTAATCCTGGCTCTGCTCATGGTGTGTCGCTAACCTTGGGCGGGTCCCTTCCCCAATGTGGACCTCAGCTCCCTTTCTGTAATATGAGGGGTCAAGACCAAGTGAACTCTAAGCTTCTTCTTGTTCTAGAAACCAAGTCTGTTACCTCTCCCATTCGCCCACCTCAGACATACACCCTAGCCAAAGCTAAAGGCCTTCCCTGACTAAGCAGGTTTTGGTGTGTGGGTTCAGTGTGCGTGCATGTTTGCACACACCTTTTTGTGCGTGGGTATGCGTGTGCCAAGATGCCATGGAAGCCTGTGCTTGGTTTCACCTTGGTTTTCCTCTCTCCCATGTCTCTGGTGCCCCTCCCTGTACCCCTCTCCCTGCACCTACTCACCCACCGACCGGCTCTAGGGTGTGGACCGCTCTCACTCCTGGGTGAATTCTGCTTATGCCCCAGGGGGCAGCAAGGCCGTCCTGAGGCGGATTCACCCCCACTACAGCGCTGACCTCAAACAGGTGCCCCACCTTGTGTGCAGCTTGTACCCCCAGGGCCCCAATGCATGTCCCCCCCTACCCTGGCCCTGCTTTGGCATGAACTTTGCTACCTATTAACACGAGGGTCTGCCTAGTGGAAGCAAGAGAGGGAGCCCATATTTCTAAGTCATTTCTATTGGGGTGGAGAGGGGAGCGTGATTCTCCACGAAAGGGGAACTAGCATTTTCCTGTCTGACCTGGTAAGGGTGAAATCTGGGACCCAGGGTTAGGCAGGTCACCTGAGTCTTCTGCCTGTGTGTGGGCCCTCCCCAGGCTTTCTGGGGTCAAGGTCACTGACGACAGCTAGAGGGACAGACCAGAGGCCTGAGGGCCAAGCCTGGGGGCTGGCATCTAAGCACATTCAAGTCACAAGGAATCCCTCAAATCTTTCTTACTATTTTCACCTTACCTGGAATGCCACATACCACCACCATCACCCCTTGCTTCCCACCCCAGATGCATAATTATCTGTCATTCAAGGCCTGGATCACCTCCCATATTTTCTCTGAAGCCTTCCCAGCCTCTTCTGGGCTTTCACAACCTGAATCACACTCTGGCCTTAGTCATGCTCAGTCTCATCCTCTGATCCTCTCTCCTTTGGAGTCCTGTCTGTCCAACTAACAAGCATCTGTTAAGCACCTACTGTATGTCAGGCAGTGTACTTGGTATTGGGGGTTACAAAGACAAAAGTGAAGCACCACCTGACCTCAGGGAGATTATATTTCTGTCAGGAAAGACACATACATGTAGAGGGAAATGGGGAATAAATACAAAGTGAAGGAGTGGGGAAGGGAGAATCAGGAAAGGCTTCGGGCAGAAGGTGGTGCTGGCGCTGATTCTTAAAGGAAACCAGGGAATCTGAGAGGCCGAGGTGAGAAGTTAATTCCAAGCAGTGGGGATAGCCGGTGCAAAAGCTCAGAGGAGGGAGATGATAATAATAACCAGCATTTTATGTAGTACTTTAAGCTTGGCAAAGTGCTTTACATTGATTAGCTCATTTTATCCTTACAACTCTGAGGTAGGTGCTGTTATTATCCTCATTTTACAGGTGTGGAAACTGAGGCAGTCAAGTGACTCTCCTAGAGTAATACAGCCATTAAGGAGGCAGGATTTGAACTCCAGTCATCCTGGCTGAAAGGCCCACATTCTATCCACTGAACCATCTAGCTGCCTGTGGAGTTTCTCCTGTATGAGGAAGAGTAAAGCAGGCCAGCTTGATTGAACCGTAGAGTGCGTGTTGGGGCCAGGGTGCAAAAGGTCCATACTGAGGAGTTTATGTTTAATCCTAGAGGTAATAGGGAGCCATGGGAGTTTATTGAGGAAGTGAGTAAAAGGTCACACCTGTAGGTAAATCATCTTTGGCAGCTGTATAGAGGAAAGTTTGGAATGGGAAGGGAGATGATAAGGAGGCTGTAGTCCGAGAAAAAGGCGATGCGGGCCGGTGTGAGTTTAGAAGAAGAATCTGCAAATCATTGGGTCATAGATTTACACCTGGAAGGGCTTTGGGGGTCAGTCGTCCATTTTGCAGATGAGGAAATCAAGGTCCAGAGAGCTAGTTCCCTGGGGGAAGGACCCAAGTCTCATCCTCTTGGCTGCCCCACCATGGAACAGGGAGCAGAGTCCACAGTCCTGCTCAGAATAGAATCCTTTGAAGGCCAGGGTGATGGACCCTCAGCTTTGCCCTGTCTTCCATTTTGGGGAGAACAGTGACACCTAGTGGTCATCCGAGGCATTCAGTCTCTTCTCTGCCCCCACCTCCTTCCTACTCTGTCCTTTACTGGGGTTGGTCTGACTGGCTTATGGGGGAGTCGGGAGGGCTAGGCCTGGGACCTGCCCTCAGGGAGCACACAGGGGAGTACCTAGGAGGCACTCAATACCTGCTGATGGATTCTCTCAGCTAGGCAGCGAGGTGGTAAAGTGGATAGAGTTTGGGACCTGGAGTTGGGAAGACCTCAGTGCAAACCCAGCCTCAGACGCTTACCTGGGCCTCAGTCTCCTCACCTGTAAATTAAGAAGCATAACATTTGTAAAGTGGTCCGTAAACCTCGAAGTATTATATGAACGCTACTCGTTACCATCGTCATCATCAGGTCCTGCCTCTTCTCACCAGCTCCCTCAGACTCGCTTACCCCAAGTATTCCTTCCTCACTCCAAAATGTCTTCTTTTTTCTCCTCTGGAGATGGAAGCTCCCAGTCCCAGCCTGAAAGTTGATCTGCTTCTCCATACCTCACTGGGAGGGGTGGGAAGGAACTTATCTGGAGGTCCCAGAGGAAGAGCTGATGACCTCAGTGGCCCCTTCATTAGAGAGAGACAGGGCATTGAGGGCCGGCGCAGTCTTTGGAAGAACCCAGGGTCTTTCTCCTTTGTTGCCATGGGCTACAGAATATGGTTCAATCAGGAGAAGGTGCAGAAGGTCAGAGGCGGGGAGATGAGCATGGTAGTGAAGGATTTATGGAGGAGCTGGGACTCTAGCTAGGCCCTAAAGGATGATTGGGATTCAAGATTGGGGTGGGGGGGGTACCGTGATGAGGCTGTCAATGAGTATGTGAGTGTGTGTTTGTATGTGAGTGTGTGCTCGATTGTTGAATAGACTGGCCTGGGTCAAGGTTTTGGACTTCAAGGTGGGAGCTCTGAGGGCAGCGGTGGTTGTTTAGTTGATCAGAAAGGATGAAGGAGAAATTGAAGGGAGGCATTGAATGCCAGATTGAGATTAGAATTGAGCATTGTAGGAAATGGGAAATCATGAGCGTATTTTGAGCAGGGTAACCAGGTTTGGGGATGGCAGAGCAGCCATGCAGACACAGAATGGAGAAGGGCAATGGGAAAGGACTCCAGGTGAGGCTGTTTCCACTGGAGAGGTCAGTTTCCCCCAAAGAATCATCCCATTCAGTTTCTCTCCTCACTGCTACTCCTTCCCTTGTCTTCTCCTTCCTTCTTCCTTTGTTCTATCCACACTAACCCTCTCCTCCATCATCTCTTCCTCTTCCTCTCCATCCCACCCCATTCACAGGCCATGGATCGAGTTCCTAACCGAGCTTCCTCCTATCTCGAGGGCTCCTCATCTCTCCCGGCGACCTCCCAGCCAAGACCTACTGGGAGGAAGGTAGCTTGGCGAAGGGGCCCTGATGTATCCTCTTGATCATCCTGTCGTGGGGGCTTCCCCCCTCTCCAGGGCCCAGCCTGGGTTGGCACATGGGGAGGCTGGGGGAAAAGAGGGCCTGTCTCATCCCATCTCACTCTCCAGCCTTTATTCTGTCCCTGAGCCGTCTTGTTTGAATTCAGCCTCCCGTATTATCCATCACACCACCTGTCAAGGGGCCAGGGGCAAGGAAGTGGACGTGGACATTGGGGTGAGGAGGTCCTAGGCTAGGAGCCCAGAGAGGGCAAGGAGCTGACTGGAGTCACAAAGCACAGAGGGTAGGGCCTGCATTTCTGGGATTAGTGGTAGAAAGAGAAGTACCCCCAGGAAGACATCACAGAGGGTGGATGCTTTGGCTGGAATTGTGCTCTCTGAGTGGTATGGGGAGGGCAAGGGGGGGTAGCCTGGTTTACCTCTGACTCCTCCCCTGTACCTCCCTCCCCACAGTTACTGCATGAGGAGCTGGCCCTGCAGTGGGTGGTGAGCGGCAGTGCTGTTCGGGAGGCCGTCCTACAACATGCCTGGTTCTTCTTCCAGCTCATGGTAAGCCTCTGGTCCAGAGGGAACGCTGCTTCCCAGGATATCTGTCTATCTTGGAAGAAATGGGGGTGGGTTACACTGGAGAAGAGAAGGCTTAGGTGGGCCCTGATAGGTGGCTTGCAGAATTAGAAGAGGGGTTAGACATCAGATCAGAGGCTTCAAGCAGGGAGAGACTTTCACGGTCATCTGGTCCACCCCCCACGCCACCTCCATTTCACAGAAAAGTGCAGTTACACGTCTCCAGTTATGCAGTGTAGGTGACCCAGCCAGGATTCAAACCCAGGCCCCTAACTCAGAACTAGAAACAATGGAAGGCAGTTAGAGCTAAAAAAGCTCGATGAAGTCTGGAAAACCTAAACTGAGCCGTCCCAAGTTTTCCAGGCAGAGGGTGGCTAATGGGCCACCCACCAGCTTGTTCTAATGGAGGTGCCTTGTGGGATGCAGGCTGGACTGGATGGTCACTGAGGTCCCTCCTTACTCCAAAATTCTGTGATTCCTCTAGAGGAATCCATTTACAGACATGTGTCATCCATCTGTTTCCCCTCCCTCTTCCCTGCCCCTCCCCCCCAGCAAAAATCTCTGGCCTTTAGCATACTTCTCCCCTCCTTTCTCCCCCTCCCCCCAGGTGAAAAGCATGGCCTTACACCTGGTGCTGAGCGAGCGTCTGGACACTCCCCGGAAGCTGCGCTTTCCAGGCCGTTTCATGGATGACATCTCAGCTCTGGTCAACTCTGTGGGGCTGGAGGTCACTGCCCGCAGCCACAAGGTAGAGACTGGCCTATGGAGACCATCTCCTAGGGCAAGGACAGCCCCCAATGTCAGACGTATCATCACTAGTCAATACTGACCTATAACTGGGGATGACTGAGGAGCCAAGCTAGCTCAGGGCTGTGGATGGCCCTCAGGGGATGTGATTGGGGTAAGGATGGGCTGGAAGGTGTAGGAACAAACACTGTATTTCTATATTACCCTTCGCATGGGGCCATATCTGCCAATTAGCTATTGATTGGCACCTTCATATACCTACTTCCGTGCTCTGGTAATGGGGACATACAGGAGAACCAGACCCAGGCTCTGCCTTCACAGAGCCCACAATCTAGGGAAGACAGAAGGAACAGACCCAGGTTCTGCCCTCACGGAGATCCCAGTATGATAGGGGAAAGGAAGTAATACACACGTGATGATATAGGTCTATATATGACAGAGAGATCAGTGTGGGTTGCAATCCTGGAGAGGGAAGATCTTGAAGGATGAGTGAGACTTTGACAGTATGGGAGTAGTGGCATTAGGCCAACATGGAGATGGAACCATTGACCACAATAGGGAAGTCAGTGAGTTGAGGCAGGGTTTTGTGTCTTGAGGGGAAAACAAGGAGATGGCTCTCTCATTTGGACATAATGAGTTTCAGGGGTCAGCAGGATGTTCAGGGTCAGATGTCCAGCAGAAAGTTGGAGAAGGGGATTAGGACCTGTAAAGTTAAGTCTCTAGAAATGGAGAAAATAGTCTGGGGTCATCCACATGGGGGAAGAAATAGAGTCATGACAGGGGGTGCCAAGAAAGAATGGAAGGTGGTCTTCCCTAGTTAGAGGGGTCAGAGACCATCAAGGAGGAAGTAGGGGTGGTGGTGATAGATCTGGCCCTGACGGCCTGTGAAGATGACCTCTGAGTGTCCCTACTGAGTCTTCAAACTGATATCCTGCCTCCTGTTAACTGCAGGACTCGGAGCTGGCTGAGCGGCTCAACACCAGCCTGGCCTTCTTCCTCAGTGACCTCTTGTCCCTGGTGGATCGAGGTTTCGTCTTCAGTCTCATCAGGGCCTATTACAAGCAGGTAGAAGAGAGAGGGTCATGGGCTGGGATAGTGTCCCTGGGAGGACACTGGAGGAAGCTGGGAGGGGAGCATGGTGGGAGGAAGGAAAGGAGGCGACGGCCATGGAGCACCCCTTCCCCTGCCAGCCCCACTGACCACAGCCTTGGACAGGTGGCCACTCGCCTGCAGTCATCCCCCAACCCCAACGGGCTGATAACTCTGCGCATGGACTTCACTCGGATCCTCTGCAGCCATGAGCACTACGTGACTTTGAATTTGCCCTGCAGCCCCATCTCTCCCCCAGCCTCCCCTTCACCTTCCGTCTCCTCTGCCACCTCCCAGGTAAGGCCAACCTTGACCTTGACCCTGACTCCTATCCTCCCCCTCTCCAAAGTGGACCTCAACCCTGGGCGTCCAGCTTTGTCTGGGGTCTCCCGGGTGCCAAGCCCTGAACTTGCACCATCCCCCTTAGAGTTCAGCCTTCTCCAGTCACGTCCAGGACCCCAAGGTGATCAGCATGTTCGAGCTTTCAGGCTCCTTCCGGCAGCAGCACTTCCTGGCTGGGCTTCTGCTGACTGAGCTGGCCCTGATCCTAGAGCCCGAGGCTGAGGGGTGAGTGAGGGGGCCCTTCCCTCTCCTGAAACACCTTTTGCTCATCCCAGCCCACAGAGGCTCCTTGGTTTTCTCTGGGCACCAGGCTCTGGGCTGAGAGGGAAGAATGAGGGTGGGAGGGTGAGGGCCTGTGGGACCACTAACTCTCCAAACCTCCCCAGGGTGTTCTTCCTGCACAAAAAGGCAATCAGCGCCGTGCACAGCCTCCTGTGCAGCCACGACGCAGATGCCCGCTACGCAGAGCCCGAGGTCAAGGCCCGGGTGGCCCAGCTCTACCTGCCGCTGCTCACCCTTGTCCTGGACACACTCCCCCAGCTGCACGATTTCTCAGGTCAGCCAGGCCTGCTTCCATTGGGGGCAGGGATCCCGAGGAGGAGCCCAGGGAAGTAGGTGGAGCCTCCAGCCAGGTGGCCTAGCAGATACATAGTGTTGGACGTGAAGGAGGGATGAGGTGCAGAGGAGGGAATAGGCATTTATTTAGTACCTAATGTATACCAGGCCCTGTGCAAAGCACTTTGCAAATGCTCTCTTATTTGATACAACCTTTTGAGGTAGGTGCTATTATTTATCCCCATTTTACAGATGAAGAAACAGAGGTTAAGTGACTTGCTTAGGGTCATGCAGCCACTAAGTGTCTGAGGCTGGATTTGAACTCAGGTCTTCCTGAGTCCAGGCCTGGTACTCTTTCCACTGTACCACCTAGCTGACCTGGAGTCAGGAGGGCCTCAGTTCAAATCCTGCCTCAGACACTCATCCGTTGTGTGACCTGGGTAAGTCACTAAACCTCTTTGTGCCTCAGTTTCCTCACCTGTAAAGTAGGGATGATGATGATGATAGCACCTACCTCACAGAGTTGTATCAAATGAATTAATACGTCAGGCACTTTCCGTGTACCAGCCAAGGAGCAGCACCTCTCTCCTCTTCCTGGGCCCGGGCTCTCTCTCCACCCTTCTAGAAGAAGTATCCTGGCAGTGCCCTACCCCGGAAGGTGGAAGGAGGGGGAGATGAGCGGAGGGCTTTCCAAGGAGAGGGGGAAGGGCTGATCTCCTTCTATCCCTTTCCCTTGCCAGGCCCATTGAGCTTAAGCATTCTTGGCCCAGCTGAGGGGGTTTTCTTGGGGGCCCCAGCTAGGGGAGACAGAAAGAACTTTGTTCATGATGCCCCTCACCCCCCTAAGAAAGAAGGTCTGGCTCCTCCCTACCTCCCCCTCCCAACGCCCAGTAAAATCTACCCTTCTCTCTGCAGAGAGCAGCGGGCAGCGCTCCCGGCTGGCCTCCATGCCAGATGTGGATATAGACATGGATGGGAGCAGTACCATCAGCCCATCTGTGGCTATGGCCATTGCAGGGAGCCCCCTACCCCCAGGTCCACGTCCCAGCATCCCCCAGGGGCCTCCCCCTGTGAGTACTGAAGGTGGAGGGGTCTGAAATGCCAGTGTGTATATAGGGGTAGCTAAAGGCAGGACCCCAGCTTTCAGAACAAGGAAAAAGGTCAGTTTGCTCCCCCAGGGTGGGGCCCCAAAGACAGCTTCAGAAGAGATTGGCAGGGGGGACTGGGCTGGTGGATCGAGGGTACAGGATGGAGTAATGTCTCTTCATCTTTAGTCTGAGGAAATGGCCCAGAGTCCATGCCTTGGTTATCTGGGATGGAGCAGGGACAGCCGTGCCCCATACATAGCTCACCCTTCTCCTGCTCTCAGCCCCCCCGCACAGTTAGCCCCCTGGCAGCAGATACAAGCCGGACCCTGCTGATCTGTGCACTGTGGGTGCTGAAGAATGCAGAGCCTGGGCTCCTGCAGCACTGGACCAGTGACCTGGGCCCTGGGCAGCTTGCCCGCCTGCTGGACCTCCTGCATCTCTGTACATCCTGCTTTGAATACAAGGTCTTCCCACCTCCTCCCTGTGTCTGTTCCCCTCTGGCCTTCAGTTTCTATACCCCTAAAATGAAGAGGTTGCGTTAAATGACCTCCAACCCCACCTCCAGCCCTAGATCTGTGACCCTCTGATCTCATCACTTGTCCCTTAAGGGGCCAGACCCATCAAAAGTTGTGGGACAAATCTGTCCTGGTTTAGACCCAAACAAACCCCAGGTTCTACCATCGCCAGTGTGGCAGGGGCCATTCGGACACATTCTAGGCTCTGGGCCAGCCCACAAACTCTCCCCTGTTCTCCCCAGGGACTAAACACTCCTACCCACTCTGCCACCTGGCTTCTCCCTGTCAATCATCCAAGCATTTATTAGGTGCCTACTGTGTTCCAGGCACTGGGGGTACAAAGAAAGGCAATAAGACCCCTCTTCTCAAAGAGCTCACAATCTAATGAAGGGACAGCATGCAAACAACTACATAGAAACAAGATGGATTTAGTGTAAATGGGAGGTAGTTTCAGAGAGAAGACACCAGGTAGCTGAGATGAGACTAGGAAATGCAGAAGGTGGGGTTTGACTTGAGTTTTTGGAGGAGTCAGGAGAAGCCAAGAGGAAGAGTCAAGAAGGGAGGGCATTCCAGGCATAGGGCATAGCCAAGGCAAAAGCACAGAGATGAGAGATGTGCTAGAAATAGCAAATAGGCCAATGTAGCTGCATCACTGAGTATGTGGAAAGGAATAAAGATGACTGGAAAAGTAGGAAGGGACCAAATGGTAGAGTGAGAGATGCCAAAAAAGGATTTTCTGTTTGATTCTGGAGGTCATAGAGGGCCATTGGGGCTTATCGAGTAGGGGAGCAATATGGTCCACCTGAAAATCACCAGGCAGCTTGGCGTGAGGCAGGGAGACTCATTGGAAGACCACTGCAATAGGCCAAGTAGGAGTTGATGGTCTCCTGAACTAGGGTGATAGCCATGGAAGCAGGTAGAAACAACCAGACTCGATGCCCTGTTGGATTTGTGGGGTGAGGGCCGGGGAGAATGCCCTGAGCTTGTGAGCCTGGAGGGTTGGGAGGATGGATGGAGGAAGCTGGGAAGGGGGGAGTTCTGATTGGATCATGTTGAGTGTGAGACACCCGAGGGACATTCAGAGAAACACAAGGCAGTTGGTGATATGAGATCCGAGCTTGGGACATTAGGGGCGGATGTAGAGATCTGGAATCATTTGCATAGACAATTATTGAATTCCCTAGGAGTGGATGAGATCACCAAGTGATAAATCCAAGTGATGACCAGTAGAATAGAATGAAAAGATTAGAGCTTTAAGGAGAGACCTTGCGCTGGGGTGGGGGAGGGGCACCCATGCATGGTAGATGTGTGGCTGGGGACATAGGAGAAACTCAGAGCAGTGTCACAAAAACCTGGAGAGCAGAGTCTATCCAGGAGAGGACAGTGAGCAACAGTATGGAAGACTGGCACCTTTGGAGCTGAATGTGATCTTCCCCTACCCCAGACCATCTACTCCCACGTCCCACCTGTCTTGTAGATATCTTCAGGAGAGATTTGGAGTGGAAAGAGTTTAGGGGTGGGGATTGGAAGGGTATAGACAGAGCCTACCAGACCAGACCCCCTCTCTCACACACCCTTCACCCCTTAAAACGCCTCCCCCACCACCACCAGGGAAGGAAGGCCTTTGAACGCATCAACAGCCTCACTTTCAAGAAGTCACTGGATATGAAAGCCCGACTAGAGGAGGCTATTCTGGGAACCATTGGGGCTCGGCAAGAGATGGTGCGGCGCAGCCGGGGTAAGCCATGGCTGCCGGAGATTCCTGTTCCCCTGGGCCAGCCAGACCCCTTCCCATTCCCCCAGCTCCTCTCCTGTGGTATGTTGGCCCCAGGAGTGCCCAGCTTCCACAGGAAGCCCTGCCCCATGTGGAAGGGACCCACTGAGCCCCATGCACGCACAGCCAGCTCAGATGGGGAGGTTTCCCATGGACAATGTGACTGTGTCTGTATCTCTGTGTCTCAGAGAGAAGCCCATTCGGGAACCAGGAGAACGTGAGATGGAGGAAGAATGTCACACACTGGAAGCAAACCTCAGACCGAGTGGACAAGTGGGTGGGGCAGAATGAGAATTGGGCTGGGGTTGGGGGGAGGGGGATGAGAAACAACTGGGCAAGGGGTAGAGACTGTTAGTTCAGAAACTGGACATGAGGCATCACTCCACAACCACATCTGGGAACCAGGGACAGAACCAACTAACCTGGCAGGGTCTGGGTCTGGTTGTTGCCTTTACCCACACACACACTTTTCTCTACAGAACCAAGGATGAAATGGAACACGAAGCCCTCGTAGATGGGAACCTGGCAACGGAAGCCAATCTCATAGTACTGGACACTCTGGAGGTCATTGTGCAGGTAGGGGTCCTTGGGCAATGACCCCTAGGATAATGGCTTCTGACCCTGGGGCTAACGATGACTCTTGACACCATGACTCCCTTCCCTCACCCCCAGCCATCTCACCTTCCCTCTTCATACACCCTTCCTCCTTTATTCACTCATTCTCCTCCCTAAATCCCTGCCCATCCCTAAATCCCTGCAGTCCATCCACTCTTTTCTTCTCCATCCTTTTCCCCAGACAGTGATCCTGTCAGAGGCCAAAGAGGGCCTCCTAGGGGCTGTGTTGAAGGTTTTACTGCACAGTCTGGGCTGTACCCAGAGTGCCCTCTTCCTGCAACATGGCCTGGCCACACAGAGGGCCCTTGTGTCCAAGGTGAGAGGGGCCCAGGCAGGTACCATGCATCTCCTGTCCCCCAACTGAGTGTCCCCATGACCCCTAGCCCAGGGTCTCCACCCCTGCTCTCCACCCAGGACCTTTTCCTAGGTGTAGGAAAGGGAGCTGCAGAATTTGCCCAGAGTCCAGTACCCAGCCTTTCTCCCTGGACACTCCCAGAGCATGGGGGAGGCCCTCTGCACCTCATGTGCTCTGGGAAGGAGCCCAGGCTGTGTCAGCCCCCCAGGAAGAGAATGTACACATGAGTGCATAAATTATGTGTGTGCCTAACATGTGTGTTGGGGGGTGGGGGCGGCAGTTCCCTGAGCTGCTGTTTGAAGAGGACACGGAGCTGTGTGCAGACCTCTGCCTGAGGCTCCTTCGCCACTGCAGCAGCCGGGTCACCACCATCCGCACCCACGCCAGTGCCTCCCTCTACCTCCTCATGCGCCAGAACTATGAGATTGGAAATGTGAGCCGGGGTGGGTGGGGACTCCGGGGGCATGGAGGGGGTGGGGGTGGGAGCAAAAGAAGGAAAGAAAGAAGAGGGGGCTGGAGGAAAGGAAGCAGGGACTCAGCCAGCCCTCCCCTCTCATGGGGCTCCTCCACAGAACTTTGCCCGGGTGAAGATGCAGGTGACGATGTCCCTGTCGTCCCTAGTGGGGACAACACAGAATTTCAATGAGGAGCATCTGCGGCGTTCGCTCAAGACCATCCTGACCTATGCCGAGGAGGACTTGGAGCTGCGGGACAGCACCTTTGCTGAGCAGGTGCACAAGGCCTAGCCCGGCCCTTCCCTCTCCCCACCTGGTCTCCTCCCCCTCCCCTCCAGCTGCCCTCCTGGCCTCCCTCCAACCCCTGCAATTGCCCCCAGGTCCAGGATCTTATGTTCAACCTGCACATGATCCTGACAGACACAGTGAAAATGAAGGAGCATCAGGAAGATCCAGAGATGCTCATGGATCTTATGTACAGGTGAGGGGGTGGGGGGACAGGCAGGCGACCAGGAGGCTGGTAAGGGGGGATGGGTGAGTAGTCAGGAGGCCAGCAAGGAGGCCGGTGAGGGGGTACGGGCAGGTGGCCAGGAGGCTGGTGAGAGGGCATAGACAGATGAGGGGAGTGGGACAGACCAGGTGCCTCCTGCTTGATACTAGGATTGCCCGTGGGTACCAGGGCTCCCCAGACCTTCGGCTGACGTGGCTTCAGAACATGGCCGGCAAGCATGCAGAACGGGGGAACCACGCAGAGGCAGCTCAGTGCTTTGTCCACGCAGCAGCCTTGGTGGCCGAGTATCTTGCCCTGCTGGAGGACAGCCGCCACCTGCCCGTGGGCTGCGTCACCTTCCAGGTGGGCGAGGGCAGTGGGAGTGTGGGGGCCATGGCCAGGGCTGATGGTGAGGAAGGACACACCTGTCCTGAGCCCCTCCATAGACACTGGATCACCTTCTTGCCTAGAGCATCTCATCCAATGTGCTGGAAGAGTCAGCAATCTCAGACGACATCCTTTCCCCCGACGAAGAGGGTATCTGCTCTGGCAAGCATTTCACTGAACTGGGGCTGGTGGGGCTGCTGGAGCAGGCAGCCACCTCCTTCACCATGGTCAGCTGGGGTCCGGGGGAGTGGGCTGATGGGAAGGAATAGGGGAGCAGATATCATTGAGGGGACCCCAAGGAATCCCCTAGATAAGGGGATTCAGAGGGAGAGAGAAACCCAAGGGATTAGACTGGCAAGGAAAGTCCAGGGAGGAGTTTAACTCCATGTCTCTGCTCCCCATACCCCAGGGTGGGCTGTATGAGGCTGTGAATGAAGTCTACAAGATCCTCATCCCCATCTTGGAGGCCCATCGGGACTATAAGAAGCTGGCCATCGTTCATGGGAAACTACAAGAGGCCTTTACCAAGATCATCCATCAGGTCAGAGCCAAGCCCCATCCCTCCCATCCCCTGGGGCCTTCAGTCTAGATCAGTAGCTGACTCCAGGACCCTCTGTCCATACTAACATTTTGGTCCCCCAGGTCACCATGCCCCTCTGCATAGGCCAATGGCTTCTCCTCACACTGGCCCCTTGGGTAGACTAGGCTCCCACACCACCCCAGCCCCACTCCCTGCCTCCACGCCCCTCCAAATATAGGCTGGACCCTGGGACTCAATGGCCAGTGCAAGGAGGTTTGGGGAGATTTGGGTGGGCAGGGGGCGGTGGGGTGGAATGCAGTGAACCTTAGTGGACCTTTCACCTTCTCTCTCATTTTGTTTCTCCCTTCAGAGCTCTGGTTGGGAGGTAAGCTAGGTCATGGTCTCATCCCTGCCTGACCTCGACACCCCTCTATGGAGCTTCTGGGATAGCCCTACAACCACCAGGGGGAGCTCAAGGAACTCAGCACCCCACCCCCTACAACCCCCACTCCCCAGGATCAGAAGCAGCTGTGGCTTGGCAGGGGGGAGGGGAGGCATTAAACCCTATCCAGTCTCCACCCCCTGCCTGGCACAGCTGTGGGGCAGCCATTGCCAGGGTCATGATCCCCCTCCTCCCCTCTCAAGTCCCGTGGGCAGCGCCTGAGCCCAGATGACTCAACCCAGCTGTGGCTGCTGCCTCTGGGGAGTCCCTGAGTGCTTGGGGGAGGGGAAGGGCCTCCCTGGGCACCCTCTTCATGTGGGCAGTCACCCCGCCCCCCCAACACACACACACACACACACCCACTCCTGGCCTGGTTCTGGGACTGTGGTTGGATAGTCCAAATAGGGTGACAAAACACAATGCCAACATCCTGGCCATTCCCTCACCAGGACTGAGGCTGCTGGCACCAATCAGAGCAGCCCTCCAGAAACCCCATCCCAGAGTAGGAACCCCCACCCAACTCAGCACAACCCTCCCCGAAGCCCCTCAACCTCCAACCCAGAACAAACCCCACCCCACCCAACTTCCCCCCCAGAAACCCTCCACCCAGCTAGCAGCCCTGAGCCTGTTTCTCTTCAGGTTGTCTCTCTCTGTGTCTTCAGTTAATCACAGCCAGTCTTGTCAACCCCCGGTGTAGGGCTATTTTTAGGTCCCTCTGGGGTTCTGAGAGAAGTTTCAGTCCTAACATGGTTTTGGTGTGGTTTGGGCATGGAAGCCACCTGGGTCTTCTGGGCCTTCCCCTACCCCTCTCCTTTCCCAGAGCTACTTGCCTCAGGCTCTCTGTTGGAATGGGTTGATTCCAGGGCCCCTAGGTTTGGGAGCCACTTGTCCTTTTGGGGTCCCCTACATTGAAGTCCAGGTTCACAAGGAAAGGTCACACGTGAATGTGTTCTCTCCCCTTCCTCTTCCTCCATGCTACCTGTGACTGGCTCTTCCCCTATCTGGACATGCCATTGGTGAGTGAATTAATCCCAAACCCAAACCGCCCCCTCCCAGAAAAAGAGAACAGCTACCTCTCTGTGTCTCTGTCTGCCCCTTCTGTGCTAGGAAGTGTCTGTGTGGTCCAGACTCCTTGGAGAGAGGGAAGGCCGGCAAGCCTGGAGTCCAGGGTGCTAGGCTTTAGGGGATGGCCTTGAGGAGCCAGGAGGGCCTCCATGGGATGAGGGAGGGGATCAGGGAGTTGTCTCTCACCCCATCTCCTCATCTCTGTCTCAATCTCAAATCCCATCAATGCCAGTTTTCCCATCTCCTCTGGGATGAGGGGGTTGTTTGCCCTTTTTCCAGTCTAGGGGTGCCTCCTTAGCTAGGGAAGGGCTCCTGGTGTAACTTGGCACCCTGGGGGAAGGGAGGGGATTAGATTCCTGGGTCTTGTCCTTTCTGGTCCCCTTCCCCAACTGACCAAGGTAACAGTGCCACAGAATTCCCTGAGGCCAAACACCAGGAGGGAATGACTTTCCCTGAGCTAGGTGTGCCTTTCTGAGCACCTTTCTGAGCCTAACTCCTCACCCCTAACCCAGGTCCCCAGCGCATGTTTGGGACATATTTCCGCGTGGGATTCTACGGCTCCCGCTTTGGGGATTTGGATGAGCAGGAATTTGTATACAAGGAGCCATCAATCACAAAACTTGCTGAGATTTCCCACCGCCTTGAGGTGACTTGGAGGTGGGAGGGGATGGCCAGGGCCTGCCCTTCCCAGAAGCAGGGGCATGGACAGACTGGCTCCATCCTGGAGGCCCCTGATTCCCTCCACACCCTACTTCTCTGAATTTCCCTCACTCCTGTCCCCATCCTCTCCAGCTCATTAGTAAGGGAACTTAACAAGGTGCTGGTGATGAGATGCAGGGGCCAGTAGGGCCTGTGCAGGCCCTGCTCCCCAGTCCACAGCTTGGTATTCTGTTCCCCAGGAAAGGGAGGGGGAGAAGGAAGGGGTGGTGCCAGCTCATGGCTGGGAGGAGGAGACTCCCAAAATTGAGGATGGAGGGGGAGCAGAGCCCAGACATTTGTTATCAATTTAGCAGTGGATTCCAGGGCCCAGGCAAGCCTGCACCACCCACGTGATGAGTGAGGGAAAGGGGGGCTGGTATGATGACTCAGGGTAGGGGGGATGCTGTGGGCTGCGGCTGGGCCGGCCGGAGCCGGGCTCATTAACTTTCTGACCAGTTGTGAAGGGGGATGTTGGGGGTTGGGGAGAAATCCTGGGTTCCCCTTAGCCCCCCCTGCCCTGCCCAGGCCCAATCTGGCCCCATTCCCCAAAGTGTCTCCCAAACCCTTGACCTGCCCCTCCTCAGGAATTCTACTCAGAGCGTTTTGGAGATGATGTGGTTGAGATGATCAAAGACTCTAATCCTGTGGACAAAGCCAAGCTGGAGCCCCACAAAGTAAGAGGAGACCCCTAAACATACCCTCTGGTATCCCTTCACCTTCAGCATTTCTAAAGGATGAAGCAGGGGGCATCTAGGAGGTGTAGCCTCTGGGGGTGATTGGCAGGCATGCTGAGGATATTTGGGGGAGTGCCTTGGCATGTTTGAGTGGTGTGGGGGAGGTGGTAATCCTACGGCGTTTGAGGGGCCTTCACGGCCTTCTCTATCGGCTGCTCTCAGGCCTACATTCAGATCACATACGTGGAGCCCTACTTTGACACATACGAGCTGAAAGACCGAGTGACATACTTCGACAAAAACTATGACCTCCGTACCTTCCTGTTCTGTACGCCCTTCACGGCCGATGGCCGGGCCCACGGGGAGCTTCGAGAGCAGCACAAGCGAAAGACCCTGCTGAGCACGGCCCACGCCTTCCCCTACATCAAGACCCGAATCAACGTCATCCACAAGGAAGAGGTGCCTGGGTAGTGATCCAAGGGGCTGGGCTGGGACCCCCCCAGGGCAGGGCAGAGACCACAGACCCCCAGCTACCCTAAGTCCCACCCAGGCCCCCTTGTCATTCCCAAACCCATTCCAATCGTGTGTTCCCAGACTGTGCTGACACCCGTGGAGGTAGCCATCGAGGACATGCAGAAAAAAACGAGAGAACTTGCCTTTGCTACAGAGCAGGAGCCGCCCGATGCCAAGATGCTCCAGATGGTGCTCCAGGGCTCCGTGGGGCCCACAGTGAACCAGGCATGGCTATCAGAGGGTGGAAATCTGGGTTGGCTGGGCACAGACACAAAGTGAATTAGGTGGTATCACTGGGCCAAGGCAGATAACCAAGCATGAGCTCAAGAACCGGTGAACCAGGTGGGAAGCTCAGGATGGAGGTCACCACAGTGAAATAAGGCTAGGCCTGATGTCTGCCAGGCCTCATGGTGTTTGGGGTCCAGGGGTAGTAATTGCAGGGCTGAAATGTGGGTGGAGATGTGAGCTCTCTCAGCTCCCTCTCTTTACCCACAAACAGGGTCCCCTGGAAGTGGCACAAGTGTTTCTGGCTGAGATCCCTGAGGACCCCAAGCTCTTCCGACACCACAACAAGCTCCGTCTTTGCTTTAAGGACTTTTGCAAGAAGTAGGTCTCCCCATCTTCCCCATCCTCCCCACCCTATTGGCCCCCCACAGCTCCACCCCTGGTCTGGGCCTTCCTACCCCACCCCATCCCATGAGCTCCCCAGCCTCCCCTAGAGCCTGAGCCCCAGTTCTGGCCCCAGGTGTGAGGACGCCCTGCGGAAGAACAAGGTCCTGATTGGCCCTGACCAAAAGGAGTATCACCGAGAACTCGAGCGCAACTACAGCCGCCTGAAGGAGGCGCTGCAGCCCCTGCTGAGCCAGCGCATCCCACAGCTGTTTGCCCCTGCTGCCTCAGGTCCCAGCCCCAGGTAAGAAAGAGTAGGGCAGGCTCCCACCAAGGTCCCCAAGCCAAGGAGACATGATGATCCATGGAACATCATGATGCTCCATCACATTTCTATGGGGTTTTAATGTTTGCCAGGGGCTCAGAGTACATTAGCTCACAACCTTGTGAGCTAGGCGCTATTATTACAGATGAGGAAACTGAGTCTCAGAAGGGTTAAGGGGCTTACAAGGCAGCTAGGTATCATAGTGAATAGAGTGCTAGAATTGGAGTCGGCCCTCACTGGCTGTGTGAGCCTGGGCAGCCCCACTTTCCTCATTTGTAATGCAGGGATAATAACACCTGCCTTACCAGCTTTTTATGAGGGATTAAAAGGGATGATACAGATAAAGGGCTTTGCAAACCTTAAAGCCTATATGATTGTTAGCTGTCATTATCATCACTTGCCTAGGGCTGTACAGCTATGAAGTACCAGAGGTTGGATTTGAACTCAGGTCTTTCTGACCCCCAGATACATTGTCCAGTATCTTCCAGGATGCCTTCCAATACATGGTCTGGGGGTCTTTGAGGAACCTAGTGTGAGGGCATAAAACTTAGAAAAGTCTGAAGGGAGGATAAGTGGGCAAGTTCACTCAGTCTGATGCCAGTCTTTTGCCTTTCTCTGTATGCCTAGCATTTAGCATGGTGCACTAAATGAATGTTAGGAGCTTAATAAAAGTTTATTGACCGGCTGACAGTGAAGAAATAACCCTAATGGTGTGGAAAGGGAATAATAGTGGGGAGGGGCTTCCTGGAGGAGGGAGGAGGTAGAGGTTTTTCTAAAAGGAAACCTTGGGGTGGGGGGGACATAAGCTGTTACTCTGATGTGTCTTTCCCTCCCTCTCCCTTCTCCCCCCACCCCAGGAACTCTTTGAACAGAACAAGTTTCAGAAAATTTGAAGGCTGATTGAGAAGGGTGCCAAAGGACAGAGGCCAGCCCATGGGGCTGGGAACCCCCCTGCACACACAATGGAGGCCTGGCCTGGGGTGGCCTCTGGACTGGGCTGCTCTGGTGCTTTTGTGTCTTCTGCCCCCTCACCCTGCCCCACTCTGGCACTGGGCCCAGTTGGGGGAGAAGGGGTCTACACCTGTGTTTACGTTTTCCTTTTTTTAATTTAAAGTGACTTTTTAAAAAAATCACCCACTGAGCATGATTCCTCCCTTGAAGGGGGCTTTTTGGGGGCGGGTTTCTGTGGTCGGTCTCCCCGTGGGAGGCTACTTGTTTGTCACACCTCGTCTACATGCTCTCGGCCAGGGTGCTGGGGAACATGGCCAAGCTGGGTTAGGGTGGCCGAGAGGCAGTGGCCCTGTCCTGCCAGCTGGACCTGGCCTGGGGAAAAGAAGAGGGAGGCACAGGGGGGGCACTCCGCCAACTCGTGGTCCACCCTCTCTCCCTCCGGTTGGGTTGGGATGTTCGGAGAGATGTTTTGGTAACTTTGTCTCCGACGCCGCCCTCCCCACCCCACCCCACCCCAACCCAACAGCTGGCCCGCTGTGGATAAGCAAGGCGGGAGTTACCCTGGTACAGGAGGTTTTATCGCAGCTTGGAGAGGGTGGAAGCTCTGGCAGAACCCCAAGATGCCCCGACATTCTGCCCCATACCCTCCTCCAGGAAGGGTTTCTGGGGCGCAAGAAGTGGAGGGGATCCCTCGAGTTTTATCCCCATCAGGCTGGCTTCTCTTCACTTGCGCCTCCCGAGCCGGGAGGAGCCTGAGAAATCTTCCAGCCCAGAGTCCTTCCTTTCCATTTCGGAAAGGTGCGGAGGGAGCCCCTCCCCCACACACCTGTTCTGCAGGTGGAGCCCGCACCTGTCCCCTGGGCAAAGCCACCTCCAATTCCCCCACCCCACCCCCAGCCATGAGCGCAGAAATTAGTGTACTTGGGCTTTGGGAGGGCGGTGTTTTATGGGGAGGGGAGCGGGAGGCGGGGCGGGGCCGGGCCGGGCCGGGCTGGGAGGGGGGGGGGGTGGACCTCGCACCGCCCCTCAAGCGGCCGGAGCCGGGCAGGGGGAGGAGGAGGTGGAGGTGGCTGCCGAGGCTGGGAGCTGAGCAAAGCCCGCGCAGACGAGACGGGACGGGACGGGACGGGGTCGGGGCTGGAGAAGGAAGCGAGGGGCCGAGCCAGGTACCGGGGCGGGAGAAAGGAACGGGAAACATCTGGAGCTCAGAGCAAGGTCCCAGCGTCTCAGTCTCGTGTGTCTCAGACTGTGTCTTCTCCATCTTTCTTCTCTGTTCAGGCTCGCCCTCTCCTCCTTAAGTTTCTTTTTCTTTCTCGTGCTTTGTGTGTCTCACACATTTAATGCCTGTGCGTCTCCAGGACCCTCCTGCTTCTCTGTCTTTTCTCCCTATGTCTCCGCTCATTTCTCCTTTCCGACTTTCTATTCCACCCGTTTCTAAGTACCTTCAATATGTGAACGTTGCTCCAAAAGCCGATCTCCCTGTCCAGGGCAGAGATTGGTCGACGAGGAGCTAAGAGGCAGTGATGAGGCCAGAGGCCTCCCTGTGGCCCTGGCTGGGCTGGGGCCGGAATTGGGGAGGGAGTAAGATCCAGCTGTTTGCTATTAGCTGAGGCTGGCTAGGAGGCCCTGAAACCCCATTCTGTCTGGTAGCCCCCGGTTGTCCCCACTCCGGCCTTGATCTGTCGCCTGCCCAATCCCCTCATGCTACCCATGAGGCCCAGCCTTCTTTCTGTCCTATTACTCATCCATGGTCAGGTTGGGTCCCCTCAGGGCCCAGGGAACTGGGGGGTGAAGAAGGAACAGGACTAGGTTCCTGCTCCAACACACACAGACTGAAGCTCCCTCCTGATCCCTAGAAAGAACCAGCTTGAGACACAGGGTGGACTTGTCATCCAAGGGATGGAAATAGGGAAGAAGAAACTGTCTCATGACTTTAAGAACTGAACTGTAGTATTCTAATTTCAGCCCTGCTATCTGTCCTTTCCCCTCATCTCCACTCAAGTTTAGCAGAGGGTGGGGACCTGGGAGACTCTGTCTGGAAAGTTTAGATGGCATCCTGCCAGGAAGTGGGGGGATAGAATGAGTCCCCGTGCCCATCTTTAGTATGGGGGGATGGGGAAGATTCAGACCAGAGAGAGGGGGCGCGTCCAGGCTTAGGGAGAGGATGTTTTGCCAAAGAGAGAGGGTGAATCAAACCAGGAAAGCCAAGGAGATGGTTTGGGAGCCAGGGAAGGTGACGGGTAGACCTGAGGCAAAGCTAGCCAACAGGAAAGGGGTGTCCACGTCCAGGTAACCGGGGGCCTCTGGCCAACAATGCAGTGTTTGGGAAAGGTATTCTGAACGAATAGCGTTTGGGTATGGGAAAGGGAGGAAAGGAGTGTGGGGGTCAGGGAAGGGGTATCCAGTTAGGAAAAGAATGTCTTGGTGCTCAGGGAGGGTGTCCAGTTCAGGTAATATTGTCAAGTAACAATTTTCTAGGGAGGGGCTCTGATGGAAGGGGCATCCAGTAGGAAGAAGTGTCTGGCCAGAGAGGGAGTGTCCAGTGTTAGGGACGGGGAGCCACAGTTAAGGGGAGTATAGGGGCCTGGCAAGGGACATTGGACTGGAAAAAGAGCCTGGGGAGGGGGTGTCCAGCAGTTCTGGGGCGGGGTGTCCCTCCGGCTCAGACTGAATGACCCCATTGAGGGAGGGGGTGGGCAGGACCAGGAACTGGACAATTGGTGCTTTCAGGCCCCTGCAGGAGATTTCCTCCTCCTGAGCCCCTAGCCCCCGTCCCTCCTTTCCTTAATTCTCTGTTTGTCTCTTTCCCCCAGTGTCTGTCTTCTCCCCTTGCCACTCTGTGTGTGTCTGTGTCCGAATGACTGAGGACTCTGAAGGGGAGTTCCAACTCCCCTCCTCCTTGTTCCCTCCCCATTTCCCCCAATTTAATCTCTTCCCAAACCCATTGAGGCAGGGCAGGAAATCATGGTCCTATAGATCAGAAGACTGACCTTGCTTGCCTTTAGGCCCCCCTCCCTTTGGCTCTTACAAGCCCCCTCCCCCTCCAACATCTGGTTTCTGTTCCCATCACACCATACATCTGGGGGTCTGAGTCACTGGCCACTAGGTGGGGGAAGGGAAAGCTAAAGAGGCCCCTGGTCTGGTTGCTGGGACCCTGGAGTTCCTCTCTGTCCTTGTCCCATAACCCAGACCTTGATTTTCCCATGTGGGGATTGAGGAGATGGGAGAAGGAAGGGCTGGGGAGGCCAACCAATGATTTTTCTCTGGCCCCCAAAGGGTGGGAAATTTGGTGGAAGCAGGAACAGTCTGTTCCTCCATGTTCCAGGAACAAGAGGGACTGGAGGATGTAGACAGAAAGTCAGAGGCAGAGAAAGAAACTGACAGAAAGACCTGGAGAGACAAATCGACTTGGAGAGAGAGTGTGGCCAAGGAGAGAGGACACCCGGCCCCGGCCCCATCCCTGTCTGCCCTATTCCAGGTATGGGCCTGCATGTGCAGACCTGGGGTTGAGGGGCTTAAATATTAGGAAGTTGGAGTAAAACTCTGCAAGGGGCCCATCTGAACCCTGTCCCCAAGCCACAGGCATTTAGGTCAGGCTTGAGGCAGGGGTTGCAGGAGAGCCCAGAGCAAGGTCAAGGGAGCTCTGCCCCTGGCCCCCCACTGCCAGGATTGAGTAGGCTGCCTGACCCACGCACATGGGGTGGGAGGGGATGGCCCTCCAGTGACCTTCCAGGACTCATTTGGGTTCGGGGTCCCAGGAACTGCCTCTGGCCAGGAAGGACAGTGTCCTGGGCCAAGTGCCAAGAAGAAGGCTTCTGAAAAGCCTCACAAGGCCCTCCTCCACCCATGGCTGGAGTTTTTCCTTCTCCTTCCTTTCCTCCCCTCCTCCCAATCTGTGTCTCTTCTCTCTTCCCCCCACCCCAGCTGCCCGCCCACCAGGCCCCCCAGTCCCTGCCTTCCCCTGGGGTGGGTGTGGCCGAGCCTTGAGCCAAGACTTGTTCTGTGGTGGCAGGAAGTTCTCATGTAGCCGAGGCAGCGAAACTGTTTATTTTTAGAGAAAATTGTTTCCATATAGGGGAAAGGCCTCATTCCTTCTCACCCTCACTCCCTCACTTCTCTCCTGCCCGCTGCCTCTCCTCCTCACCCACTGTCCCTTCGGCATTTCTGCCTCCGGTTGTCATAGTCTCTGACTTGACTTTCTGTGTCTTTGCCTCCCTGTGACCCTGTCTCTCTGTCTCCCTGTCTTTCCTCATCATCCTGTAAGAATAAAAAGTGTCCCCTCTAGATGTCCATTCACCCTTTTCCTCCGCCATCTCCTTCCCAGGATGTGCTCTGAAAGCAGCAAGGGTGTCAAAGGACAGGTTGGGGGCCCCAGCCTTCCCTGGAGGGGTAGGATTGGGGCATGGCTGAGGTTGGGATGGAGCGAGAGCAACCTTGGGGGTGTATTTGGGGGGCTGGGCAGGAAGAAGGGCAGGGTGAGGTGCTTCCCCATAGATGGGCATCTCTAGGAGGAGAAGGAGGCCCTTGCGTGGGGAATGGGGCAGGGGGGAGTTGGCTGGGCCTGAACAGAGTGGGGTGGATGGGTATTATGGGAGCAGCTGGAGTCTGTCCAGGAAAGGCTAAGCAGGACATATTTGAGGGATGTAAAAAGTAGGGAGGGCTGGCCAGCCAGGCAGTTTCTGTTTCTTAAGGAGATGCCCTACCATCCCCTTCTGGCCTCTTGTCCCCATTTCTATCCCTGTGGAATATAGGGTATGTATGTGTGTTTCAGGATGGGGAGGGAGCAAGAGCTGGTTGTTCATCTGCCTCTTGTTTTTTCTTGTTTCCCTATGCCCACCCTGATCTGTTCCATTCAGGCCAGAACAAACACTAATTCCATGAGTCCCATGGAAAACAAGCTTTGGGTCCAGCCCACCCAGGAGGGCTTATCAGGCCAGCTGTTGGAATGTTCCTCTTCAGGCTAGAGATGGGCTTGGGATATCCCCCTACCCCTCAGTACCCAGGGGGTTCACGTATCCCCTCCATGCCAAGCTTCCCCCACCCCCTGCCCCAGTTGACCTCACTCAGACACTCCTAGACAACCCCTGGGATCATAGGATTTAGGACTCAGAAGGATTTTAGAAATTATCAGGTTGAACTTACTCAAGGGAAACTGAGACCCAAAGGAGAGAAGTGACTTGTCTAAGGTCATAGAGCTAGCAAGTAGCAGGGACAAGATTGTAGTCCAAGCCCTCTACTCTCTCCACTGTACTGCCCAGCTTCATCCAGGGCTGCCCCTTCCCCCTCTCTTTGCCCCTGCAAATGTCACAAACTGTTTGTCCCCCGTGGCCCAGACCATTTGACAGTATTTCCATTAACACCACTAAAAGCTCATATCTTCGGCCTTTGGTGTCCCAGGATCAGTGCTTGCTAGCCTTCTCTCCCACATACTCATCAAGGTATCTGCCCGGTGGTGATGCTGAGCATCCCCCCTCCCCCCACCCAGCACTGGCATAGGGCTGAGCAGGTCTGGTTAGAGGCAGGGTGTGGCCAGGAGCCCCAGGGGCAGAGGCCCAAAAAGGGACCCTCCGTACCTTCCCTCTGTCCATTCCCCTCAACACACACACACACACACACACACACACACACACACACACACCACACACACATATACAGCATACACACACACCACACACACATATACAGCACACACACATACCACACACACGCATACATCACACATACACATCATACATATACATACCACACACACCACATACATGCACACATCACACATGCACATACATGCACACATCACACATGCACGCACCACACACGTATACCACACACATCACACATACACACCACCACCACCCCACCCCACCCCCACACACACACGTCTCATGATTGTCCTGAAAGGATAGAGGGGAATCAAAGGTATGGGAAGAATGTCAAGTGACCCTTGTTGGGCAGGAGGGAGTGCTGCCAGCCTGGATTTCTGTCCTCTGCCCAGGTTCCCGAGGGACACTCATGGTCTCTGACTCCCACACTGTTTCTCCCTTCCCCAGGAGGCCTTCGGTGCCAGAATCTAACTCCCCATTAACCTGGTGACCCCGAGAAGAGTGAGACTAAAGGAGAGGAGATGGCCCAAATCCTGCACATGGAGTCTGCCTTCCCAGGTCAGAGCCTGCTCCACCCCCATCCCTCACTCTCACTTTCTGGGATATTCAAGCAGGGGGTTGGGGTGACAGGGAGGAGAAGAAAGGGAAGACCATCTGTCCCCAAGCTGGACGTCTCAGTCCCTTTACTTCTGTGGCTATCCCCCCACTTTCCCTGGGATCAGCTCTTTACAGTTCCAGACACCCACCAAGAGTAAACCAGTTTTAAGTGGGAAACACAGCCCATGTCCTGGGGCAGGGGCCCAAGTCCAAGGGAGGGGACCCAGAACCACCTATCTAGCTTGTGAAAAGGAATTTGGTTCTCACCATGTCCATAAGCACTGGGAGGGCTCTAGAACTAGGTGAGGCTGACCAAGGGGGGCTTCTCAGAAGAGAGAAAGATTCTGTGGGAAGAGGAGGGGGCAGAGCATCTGAGATGTTTGGATCCTTAAGCCTGGGGACAGGAAATAAATGACACCCCACTGTCCTTATCTTGTTCTGCTTCAGGGAAGCATGGACCCACATCCCCCACAGCTTTCCCAGGGAAGGAGCCAGAGCCCCCCTACTCGGTTGAGACTCCCTATGGCTACCGGCTAGACTTGGACTTTCTCAAATATGTGGATGACATTGAGAAGGGCCACACCATGAAGCGGGTGGCTGTGCACCGGCGCCCCCGACTCAGCTCCCTGCCCCGAGGGACTGGCTCCTGGTGGACCTCAACTGAGTCCTTGTGTTCGAATGCCAGCGTAGACAGTCGCCACTCGGCCTACTCCTACTGTGGCAGAGGCTTTTACCCACAGTATGGGGCCCTTGAGAGTCGAGGGGGTTTCAACCCCCGTGTGGAGAGAACCTTGTTGGATGCCCGGCGAAAGCTGGAGGACCAGGCAGGTGGCGAGTGCAGTAGGCCACAGGCCGGAGGGCTGGGCAGCCTGACACCCAGCGCAGCTGGCTCCACGAGCTCCCTGGCTGGGGCCGGGCTCCCCCCACGCCTCTTGTCCACCCACAATGGTGGCACACCACTGAGTTCCTCAGGGCTGTCCACACCCGTGTCACCCACACCAGGCCACCTACAGCATGTGCGAGAGCAAATGGCTGCTGCCCTGAGGAAGCTGCGTCACCTGGAGGAGCAGGTGAAACTCATCCCCATCCTTCAAGTCAAGGTATCTGTGCTGCAGGAGGAAAAGCGACAGCTCAGTGTCCAGCTGAAAAGCCAGAAGTTCCTGGGTCACCCTGGGGCCCGTGCTGGGGCTGGAGGCCGGGGTCGAGGGGAGCTCTACCTGGACCTGCCGGATCTTGCTGAGCCCTTCTCAGATTTGGACCTAGATGGGGAGAAGAAAGAAAGCCGCTCTGTGGGCGTGGGGCCAGAGGATGCCAGCACCCAGAGAAGTGTGGGCACTTGGGTTCGGGAGAGGGACCTTGGGGCACCTGAGGGCCAGGCTGCCCTGACTGCCAAGATCGCTGTGCTGGAGACACAGCTGAAGAAGGCCCTGCAGGAGCTGCAGGCAGCCCAGGGGCAGCAGCCAGTTCCAGCATCAACACCAGTGACAGTTCCAGCATCAGTACCAGCCCTTGCTCCCACCCCTGCCTCAGTGAGCCCCTCAGGGGTCATTCAGGAAGGTCCTGAGCTTCCAGAAGCAATGGGAGCACCATCTGGCCAGTATCCCCCTAGTGACTCCCGAATCTGGCCACCGTCAGATGGGCCCATCAGGGTAGATACAGTAAAGGTGGTCCAGGTGCAAGGAGAGCCTAAGATTGCTGCCAGCACAGCCACAGGGACCCCAGCCCAGAGGGCCCAGAGCCTGGAGCCATCTGGCCCTGCAGGACTTCGAGCTCTGGTGACGAGGAGTCCTGAGGGGAATACCTGGAACCAACCCTCTATAGCTGTGCACTGCACCCGGGAGGTGGTAGAGACCACTTTCCCAGGCCCTGTCATTCCTGTCATCCCTGCCAATGTGCCACCTAGCACCTTCCACGTGGTAAAGAAAATCAGTATTACCACTGAGCCCTACCGGGATGGGGAGAAAGACCAGGAGACTGCCCCTGGCCTGGGTCCCGGCTGCAATGGACTGGCAGGTGAGCCCTGGGGAGGTGGAGGAGGGCCAGCCTTCATAGCTATCACATTTTTGTGGTCAGTCTGGAAAAAGCACTTAGATTGTCACAGTCTCAGTACTTCTAACTCTGGTTGGTCCACCAGGATGGACTCAGTGACTGTCTGCCTGGCCCAAATTCGTATCCCTGGGGTCAGCCCAAGATGGCATACTGAAAGGGTAGGTGCCGGTGATCCTGATGTAGAGAGGCTATGGGACAGAGAGAACAGCATTGCTGACATCTTGGGCTGTTGCATGTCACATGTACCAGACAGCTTCTGCTAAGCTTGAACTAGGGAAAAAATGTTAGAGGTACAGAAGCAGATTTAGAATTGGCATAAGAAAAAACCTTTTTTTTAAAAAAAAAAAGAAGCTTAGAATTGTCTAAAAGTAGCATGGATTAACTCCCCATCTCTGGAGGTCTTCAGGCAGAGGCTGGCTGATCACTCCTTAGGGATGCTGGTGAAGGGGATTTGCTTTCAGAGATGGCTTGGACCAGATGTCCTCTGAGGTCCATTTTAGCTCCGAGCTTCTGTGATGGACCTGCATTTTGAAGGAGAAACTGCAGTGGCTTGGTAGATAATAGGAGTGGAGGGGGCATAGGGGCATACTCAGATAGGTGGGGATTTATGGAGAGTGAAGAGGAGCCCACCCTGACCCTCGTCTTCAACTCATTCTCCTGGCCACCATATCCTCAGAATCTTCCACTCAGTGGGATGGGAAGGGCCATGATCCAGGTCTCAGGCAAGGGCTAAGTCACACTTTGAAGTGGGAGTGCATAGAGAGGAAGAGGAGAAGGGAGGAGGAGGCCACAGCTGTGTTTATTTATCTTTCTTCTGGGAGGGAGAGATGTATGTTTATCCCTGTCTCCCCCAATTCCAGTATTTTTCCTGATCACCTCCTAGGGCTCAGGCGGCTGTGTTCTAGGACCATCCCAAACAGGACCAGGGATAGCCTTGGTATCTCAGATTACAAGTCCTGCTGGCCAGTTCCTTGGATTAAGGACACTCTGTCCGTCAGCTTCTAGAGGTCATTCGGTCCCTGCCCTGGCTTCCAGGCTGGAAAGCAGATGGGGGCATGTTCTAAGATAGCTGCCCAAGCTTCTGTCTGCTGGTGAAGTCCCCCTCCTAAGAAATTTCAATCCCATTTTGGCTTCAGCCCATTTCATGCGGGATGAGGGGATACCCCCAAAAGGGGAATACCCAGTTAGGAAGAGGGCAGACATGACTGGAGAACATTTAAGGATGTAAATTAGGGGTCCTGGCTGTGAAGGCCAGGTGAAGTAATGGTGGAGAGTCTGGGTGGAGACAAGAGGACTTCTTAGAGGAAGGGGATTAGGGAAGGTCACTCCCAGAGCTCCAAAGGGGGTGGCAAACACGAACAGCTGGGTTCGGCTCAAACTTCCTATTAGTTTGTGATTCCCCACCCCACTTCATGCACCATGACTAATAGGAGCAGGCAGTGGTCTGGAGGTGGGGTGGGGAGTGGGGAAGGGTGCAGAGTTCTTGAGGCTTCCAGGGGTGGGGGTAGAAGTTCAGGGGCCAGGGGGTTCTCAAAGAGCTACAGCTCTCCCCAGGGTCTCCTTGGCGCCAGCAGCCTTGCTGGATTCTGAGAAGGGTGAGGAGGAGGAGGAGGAGGAGGAGGAGGGGGGTCCATCACTGGGAGGGCTGGGCCAAACTAGGCTGCTTTCCCAGAATGCCAGGCAGAAAAGGCAGGCATCCGGCCAGGGCTGATCTGTTCCAGCCCTGTCCTTTCCCTCCCTCCCTCCTAAACCTTGGCCTCTGCCTCCTGCTGGACAGAAGGGAGAATCGGAGCCCAACTTTTTGTTCAGAGAGGACCAGAGCCTTTGTCTTGGATCTGCTCTGAGGTCACCTCTCCTACTGAATGTGCTTTGGACACTGTCTGTGTGGACACTCATCTTTGCTGGTGGATGAGGGGGAAGGATGTGTGATGGGTCAGGGGGACAAAACAGAAATAATCCAGACCCTCTGAATGCCAAACCTGGAAGAGACCCTAGACGTCATATTTTGTTCATCTGCCTTCCTTTGCAGATGGAGATATGTGGGTCCAGGAGGTCAGTGACTTAGCCCAGGTCACCCAGGGAATAACAGAGCCCAAGATTTGAACCCAGGGCTTCTGGCTCTCAAGCTTCCTCACAAATCTAATCCCCCTCCTTTTGTAGATAAGAAAATAGAAGACTTTCCCAAGGTCCCACAGTCAGTCAACCAACAGATATTCATTAATCACTTAACAGTGTGCCAGGCACTGTGCTAAGCATTGGGGATACAAAACAAGGCCCAAACACAAATGCGCCCATGGCCCCTGCCCACAAGGAGTTCACATTCTAATGAGGGGAGAAGACATGTAACCACAACATGGACATGCATGTAAATACAACATCTACATACAAGATGTATGCAGAGATGAATCTGAGAGAGGAAGACACTAGCCGCTGGGGCAGGTCTGGGAAAGGCTTCCAATGTCGGATGAGATTGGAGCTGTGTCTTAAAGAAAGACAGGGAAGCTAAGCTGTCTGGGAGAAGAGGGCACAAAAAGTCAGGACTTGAATTCTAGACTCTGGATTTATTTCACTATCGCATTGCCTAAACAGCACCAGGCCACTTGCCCCCAACAGACAGCGGAGATTTAAAGGTAAAATTAATTTTCTCACAACTAATATGTCTGGATTTGGGAGGGGAGCTGTAATCAGGGAAAATAGGTCCTATTACTGGAGATGACTTTACAATGTCCTAAGTAGTTTCCTCAGAACAATCCTGGGGACCCCATAAACAGAGCGGAAACGTGCCCATTTTGTGACCGAGGAAACTTGGTCTTTGTCAGGTGACTTAGAGTCATAGACGAGACTTGCTTAGGGGCATCTCAGTGTCCAGGCCTAGAGTCAGGAAGACCTGAGTTCAAATCCAGCTTCAGACACTTACTAGCTCTGTGACCCTGGGCAAGTCGTTTAACCCTTTTTGTCTCAGTTCTTCATCTGTAAAATGAGCTGGAGAAGGAAATGACAAACTGCTACAATATCTTTGCCAAGAAAACCCTAAATGAGGTCAGGGAGAGTCAGACGTGACTGAACAACAAGTCCAAAGTCTCCCTTCTGCAGAGGAAGAAACTAAGGCCCAGGGGGGTAGTGACTTGTCCCAAGTCACCCCAATGCTAAGTGACAGAGACAGGACTGGCAGCCAGGATCATGTAGTTAATTGGCAAGTGGCAGGGCTGGGATTTGAAATCAGGTCTTTGAAATCAACTCCAAATCCAAAGTTCTTTTCACTGCATTTTGCAATATAGCTATGAAACCTTAATGACTTCTCTTTAAAATGTAATTTATAGACTGTTTCCAGATGACTTATGACCAGTTATTATTAAAGTTTAAAAGTATTGCTGTTCAGGTGTTTTCAGTCACATCCCACCTCAGTTGGGGTTTTCTTGGTAAAGATACTGGAATGGTTTGCCATTTCTTTCTCCAGCTCATTGAACAGAAGAGGAAACTGAGGCAAACACGGTTAAATGACTTGTCCAGGGTCACACAGTAAAGATCTGAGGACTGAATTGAACTCAGATCCTTCTGATTCCAAGCCTAGTGCTCCAGCCACTACCTAAGCAGAGATATCAGATATATATGTGTGTGTGTCTCTCTCTCTCTCTCTCTCTCTCTCTCTCTCTATATATATATATATATATATATATATATATATATCAGATATATAGTTAGAGAGTTTCATAGAGCTGAGAGGGATCTTAGAGACCACTGATTGGGAAACTGAGGCCCATGGAGGGGGGAGGGATTTTCTCCAAGTTCAAACAGGAAGTTAGTGGTATGCAGAATGTTTATGTCAGGAGGCACAGTAACATTAGCTAACATTTATATACTGGATTAAGGTTTGCAAAGCACTTTATACATAGTATTATTTAATTTTATCCTCACAGTGACTCTGGGAGGTAGGTGCTATTAGTAGCCTCACTTTACAGATGTGGAAACTGAGGCAAACAGAGTTAAGCGACTTGCCCAGGGTCACACAGCTAGTAAGTGTCTGAAACTACATTTGAACTCATGTCTTCTGACTCCAGGTCCAGCACTGGCCACCAGCTGCCTCTACAGAGGAGAGAAGGTACAGGATCTTAGACCTAAAGTTGAAAGGGACCTTAGAAGTCTCCTAATTCTCAAACTTCCTGGTCTAACGACCCCTTTATGCACTTAAAAATTATTGAAGACCCTTCTGCATTCTTAAAAAATGATTGCGGGGGCAGCTAGATGGCCCAGTGAGTACAGCACCAGCCCTGGAGTCACCTGAGTTCAAATCCAGCCTCAGGCACTTGCTAACTGTGTCACCTTGGGCAAGTCATTTAATCTCAATTGCCCTGCCTTCCCCCCTCCAAAAAAAAAATGTTTGAGGATCCCGAAGAGTTTTTGTTTATGTGGATTATATCTGTCAATATTTATGATGTTAGATATTAAAACCCTACATTTTATATGATATTTTAAATATTAACTTAATTCATTTAAAATAATAAACCATTACATGTTAAGGTAAATACTATTTTTATGAAAAACAATTATATCTTCCAAAACAAAAAAAATTTAAGAGAATAGCATTGTTATACATAATTTTGCAAATCTCTTTCATGTCAGGTGTAACAGAAAACAGCTGGTTTCTTAGATAGGCTTCTGCACTCAGTCTGTGGTGATGCGGTGTTTGGGTTGATGTATATTAAGAAAATCCAGCCTCACACAGATAGATAGTTAGAAACAGGAGGAAGAGTATTTTAATGGGCTTATTTGACTTAGTATTATTGTGAAAATCATTTTGACCTCAAGAGTCTTCAAGAAGAAGCCTCCTAATTTTATAGATGAGCAAATGGAGAATGAGAGAAATAAAGTGATTTGTCCACAGTCATGCAAGTAGTAAACATCAGAGAGAAGGAAAGAAGCATTTATTAAGCACCTACTACGTGCTAGGCACTATGCTAAGGACTTTGCAAATGTTATCTCATTTGATCAGAGGCAGGTTTTGAAGACAGGATGGAACAGTGTGGAGTGATGTCTCAGGACCGGGGGAACGGCACCTTCTTCTCCAAGGGAAATTTGAGAGAGAATTGGATGGCTCTTCTCAGGAGCTTGGATACCACCCCCCTCCCTTTATTCCTTAACCATTCTAGACACCCTCATTTTCTTTCTCTCTTTCCCCCTTCTCCAGCTCCCTTTAGGGGCCTCGCTAAGCCTTCAGAGATGCCCCCAGGGCCGGCAGCCACAATTCCTCCTCAGTCCCTGGGAGAGCCAAGAACAACAGCCATCAGCCACAGCTTCTCCAGGGAACAGAGTGGGAATGTGGCGCTGCTGCGTGGGAAGGAGGAAGCTGAGGAAGGTTCAGGTAAGGAGGACAGGAAGGGCCTGGGGAAGTGGGGAGGTCCCTGGCATGATGAAGGGCCAAGCTCAGGTACCAGGTTTCTCTGTCCTGTTTAATCTCACCATTCCTGCCAAGTAAGGTTGCAAGGGTCCCCAGGGGTCTTGGGACAGAAGATGAAGGAAGTGATACCTTCTCCCCTCGCAGCTGGCAAAGAAAGGCTGGCTCCACTGTGGCCCACCCTGCACTCCCTATCCTCCCATCCCCAACCCTATTGCTGAGAGTACAGCAGGGTATGGGCAGGGAGGGATCTGACCTTGACCCTTCCCCCTTCCCCTTTCCCCTTTCCCTAGCAGCCCTGCTGCAAGCAGGAATCAAGTCCATCATGAAGAGGAAGGAGACCAGCACAGATGTGCCCAACAGGAAGAACCTTCAGTTCATAGGTGTCAATGGCGGGTAAGGAAGGCCCTGGCCTCTAACTACTAAGGATGATGGTCCCCCAGCTCCCTCCCTGACCTCTGAGGTGCCTCCTTCTTTCAGAGGCTTAGTCCTGGCCCCACCAGAGCTGTCCTGGGGGGGGGGGGGCTGCGATCACTAGAGCACAGAAGTGACCAGTGGAGGGGGAGGGGAGCAGGCAGGTGAAAGGAAAAGGGTATCATCACCTGGTGTTCCCAAAGACCTCATGCTCCTGTAGGCAGATGGATGACCCATGATGTGATGCCCTGGCTCTCCTGTGTGATACATTCTCCAAATTTAGTGTTGTTGATCTGTGATATTCCCTTCCCCTTTGAAGCTGCCCCTTATGGACGCTTCCACCATAGTTTTACCTGGACACACGTTCTAGGGGAGGAAAAACCTATCCAGCGTGGCTTACTGCTTACACTGATCCCAGAGATGACCATGACTTTCAGTTGGTTTGGTGCTTGCTTCATCCGTTTATTCATTCATGCACTAAACATTTATTAAACACCTAATCTTTAAGTAAAACCTATAAAACTTAGATTAGACAGAGTCCCTGCCCTCATGTAGCTTATAATCTAATAAAGGTTAAGGCCCAAACAGAGATCACTGTAATGTACAACATTCTATTTTAAGTATGTTAGGGAGGTACAATCCAAGGTGGGGGCATGTCATTACCAAGCTAAAGAGGGGTTAAAGGAGGCTTCCTAAAGGATGTGGCATTTGAGCCGAGCTTTGAAAAAAGTCAGCAGGCCCCAATGCTGAGAGAGAACCTACCTAGGAATCAGCAAGACCAGGTCCAATCCTCAGCTCTGACTCATTCTGGCCCTGAGGCCCTGGGCAGCAAATCATTTCATTGCGGAGGGCAGTCGGCAGTCTCTAAGGCTATAAATGGCAGAGAAAGGATGGACCTGAACTGGTAGAAAGTGTTTGCCCACTTAGGAGTTCCCTGTGTCGGTAAAATCACAGGGCCATTTCCTACCCGCTAATGTTATTGAGAGGCAGGGTGTCATCATGAATAGAGCTAGCCCCAGAACCATGAAGCACTGGGTTCAAGTCCCACCTGTTGCAAATACTGGCTTCATCTCTCAGTAACCTAGGCCAGTGGTGTCAGATTCAAATCAAAATGGATCCCTGTGGGCTACCTGCTGGCTTAGAAAGCCACAAACTAACATTATCTATGTTGTATTGTATTTTTATTTATTTTGTTAAACATTTCCCAATTACATTTTAATCTGGTTCTGGCCACACTTGAAGGTCTGTGGGCTACAAGTTTGACCTCTGTCCTAAGCAACTCGGAGAAATGTCTGAGCTGCATTGGTAAGGGACGAAGCAATTGCCTTCTTTATTGAGGAATTCCCAGTGGGTATTCAGATGGGTTGGGTAAAGGATTCCAGGGATAAGGAACAAGGAAGGAAAAGGTAGAGATAAGCCAGTTGGGCACACATTTCAAGGACAGAGTGAGCCGGTTTGCCTGGAGTATAGCCTGCATCGGGATGAAAAATGTGAGGGGAAGCTAGGCATGTAGGTAGCATAGCATCAGATTATGGAGGGCTTAGAATGCCAGATGGAAGAGTCTGGATTTAACTTCTGTTGTTTAGCACATAGTAGGTCCCTGGCACATAGTGGGCACTTAATAAATGTTTATTGAGTGATTGATTCCCAGGCAGTAGTAAGCCCTTGAAAATTTTGGAACAGAGGGATGATGAGACAAGAGGTGTGCAGGAGGGTCTAGTGGGACTTTCAAAGGCAAAGGGCCTCGGGGCCAGAGGCTTCTCATTCCATCTTTCCACAGGCTACTTATCCCTGACCTGTCTTCCCTTCTTTCTAGGTATGAATCTACATCATCTGAGGATTCCAGCACAGCTGAAAATTTCTCGGACAATGAGAGTACAGAGAGTGAATACCATGAGGCCAATGAGGGGCTCCCTGGGGCCAGCGATGGAGGCCGGCCTAGAGGGGGAGGCTCAGTGGCAGAACCCACTTGGGGAGGCAAGGCTGGGACTGTACAAAGGAAAGAGCCTATGGCTGAGGCAGCCCCCAGCCCAAAGGCAGAGGATGAAATCAGGTAAGTACTGTACCTCCAATGGGCTTGGGCTCTACCCAGGGCCAAGGTTGGTGAGGATAGGCTGGGCACAAGCCTGGGGTGCCCCAGACACTCTCAGGGATGGATTGATACCATAGAGCAGTTTTCACCTTAGGCCACATTAACCCATTGATGGCAGCTATCTATAGGTGAAGCTTGTTCGAATGACAGTAAGATGGCTCCCCCACAAAAAAAAATAATAACCATGCCATGGATATACTTTACTGCCCCAGTAACCACTGTTGGAAATTCAGGGGCTAAGAGTTAGTCACTAAGCTGCTTCTTTTTTAAAATGTAGACTCAAGAAAGTAAACATTAAGCCAAGCCCCGTCCCTTACACCTGAGTGTGAATTAATTTATCAGATCCTGGTCTCTGGGAGAGATAATTCTTTTTTTTTTATTTTAAATAATATTTTATTATTTTCCCCAAATACATGTAAAAACAGTTTTTAACATTTGGATTTTTTTTTTAAGTTTTGAGTTCCAATTTCTATCCTTCCTTTCCCCCCTTACCCTTGGGAGAGACAACTCTGGGAGACAGGAACCTGCAGGAGTCTTTCCCACACTTTCCCACCTTGTGGAGGCCAGCCCCTCCAGCTGTTAGGAAGGTAAAGACCTTGGCTGGGTAAGAGTAAGAGCTCAGTTACTGGGGCTGACATTTCCTGTCAGCCATAGACAGCTTGTAGTCTAGCTGTCAGAAGGCCTGAGTTCAAGACTGCTTTGTCCGTTTCTAGCTGTGTGTGACTGGGGTCCAGCTGCCTCTGTAAAACAGGGATAATTAGCTCTGTGCTGCAGCAATATGAGCTCTGTTATAATCCCTAATCTCATTTGGGCAGCTAGGTGACGCACACTAGCTGCGTGACCCTGGGCAAGTCACTTAACCCTGTTGGCTTAAGTTTCCTCATCAGTATAATGAGTTTGAGAAGGAAATGGCAAACTGCCCCAGTATTCCTGCCAAGAAAACCCCAAACAGGGTCACAAAGAGTGGGACACGACTGAAATAACTAAACAACAACTAAAATCCCATTTGCCGAGCTCTTCAGGGGTCCAGTTCCCTGGTGATCTCTCTCCCTCCCCTCATCCAAACCCACTGTCATTCCTTCAGTCCCATACCCCTCAACATGAATGTAAATCCCTAAATTCTCTTTCTGGAGGGAGGGAGGGGTCGCAGAGCCCCTGGATGGGTCCAGCTGGGAGATGTAGTCCTGGCTTTCTCTCACTCTGCCTCAATCTTTCAATCTTGCCAGATTGGAGCTTAGCGCAGACCTCATCTCTGCCTGTCTGACCCTGCAGAAATACCTGGAGAGTCCAGATACCCTCACTGAGAAAGAGATGGTATGGAGGGCGAGGTGTAGGTGGGGTGGTGTTTTGGGGTAGGGGCGATGCCCAGATATAGAGATGCGGATCCCAGCTAAGGCTCTGCCAAGAATGGGTGACCTTGGGCACATCATCTCTGGGCCTTGGTTTGACCTTATATAGAATAAAGCATTTGGCCTTGAGGACCTCTGAGATCCCTCTTAGCCCTGATGTTTTGTGATGCTAAGGAGAGAAGCCATGTGGTGCAGTGTGAGGAGAGTGAGGCCTAAAGTCAGGAGACCTGGGTTCACATCTCAGCTTTCATGTTTACTAGCTGTGTGAGCATGGTTAGAAAGGAAGAACAGGACTCCATCTTGGAGCAAGCTTGATAATTACGATTATGTGAGAAGCACATTTCTAAAACAATTTGGCTTTTGAGTGTCCTTTTGATTTTATAAAATGTCCTTCTCATAGCGGTCCTAATTGTCAAGGTTGCTCCAAGATGGAGTAAGTCATGTGGTTTCTTTTCAATAGGCATATCACTTAACCTCCATGGGCCTTTATCTTTATGTATAAAATGAGAGGGGTTGACTAGAACTCTGAATCCTATATTCCTTGGACCTATGAAGGGAAAATGGGGCAGGGGTGGGGGAGGCACCATGTACCGCACTATTAAGTGTTGAAGGGACCCAAGGAATCTGACCTAAACTAGCCCTGGGTCCAGGGAGATAGTTACCACCTACTACTCACTACCTGGTCAAGTCCCTTCCATTCTCTGGGCCTCAGTTTTACCATATGTAATGTGAAGAATGTAAACTAAAAGACATCCAAAGTCTCTTCTGCCTTTAAATCCCATGAACCCTTAAGGGATTTTTTCCCCTGTGCAAAGCCCACCCTGGCCTGTCTCCTTTTCACAGCTCTGCCCCAAGCCAAGGGGAGTGGGAGGGAACCTGAGCTCTTTCTCTGATCCTGCCGCATTCCAACCTCTGTCCTTCCCCCCACACCATGATGCCCAGAAAGCAGCATACAGCACGGTGCTTCAGGACTGGCTGAGGCTCTCCTGCCACAAAGATGCCCACCCGGAGGTAGTCCGCAGGCACATGGTTACCTTCCGGGCCATGTCACCCCAGCTGCTCCAGTTCATCGTGAACATGGCGGACGACAATGGCAACACTGCCCTGCATTACACCGTGTCCCACTCCAACTTCCCTGTGGTCAAGCAGCTGCTGGACACTGGTGAGACCATCAGCACCATGGATGAAAGGGCGCACTACGAGCAGAGTCTCGTCCCAGGCTTCCTTTGGGGGGGGGCCAGTTGGAGGAGAAGAATTCAGATAAAGGCACAAAAGTGGTCACCGGCCACAGAGCCCAGGCTGAGGGAGAGAGGAAGAAGGGAAGGAGGAAAGAAGAGGCTTAATAAGGACTGCCAGGCACCAAACTCCAGCCACTTTACAAATATGATCTCACTGATCCTCACAATACCTCTTCAATGTAGGTGCTGTTTGTATTTGAGAGACACAGTTCACTAAGGTCTAGACAAGTGGAATAAAATGCTTCAGAAATGGTTAATTGCGCATTACTGAAGTATCTGGAGAGTGGAGTGAGTCAATCCAATTTAACAAAAATGTATTAAGCTTCTACTAAGATTCAGTGAGCAAAGTCCCTTGCCCTAAAGGAACTTATACTCTACGTTATTTGTTCAGTAGTTCTGGGATGCAGTGGATAGAACATGAGGGTTCCCTGGACACCAGTCTGGAGACTGCCCTGGAATGCACTGGGGGCCTGGAGAAAGAGGGGTGGGGGTAGGGCGGTGATCTGTGTGGCCTGTCTAGGACAGGCAATGGCCAAAAGGTTCATTGACATTTTACTCCCCCAGGTCTCTGCAATGTGGACAAACAGAACCGAGCTGGCTACACAGCTATCATGCTGACTGCGTTGGCAGCCTTTCGGGCAGAGGGAGATATGGCCACCATCCTGCAGCTGCTCAGACTTGGGAACGTCAACTTCAAAGCCAGCCAGGTGCATGGTCACCCTACAAGGATGCTGTGGGAGGTTTTAAGGGGTGGGTGGGGGTGGACAGAACCTAGATGGAAGCCTTTGGGCCCTCTGTCAGGCTGCTTGGCAAAATCATAGAATGCTTGAGCTGAAAGAGACCCAGGCCCAGGGGTGGGGAACCTGCAGCCTCGAGGCCACGTGCAGCCCTTTGGCTGAATCCAGACTTCACAGAATAAATCCCCTTCATAAAAGGATTTGTTCTGTGAAGTTTGGATTCAGTCAAAGGGCCGCACTTGCGGACCTAGAGGGCCGCATGTGGTCTCAAGGCCACAGGTTCCTCACCCCTGCCCAAGCCCCTCATTTTAGAGAGATGGAAACCGAGGCCGAGCAAGGGAAGCTTCACAGCAAGTTGGTGGCACAGCTGGGACTCAAATTCATGCCTTTCTAACTTCCCATCTGTTGCTCACCCCCATCTGGTTCATCTTCGGAGGGGGATAGTAGGTAGAGTACTAGGCTTGGAATCCTCCTTCAGATACTTCCTAGCCATGTGACCCTGAGCAAGAGGCCTCCTCGTCTGCAAAATAGGGAAAACTATAACACCTTCCAATGCCTTCAAATGTTCTCTAACCTGGTCCATGAGAGGGACATTCCCCCTCTCTCCTAGGCAGGAAGAGATGGGCCTTCATAGTGACTCCCATCTGCCTTTCACTCTGAATTTTCAGCATTGCCCAAATCTGTTAAGGAAAATACCCCTAGACCAGAATGCTCAGCAGCCCTGCTATCCCTGGTTCTCTTGACCAAGGTGTGGGCAAGCCTGACGACCTTTTCTTGCTTTGGTTCAGCTGAAACACAAGGTTAGCTATTGTCAAAAGGCATTTTAGTCAGTAAGCATTTATTAAGCACCAATCATGTGCCACTGGGCTAAGAGCTGAGAACTGGGAATACAAAGAAAGGCAAGACAGTCCCTGCCCTCAACAAGTTCACAGTCTAATGAGGGAGACTAGGAGCTAGCAGATATGTGCCAACAAGCTATATGTGTCATAAATAGGAAATAATTAACAGAAGGGAGGTGCTAGAATTAAGGGTTGGGAAAGGATTCCTGTAGAAGGTAGAATTTTGGCTGGGACTGAAAGGAAGCCAAGGAGTTCAGTAGGTGGAGTTAAAGAGAGAGCATTCCTGGCATGTTGCCTGGAGCCGAGAGATGGGAGTGTCTTGTTAGTGAAATGGCCAGGAGGCCAGTTAATGTGCAGGACAAGGTAGGGGGGAGGTCAGGTTATAAAAAGCCTTGAATGCCAAACAGAGGGTTTTGTATTTGATCCTAGAGGCTATCAGAAGCCACTGGAGTTTATTGAATATGGGGGTGACATGGTCAGACCTATATGTTTTAGAAAAATCTCTTGGGTAGCTGAAAGGATGATGGACTAGAGTGAGGAAAGACAGATCCACCAGCAGGCTGTTACAGTAGAGATCATGGGGGCCTGTACTAGAATGGTTGGTAGTACCAGAGGAGAGAAGGGGATGTATTCAAGATAGTAGAAAGGTGAAAAAGACAGGCCTTGGCAACAGATATGGCAGGGGGTGGGGTGGGGAAGAGATTGAGAGATACTAAAGAGTTGAGGATGATGTCTAGGTTTCAAGCCTGGGAAACTGGGAGGATGGGGAAATGTGGAATGAGGGAGGAGTTCAGAGGGAAAGATGAGTTCCATTTTGGACATGATGAGTTCAAAATGTCTACTAGACATCCAGTTTGAGATATCTGAAAGGCAGCTGGAGATGTGAGATTGGAGGTCAGCAGAGAGATAGGTAGATTTGAGAATCATTAGCATAGAGATATTAATTAAATCCATGGAAGCTGATAGAAATTACTGAGTAGTATAGAGGGGAAGGAGAAGAAGGTTCAAGACAGAGACCTATAGGATACCCGTAGTCAGTAGACATGACTAGATGATGATCCAGCAATAGAGACTGAGAAGGAGCAGTCAATTAGCTAGGTAGGAAGAGAACCAGAAGAGACTGGTGTTCCAGAAACCCAAAGAAAAGAAAATATCAAGGAGAAGAGGGTGATTGATAGTCTCGGGCTACAGAGAAGAGAGAGGACAAGAAAAGGCCATTGGGTTTGGCAATTAGGAGATCATTGGTCGCTTTAGAGAGAGCAGTTTCAGTGGAATGAGAAGGTTGGGAGCAGGATTGAAAAGGGTTAAGAGCACGAGAGGAGAGGAAGTGGAGTTATCTACTGGGTGTTCCTAAAGTCTGGACACATAGGCAAAAAATGCATATTTTCAAGAAATCAATGAAATTTTCAACAACATTTTATTTAATTGAAATATTAACAAATAACATCTCCAATATGATTTTTGTCATTTGCGATGCAAAGGTTTATGCACTTTGCAAGATTCACGTGAACTCAGTGCGATAACTCCACATTGCCATCAATTTTAGCACATTCACTTTTTATGGGTTCAATCAAGTGTGTTGCATCTGTGATTTTCATTGAGTACACCTTCTCCTTTAGCATACCCCAGAAAAAGAAGTCAAGGGGGCTAAAGTCTGTTAATATTCCAGACATTTCAAAATATGCATTTTTGCCTATGTATCCAGACTTTAGGGACACCCTGTATTGTAGATCGCCTTCTCAAGGAATTTTGCCATAAAAGGCAAAAAAGATAATAGAATAATAGTGAGGGGGGGATTGCACAGAAGGATCAAGTGAGGTTTTTTTGGAAGATAATGGCTACATTTGTGTACACTACAGAAAGAACCAATAGAGATTGAAGATAAACGAGAGAATGGGGATGACAGAGGGGGCAATCTGGAGGAGACAGTATGAATGGGATGGCTTGTGTGGGTAGAGGAGTTTGCCTTGGCAAGAAGTAGGACCACCTTTTTTTGTGTGAAATGGGTGTAAAGGAGGAGATAGCGACAAAAGGCATTTGAGCGATAGGAGATGAGAGGAGAAGAGGGAGGTCTTAGCAAATGACATCAATTCTTTTCTGTAAAATATAAGGCAAGGTTCTCTGCTGAGAGAGTGGGAGGGAGGGGGAGCCATGGGAAGTTTGAGAAGGGTTTGAAAGAGCCACTGTGGAGAGTCAGAGAGTGAGTTGATAAGGGAGGTATGTGTAGTAGGATTGCCTAGCAGTGGTGAGGACCCCATTGAAGTTGTATGACATAAATTTGTAGTGCAACCAGTCAGAAGGGCTCCATTATTTTCTCCATCTTTGTTCAGCAGCATGGAAGACGGCAAATGGTGGGAGTGATCATGGCTGAGACTTGGCTGGGTATAATCATTGATAAGAGATAAGGCTAAAGGTACAAGAGAGGAGGATAATATAGAGTTGAATTGGTTCACCAATGAGTCAAGATGGAGAAAAGAGGAAAGTGGCGAGTACAGGGAGATGGCCTAGGATGGAGAGGGCAAAGGATTGAAGGTCACAGTTGGGATGAAGAGTAGAATTTGTAAGGGAAGGCTGAGGGTAGGCTGAAAAGCCGGTAGGTTACAGTCAGATAAGAGGATTTCAGAATTCTTGACATGAAGGTGATACGTTTGTGAGGTGATGGTATGATCATCTTTGTATGTGGCTGAGGTGGGGTGGAAGAGTAGGTCATGGAAAGTGATTAGGTGGTAAAACTGTGGGATTAGGATATTTGAGAAAGTGTCAATACATATGTTGAAGTCCCTTAGCATAAGGGCAAGAGTTGAGGAGGAGAGGGTTGTGAGTCAGGTACTGAACTTGTTAAGAAGGGCAGGAGAGTGCTCTGGAGGTCAGTAGACAACTACCAGGATTATGATTGGGTGGCAGATGTGGATTGTACATACTTCCAAGGAGAGGTTATTGAGTAATGGAGGTAGGGGGAGAACCTGGAAGTGGCAAAGGGGAGCACTCAGTCAGCAAGCTTAAGGGAATGAGTGATGGTGCAGCCAGTACTGGAAAGGGTAGCCAGGAAGGCTCGCCAGTTTTGGCAGTTTTATCAAATAACTCACAAAGAAGTAGAAACCACAAAATGCAAAAGCATCTAATCCAGAGGTTCTTAACCTGGAGTCCCTAGATTCTGAAGGGGTCTGTGAATAAATTTCAAGGGAACTGTGAATTTTTTTATATTTTGCTAACTATTTCACTATAACTGCCTTCATTTGTAATCTTTTATTTTATTTTATGAATTTAAAAACATTAATTCTAAGAAGTGGTCCATAGGCTTCTGCCGGCCACCAAAGTCTCTGTGACTCAAAAAAAGGTTAAGTACCCCTATCTGATTGATTAGTTTGACTTCAGAGCATGGATTTTTTTTTGTTTTGTTTTCCCAAGGCAGTACTTGGTAGGGATGTACATAAGGAGTGTACTGATCTCATTTTTATTCATCTAAGGGATTGTACCCCAAAGCCCTCTTCTTTGACTTTGAGTCCTCCCCTTACTTCCAGGGAAGGGTTCAGTGTTGTCCACCTGAGAGCCAACATATAGTATTGGATAGTGCTGTATGACCTCAGACAAGTTACTTAACCTCTCTGAGTTACATGGATTAGATGACCTCTAAGGTCATGCTTCTTTAACAATAGGTAGTGCGAGCAAAGCAAACAGATCAAGAAAGAGACCCTTACCCTCCTCTAGGGAATATACTGACAAACAGGATACATGGCAGACACTGCTTCCTCTTCATCCTTCCTCCCTAGTGAAGGACAAAGGTTTCTTTTCCTGCTCCCTCCTATCAGAATGGGGTTTGACTAATTGTGGTAGGAGAGTGTGCAAGGAGATATAACGGAAAAAACAATGGAAACAGAGTCCAAAGACTCGGATTTGAATCCCAGCTCAGCCACCAATTACCTATATAAACTGGAGCTAGTCCCATCACTTCCCTGGGCTTATCGTCCTCACTTGGACATGACAAGATAAGGTATAAAAGACACCCCCAAATCTAAATTGATGATCCCACGATCCCACAATTAGATGGTTTCTTGGGTTCCTTCCAGCTCTAAATCCCACAATCCTATGATGACATTGCCTAAGAAAACCTTTCTTAGTCCAACACCTGTTCACCAGTCATCTCCCTAGGGAGAGTGCCAGGAAATGCCTAGCTCTATCTGGCACTATGTTGGTTATAGAAAGATGTATCATCTGTGCCCTTTATAGAAAGATATATCATCTAAGGGCTTCCTTAGAGGCTAAAGCTTCTATCCCTGCCACTCCTATAGGCAGGGCAGACAGCACTTATGCTGGCTGTTAGCCATGGCCGGATTGACATGGTCAAAGCCCTGCTGGCCTGTGCCGCTGATGTCAACCTTCAAGATGATGATGGTTCTACTGCCCTGATGTGTGCTTGTGAGCATGGCCATGTGGAAATCGCTCGTCTGCTTCTGGCTGTACCTGACTGTAACACAGCACTCACCGACCATGTGAGTTTGAGAATACACTGTTGGGGTGGGGTCCTGCAACAGGGGAGGGTTGGAAGGTCATGGGGTTAGGGTGGTGGAGAGGGAACTCACAGGACTGCCGTAGGGCAGGACAGTGAGTCCATGCTTCTTTCTCAGCCAACTCTCCCAGCCTAGCCTTTTGCCTTTCAGGATGGCAGTACGGCTCTCTCCATTGCCCTTGACAATGGGCAAAATGACATTGCTGAGATGCTATACACGCACATGAACTCGGCCAAATCCTCGGTGAGTCCCAGGTTCATGATCCTGGTCCTCTCCCTCAGTTTTCTTTTCCTGCCCATGGATTCAAGTCTAGCCAGGGCCGTATATTCTAAACCCTGAAACAACCTGAAATTTAGGCCAGATACTTTACAAATCAAGGAGGAGAAGTAGACATCGTGGCCTTAAGAGGTGGGATGAGAAAGCAGTGTAGTGTTGGGGATGGAAGGCCAGCCTTGAAAAGTGGAAGGCCTGGGTGCTCTCAGGCAACTGTCTAAGACAATAAATTATATTTGAATTGCCTGCGTTGGTGGATGGAGTTTACCCACAATGATGAAATAACAGCTGCAGACCCCACTTCCCCCCAAAAGAGGTGAAACATGCTAAAAACAAGGGACAGTTTAAGAAGGATGTCAGTTAATTAATGGATAATAAGTGAATAATTAAAGGGAAGTGTAAGGCTTACATGTGACCAATCCATGAGAATAATGTCATGGGGTTGAGGTCAGCTACCACTTTCACCCCCAAACTGACCTGATGCCCATTTCAGAGGCTGTACAGGTCTGAATACAGTATTGATGAGGTGCCATATAGCATTGCTTAGGTCTTTAGAAAGCAACTTAGATGTGACATTTCTTAGCTTCTTAAAAACATAGTTGGGGGAGGGAAGGTAAGGACCTGATAGCTGTCTTCCTGTAGAAGGGGGACCAGACTTCTTCTTAGCTTCAGATGGCAGAACCAGGAGCATAGGAAGAAGTTGCAGAGGCATACTTAGGCAGTGTAAGGGAAAATGTCCTGATAATTCGAGCTGTCTAAAAGTCTGCCTTTGGGGGGTAATTAAAGACTAGAGGTCTTCAAGGAAACATGAGATGGCCACTTCTTAGGGATATTCTAGATTTTCTCATCAGGTATATAGGTATATTTCAGGTATATTAGGTATATAGATTAGATAAAGTAACTGTTGTTACCTTAGCACGGTGCGGTATGTCTGCAGTCTCAGCTTCTGGGGAATGCTGAGCCTAGTGGATGGCTTAAACTCAGGAGTGCTAAACTTCATTAGGGCTTAAAACCAATCAAGTATCTATACTAAGTGCAGTGCCAAAATGCTGAGTGCCTGGGAGTGGAGAGCCACCAAGCTGCCAAAGAAGGGGTCATGACTCAGCCCAGATCTGAAAAAAATAGAACAGATTAAAGCTTTCTTGTGAATCAGTATTGAGATTAGACTGCTGTCATTCCTTCCAGCTCTGAGCTCCTATGATTCTTTTGCTGGTCTATATTTACTAGGCTTAACCAAAAGATTTCCTTTTTTCCCATTAATTTATTTTTATTTTTAGTTTATAACACTCAGTTCCAGAAGTTTTTGAGTTCCAAATTTTCTCCCCCTCCCTCTCCTCCCTGCTCCCCACTCCAGATGGCATGTAATCCAATATAGGTTCTACATACACCTTCACATTAAATTTATTTACACAATAGTCAAATTGTAAAGAAGAATTATAACCAGTGGAATGAACCATGAGAAAGAAAAAAACGAAACCAAAGAAGAAGGGGAAAAAAAGAGAGAGAGCAAATAGTTTGCCTCAATCTGCATTCAGACTCTGTAATTCCTTTCTCTGGATATGCATAGCTTTTTCCATCATGAGTCTTTTGGAGCTGTCTTAGAATCATACATTGATGAGAAGAGCCAAGTCTATCAAAGTTAGTCATCACAGATACCGTGTGTCTGTAATTGTGTATAATGTTCTTCTGGTTCTGCTCTCCTCATTCAGATCATGTAAGTCTTTCCAGGTTATTATGAAGTCCATCTGCTCCTCATTTCTTATAGCGCAATAGTATTCCATTACATTCATACATCACAGCTTGTTTAGCCATTCCCCAATTGATGGGCATCCCCTTGATTTCCAATTCTTTGCCACCACCAAAAAGAGCCGCTATAAATATTTTTATGCATATGGGTCCCTTTCCCACTTGTGTGATCTCTTTGGGGTACAACCGTAGAAGTGTTATTGCTGGGTCAAAGGGTATATGTACATTTTTGTAGCCCTTTGGGCATAGTTCCAAATTGCTCTCCAGAATGGCTGGATCAGTTCACATCTCCACCAACAATGTAATAGTGTTCCTATTTTCCCATATCTTCTGCAGCATTTATCATTAACCAAAAGATTTCTAATGAAAAGGTTAAAACCTCTCTCAAACCCTGGCTTCTCCTTTCAGGGTCCTCCAAAGCAAACAACAGTCAAGAGTGCAGCTATTTCACCCAGCAACATTCAGTAGAAACGATAGGACCTGCTGGCAGGACAGAGGACACAGAGCATCCACAGTACCTGTCCATCAGAGGGAAAGAAGGGATGATGCGGAGGAAATACTTGGGAATGCTCCTCTACCCTTAGGGTGGAAAACTAGCACTGTGACAGAAACCTATACCATACCTTTCCATCTTATCCCATGTCCCTGACTGCTTGGCCACCTTGGCCTGATTCCATAACACCCATGTCCAAAGGGCAGTTGGACTCTTTGGAAACTTCTTTCAGCCACCAAAGGAGAATGTGGTGTCAGATGGAAGGGTTTGCAATTTCTTAATGCTTTTTTTCTTTTTTTCCCCAAACTTGCAAACCCAAGCCAAAGCAAAGATGTCTGTGGATGGAAACTGAGTTCTGCTTCCACTGTGCATGAATTAAACAAAAGGGACCTAGGTCTGGGCACAGGGTGTTACCCCCAGCAACCAGCCCCATGGGCACAGGAGGCATTGGAGTTTTATATAAAGCTGTGAGGGAGGCCTCTTTCAGAGAAATAAGCTTGAAATAGTGAGATGTTTGAGGAAATTATGAAAGTTTTTTTTTGTTTTTTAAATAAGAAAAAAGCACTATGTTAAAGCCTGAATTTTATATTAAGGATTAAGCTTGAGCTTTTTATTAGGGTTTGATGAAGTTGTGCATGGTTTAGAATGGGATTTTGCACATCTGGCTGGCATTCCCTCTGCCTGCATGCCTGTGGCCTGTATGCCATTCTACTCAGTCTTCAGAAGTGTGTTGCGCAAACTTCGTTTTGTATCTGTTTTTATGCCAAGCATAGCAGAGTCAGTCTGTATCAGACTGGGAGAACTTGGTCATTTTCTCCCAGTCCTTTTTGCCCTTTCCCTGTCTAACCCAGGAGATAAGCCCAGGATCCCACCAGAGACTAGGACAGAGGGAGCTCTGCATTCAGGACCACCTCAAATGTGGCAGAGCTCAGCAGAGGAGCAAGAGGCCTTTCTAAGGCACTGACCGAGCTGGGCATCTAAGCACAGCACTCCGTTCCTTAGAGCATTAGACAAAGGGACCTTCAAGGTCAGCTTGTCAAACCTGACAGTTTTACAGATGAAAAGATGAAATTAGATCCAGTGACAAGGCCCAAGTCACAGATACCTCGCTAGACACATTGCCTGATGGACAAGGCAGAGATAAGAGTAGGTGACATAAAAGTAGATGCCCTAAGAGTAGAGAGGCTGTTTTCGGGTCTACTGGTCAGTGCTTGGGTGTGACCAATGACCCCAGGCTTCTCTCAGGTGCAAAGGCCCAGTTTTGAAAGCTCCTGGGGTCATCAATTTGGCAATCCTACATACCAGCCAGCCCATTCGGAATGACAGGCTTACAAAAGATGCTAGCTTTTCATTACCCCTGCTCCTTTCTTTGTGACTTGGGTAAAAGAAGTTTGAGAAAACCAGGTTTATGGAAGTACATGCTCCTCTAACCACTTGTCCTGTCTCTGGAACCACAAGCTACTCCTTCCCTTCTTCCTTGGTGATCCCAAAGAAGAAAAGCCTTAAGCCAGGAAACATATTCCTCACCTATGATTGTGCCGAGTGTACAGCAGATGAAACACCAGCCAAGCATATGTCCCGCCATTCACCATAGCCAATTTGCATTAAGTTGTTTCACTGCCTTGGGACTGAGAGATCTGAGGACAGAAATACCTGCCAGTCTGGATTTTTCGGTACACAGCACGGTAAAGAAAATAAACTGCCCAGAAATGTTGGCCCCCTTCCCAGGATCAGAGTTTCTATGCTGGATTTAACCTGGGTTGTTGGGATTTCAAACTGACCATGTTAAACAAAAGGTTAACATAAATTCGCTATAACATAAATTCTATGTGTGAGGTGCTTGGAAAGGGTTTGGTCTTTGCTTGGCTTTTAGAATTAAAACTGAAAGGGTGGGGTAGTGGGGAACCTGACGCTGGTCTAGTGTTATCATGCCTTGATAGATGTGTAACAAAGGTGACAGACCTTGGTTCTCACTTAAGAAATGGTACGTGCCAATGTGTGCATGTGTTTTTGTGTATGTGTGTTTATGTGTGTGTTTGTGCCCACATGTTTGTTTTAAACTCTTATAGATGGCAGACACTTGCTATGGGGCATGTCCCATTCCCCAAACAGGTCCATATTTATCTGTTTTGTACAGTCCCATACAACTGACTTGGCCCAGCATGCTGTGGAGGTTGACATTTTGGTTTTTTGTTCCTGCACTCAGTTATATACATGGATCTGTTCTCACTATCCTGCATTGGTATTTCCATAAGACAGTATTACACTTAAATAAAATATTCATTTTATAATCTTAAAAAAGTAAATGAATAAAGCTACCTAAAGTTACTGTGTGTGAGTATATGCAGTGCTGTTTTTAGCTTGGTCCATAAGAACTTTAGCTGCTTTGAAAGTGACCGTGCCTGTGCCACAGAGATGTTAATTAGGGCTTCCCACTTCAGACCTGTTTTAAAGGCCTTCTCCCTTCCTTCCCTGTTTTTTTCCAAAATCCTGGATGTGGTGGTAAGCATGGCCAACAACTTAATCACATCCCTGTTGCCTGTAGGGTCAAACACAGAAGATTAATTAAGGGCTGAAACTGCTTCCTTTGTTTTATACAACTTTGGACATTTCATTCCCTAAATACATCATTTGTCTAGCTTAGTTCACTCTCTCCCCTAGAAGAGTCTCGGTGTGGTAGACCCCTAAGAGGTTGTTCCCTGGAGTTTCATTTTAGAGATGGGGAAATTAAGGCCTAGAGAGGTGAGAAGTTGCTCAAGGTCATATAGATAGTAAGTGGCAGATGGTAAGAGAGAAAGTGACTAGTAGGTAAAGTGTAAAAGTTATGAGCTAAAAAGAGGATCTTGGAATCTTAGACTAGGAAGGAACCAAACAACTCATTCAATAAGTGTCTGTTATGTACAAGGATGGGATATAAAGGCAAGAAAGTTTGTGTCTGAGGTTCCTGGACAGATTTAATAAATTCAGGACAATTTGGGGAGGGAGAAATGACTTAGAACTGGAAGAACAAGAAAGATCTCTTGTAAAAGGTTGACACTTAAGCTGAGCCTTGAAGAAAGGAGGAGATTTTAATAAGAGAAGTGAGAAGGGAGTATCTTATCTGGGTCTAAAGGGATACAAAAAGAGACAAAACCAGCTCTAGCCCTTAGGTATACGCTCATCATCTAATGAGAGAATACATGCTAACAACTATGTACAAACACAATTTTACAAGATAACTTGTAGGTAATCTTAGAGGGAAAGCACTTGCTTAAGGGCAACTGGGAAAGGATTCTTGTAGAAGGTGGAATTTTAGCTGGGACTTGAAGGAAGCCAAGAGACAGAAAAAAGCAGGAAACCCATTCTAGATGCGGGGGACAGTCAATAAAAATGCACCAAGTCTGGAGGCAGAGTGTCGTGTGTAAGGAATAATCAGGAGGCTAATGTCACTGGATCATAGAGTACATGGAGGAGAGGAAGGTGTAAGAAGACTGGAAAGGCAGGAATGGCCAGGCTATGAAGGATTTTTAAAGCCAAATGAAAGAATTGATATTTGATCCTGAAGGTAATAAGGGAGACAATGGAGTTTACTGAAAAGGGGAGTAATGGTTGGACCTATACTTTAGGAAGATCAATTCCTAAGTGGAGGATGGATTGGGATGAGGAAGAGACTTGAAGCAAGGAGACCAACCAGCAGGCTATTGAAACAGGCCAGGTGTGAGGCGATGAGGACCTGAACCAGGGGGATGGCAATGTTCCATTGTGTGACCCTGGGCAAGTCACTTAACCCTTTGTTGCCTCAGTTTTCTCATCTGCAAAATGAGCTAGAGAAGGAAATGGCAAACCACTCCACTATCTTTGCCAAGAAAATCCTAAATGAGGTCACGAAGAGTCAGACGTGACTGAAAAATGACTGACAACAACAGTTGACTCCTAATCATATTTTCCAAAGGCAGTTCACAGTCTTCCATTCTCTTCTACCTAAAAGTTTTTTTTAATAAATTTTTTTGTTTTTAGTTTACATCACTCAGTTCCACAAGTTTTGGGGTTCCAAATTTTCTCTCCCTCTCCTCCCCTCTTTCCCCCAAGATGGTATGTAATCCAATGTAGATTCTACACATACCTTCACATTGAAATTATTTACATAATAGTCCAGTTGTAAAGAAAAATTATAACCAATGGAATGAATCATGAGAAAGGAGAAACAAAACCAAAAAAAAAAAAGAAGGGAAAAGAAGAGCAAAAATTTTGCCTCAATCTGCATTCAGATTCCATAATTCTTTTTCTGGATGTGCATAGCTTTTCCCATCATGAGTCTTTTGGAGCTGTCTTTGAACCTTGCATTGATGAAAGGAATGAAGTCTATCAAAGTTAGTCCTTACAGATACCGTGTGTCTGTAATCATATATGATGATCTCCTGGTTCTACTCACCTCATCAGCATCAGTTCATACAGGTCCAGCAACAGCAATGATCACTTACTGAAGACTTGTACATCTCATGACCTTCTCATCACCAACACTGTCTTCCACTCATCTCAATGCAATAAAACTTTGTGGATGCACCCTCGCAGCAAATGTTGTCATTTAATAGACTATATCATTGTAAGGAGAAGAGACATACAGGACATAAGAGTGACTAAGGCAATGTGTGCTAAAAAGCGTTGGACTGATCATAGATTTACCCTCTCCAAGCTAAATATTCACATTCAACAACAGCAGCAGTCCCAAGGCAAGACAACTACCAGAAGACTTGATGTGAACAGATTAGAGCACCTCTCCCAGTGGGAACAGTTTATTGCTAATTTGGAGAGGAAACTGAGTCAGCACACAGTTGGCAACAGTGGAGCAGAAAATGAGTGTATAGCTTTCAGAGATTCGGTGTACAATACTGCATTTACTCATCTGGGCCAGAATATCAAGATTGGTTTGATGAAAATGATAGGGAAATTTAGAAACTGCTAAACAAAAAACAAGACCTCCACAGGGTTTACCAGCAGGATGGTTCATCCGGCTCTAAGAAGGCAGCATTTAACTCCATCAAAAAGCAAGCGCAAATAAAGCTTAGAGAGATGCAATATTCTTGGTTTAGTAAATAGGCAGATGAAATTCAGTTTTATGCTGATAGCAACAATCCAAAATGCTTTTATGATGGCCTAAAGACTATTTATGGGTCAAAGACCAATGGTACATCTCAACTATTGAGTACTGATGAAGCCACATTGATTAGGGATAAGGACTTGATCCTGGAGAGATGCACTGAACACTTCCATAGCATTCTCAACAGATTGTCATCAATCAATGCTGAAGTCATTGACCATATGCCTCAGGTTGAAGTCAATCCCTCTCTAGCTGAACTTCCAACTGAAGAAGAGGTTTTGAATGCCATTTGGCTCCTCTAGGGTGGCAAAGCGCCTGGTGCTGATTATGTTCTAGCTGAGATTTACAAGGCAAGGGGTCCGCTGCTCATACAAAGTTTGACTGAAATTTTCCAGATTACATGGCAAGAGGAGGTTATCCCTCAGGAGTTAAAGAATGCCTCCATTGTCCATCTCTATAAGGTAAAGGAAGTAGATTGTTCCATGACAATCACTGGGGGAGGAGAAGGGGAGAAAGGAAAGGAAGCAGAGGGTCTCTCTCTTAGTCATTGCTGGCAAGATTCTTGCCAGAATCTTCCTTAATGGGCTGATCCTTCATCTGGAAGATGGTCATCTACCCAAGAGCCAATGTGGCTTCAGAATGGACCAAGGAATAGTTGACATGGTGTTTGCTGCCCAACAACTCCGGGAGAAATGCTAGGCATAGAACAGAGGTCTGTACACAACATCTGTTCATCTGACCAAGGTCTTTGAGGCTGTCGGAAATTATGGCAAAATTTGAGTGCCTAGAGAAGTTCATCTGTATTGTACGTCAGTTTCACAATGGCATGGATTCTGGATAATGGATAATACTCTCATGCTTTCCCAGTCACCAGTGGAATAAAGCAGGACTGTGTGCTTGCTCCTATGGTTTTTAGCATGATGTTTTCAGCAGTGTTGTCAAATGCCTTCAACAAGGACGAACATGGCATCAAGGTCAGCTACCACACTGATGGCAAGTTATTTAACTCAAAAAGGCTACAAGCCGAGACTAAAATGGAGGAAGAGTTGGTGCATGATTCTTTTTTGTTCACAGATGATTGTGCACTCAATGTAGCCTTTGAGGCCAAGATGCAATAAAGTATAGATTGATCCCCTGTTCTTATACTAACTTTGGCCTAACGGTTAACACCAAGAAAACACAGGTTCTCAACTAGTCAGCACCACACCATCCATACATGGAACCATCAGTTACAGCAAATGGAGAAATACTGAATGCGGTAGATAAGTTCACTTACCTTGGCAGTATACTTTCCAGTTATGTACACACTGATAATGAGATTGATACACGCATTGCCAGAGCTAGCTGAGTGTATTGGAGGCTCTGAAGGCAAGTGTGAGAAAGAAGAGGTATTAGACTGCCTACCAAACTGGAGGTCTCCAGATATTGTGTAACAACAATGCCACTTGCAGCTATGTAAGGCCAGTAGCACCAACACACAGGAGCACTGCTAGCATGGGTTCTTTGATCTGCTTTTCTAAGGAAAGCAACTTTAAGGGGTTAACAATCTCAGTTTAATTAAACATACATATATCATTCACTTGGTTCGGGTGGGAAAGTCATCACCCTGAACTTCAGAGAAAACACAAACAGAAATTACAAGCAGAAATTATATATACAGAGCAAATAATATAAATCAACAGACAGGCTTCTAGCTGTCTGACCAAAGCTATACATACATGGTTACAAGAGAGAGAAGCACCAACATCTGGGTTTTCAAAGCTGGGGGGCTCCTTAACAGCTACCCAGAGTCTTCATACCAACACTCTTAAATGAGTGAGCCCCCAAACAAAATGCTAACCTCAGAGTGTGTATACACTTCTTCAGGGTCAGAGAGCTTCACACCTCTCGTGACCTAATTAGCAAAGGGGTGTAGGCCTTCCTACAAGCAAAGGCAAGACTCACTCAAAGGCACTTGATTGCATTAGTGCTGAGAAGCACTCCAAAAGAAAAAACAGTAAAAAAAAAAAGTCCCCCTTGCTTGCCCTTACATGTCATTGCTGTATACCTATGAAACTTGAACAATACGCCAGTACCATGCCAAGAAACTGAACTGCTTCCATTTGAATTGTCTTAGGAAAATTCTGAAGATAACCTGGCAAGATAAGGTCCCAGACACTGAGGTAAGGACCTCAAGTTAAACTACCAGGCATTCAAACTCTACTGCAGAGAGTACAACTCCAATGGGCTGGCCACCTTGTTGTACTGCCAAACATACATTTACCTAAAAGATTATTTTATGGAGTACTCATACAACACAAGCACTCACATGGAGATCAGAAGAATCGACACAGGGACTCTGTCAAGGTATCTCTAAAGAACTTTGGAAACTGATGGAATGAAATGGCAAACACTGGCAAAGGACCACCCAGCATGTTGTGTCCATCAAGAAAGGCACTGCAGAATTGCAGTAGCTCAAAAGAAACATGAAATGTGCGAATTTAGAGACATCTCCACTCCAAATGTTCATGTGGAATATTTGTGCCCAACCTGGGATACAGCCTCCCAAGCTCATATTGGTCTGATCAGCCACAATTGGACACACTGTACCTTGACTCCAACAAGGTGATACCATTTTAGTCCTCTTCAAGCATGAAGGACAAACAACCAACCATGAAGAACAACAACAAACAAGTTCAAAACCTCCAATACACAAGATGGGAGGTTAGGGGAGAGGTTAGATTGGACAAGTCTGAGAGTCATCTACGTAGAAATGAAAATTGAATCCATAGAAGGTGGTGAGATTACCAAGTGAAATAGTATAAAAGGAGAAATGGGCCTTTGGAGATACCCATGGTTAATGGACACAAACCTGAAAATCCAGCAAAGGAGACTATGAAGGAACAGTAAGTTAGGAAAAGAACCAGGAGCAGTGTCATGAAATCCTAGAGAGAAGAAAGCATCAAGAAGAGGGTAATCAACAGTGTCAAAAGCTAAAGGATAAAGACTGAAAAAGAGCTATTAGATTTGACAATTAAAATAGCACTGATAATTTTGAAGAGAGCAATTTCAATCATACTTATGCTTTAAGAATATTTGGTGCCAGGCACTGTGTTAAGTACTGGAGACACAAAAAGAGACAAAAGGCAGTCCCTGTCCTCAAGAAGTTTATAATCTAATGGGGGAGACAACATGCAAACAAATACAACAAGCTACATATAGGATAAATAGGAAATAATTAACTGAGGGAAGGCACAAGAGGGGTTGAAAAAGGCTTTCTGTAAAAAGATGAGAATTTAGTTGGGTCTTAAAGGAAGACAGAGAAGTCAGTAGGCAGAGATGAAGAGGGAGAGTATTCCAGGCAAGGGACACAACCAGGGAAAATACCCACTGACAAGAGATGGAGTGGAGTTCGTGGAACTTCCAGGAAGCCAGTGTCACTAGATCAAAAAGCGTCAGGGCCTATAATATAAGAAGAGTAGAAAGGTAGGAGGAGGCTAGGTTATAAAGGGCTTCGAATGTCAAACAGAGAATTTTGTATTTGATCCTAGAGGTGACAGGGAGCCATCGGTGTTTACTGAGTGGGGGATGGGGGAGTAGGGAGGGTAACATGGTTGCATCTGTGCTTTAGGAAAATCACTTTGGTGGTTGAATGGAGAATGATTGGAGTAGGGAGAGACTTGTGGCAGGCAGACCCACCAGCAGCTATTGCAATAATTAAGGCATGAGGTGATAAGAGCCTACCCCGGAATGGTAGCAGTATCAAAAGAGAAGGGAGCATACACAAGAGATGTTGCAAAAGGGAAATCAACAGGGCTTGACAACAGATTGCATACAAGGTATGAGAGAGAGTAAAGAGTGGAGGATGACACCTAGGTTGGAAGTCTGAAGGGCTGTAAGGATGGTGTGGCCCTCTACAGTTGTGACATATAAAAAGTTCAAGAGACATAATTTCTGGGTAATCATTTTATTAATTATGACTAGCGAATAATTAATAAAAGGATGATCATTTGGTTGTCTCTCATGAACCAAAGACAGATCATGCCTGTCTATTGACGCTTATATGTGCTTGGAAGAGTGGGTATTCCCTACAGATGGCAACCAACTCTGATTAATTAACAATTAATGAAAAGAATGAGTATTAAGAGAGGTGGACCTATTCTAATGAGGGCCTGGGGGGAATGTGACTCTGATTATGTCACTCTTACTCCCAGACCACCCCTAATCCCCCACAATTAGACAAAGGATCTAATCCCCACTCAGGCTTAAGTAGGACACAATGGGCCTTCCTAGTTGGGTGGCATCTGAACAATATTGAGGAGAATATTAAATCCAGTTTCATTATCAGCCCTATTCTTCACGGGCTGATTCCTGAATGAAGAAGTAAGAAAGGGGAAAAACCTTAGTACTAATTCAATAATTAGTTATTAATGTATGAGAGAAATAATCATTTCTCTCATGATAATAGAGAGTTATAATGAGTTTTGTTTTGGACATGTTTATTCTAAGATGTCTACTGGATATCCAATTGGAGATATCTGAAATGAAATTGGAGATGCAAAAATTGGAGGCAGCAGAGAGGTTAGGGCAAGATTTGATCCATGTTAGCTTTGAGAAGAGATGAGGTTTGGAAGAGCTGCTGTGGAGGGTGGGCTAGTGAGTTGATAAAAAGATATAGTAGGATTGCCTAGCAGTAGTGAAGGACCAGTTGAGGTTTTTAAGGTATTTTTATTGGACCTAGTCAGAATGGTTGCATGATTTTCTCCACCTTTGTCCAGCAGCACATTTGTAGGAGCAAAGGCTGAGGCTTGCCTGGGCATAATGGGTGATAAGGTGAGGGGGTGGGGAGGGAACTATGTGGAATTAAATTGATTCACCAAGAAGTCAGGACTGGAAAAAGAGAGAGTGGCTGGTTCGCGGAGCTGACCTGGGTGAGATTTGAGAGGTCAAGAGATTGGAAGTCAGGGTGGAGACCAAGGGTAAGGTTTTGTGAGGGAGGGCAGAAGGAGAGGCGAAAAACCACTAGGTTATGGATGGATAAGGGGATTTCAATCAACAAGCATTTGTGAAGCACCTACTATGTGCTAGGTGTTTAATATACATAATATAAAGAAATAGAACTGTCCCAACCCTCAAGGAGCTCACATTCTATAAGGGATTGGAGCCAGAGGAGACCCAGTTAGGAGGCTCGGGCCAAAAACTCGAGTGCAGAGACGCCTATTTCCTCTCACAGGAAGGCCCGGGATATTTGGTTGGGGGCTCGGGGTGCAGGAGGGCCGCCAAAGAAGGACGTGCCTTGCAGAGTGGGTGACAGCCCATAACCCAACCAGCATGGTAGCAACCGGTCCCTCTCGGCTGACCAGACCGCATCACGCATGCGCATCAAGACCAGCGCCCCCCGCCCCACCAAAGACGATTGGCTATTTTGTACGTCTGTCGCACCGGAAAACCAATAGAAAGCGAAGAAAACAAACGAGGCCGGGTCGGCGACCGTTTGAGTTTGGGCGGGCTTGGAGCCGGCAGGCTTCTTTTGATTTTTCCTGCCGCGGCCATGGCGGTATTTCGGGACATGGAGGAGGTGAGCCAGGGACTGCTCGGTCTGCTCAACCCCAACCGAGCCGGGGCGCGAGTGCGGCGGCTCCTGGGGAGGCAGGAGCGGATGATCGAGAGGCTGCTGGACACGAACAAAAGCACTCATCGGCTCCTCTCAGGTGCTGGAGCGGGACGCGAAGGGGCGGAGGTAGAAAGGACGCAGGCGCGAGGAGCGGGGTGGGGGGGGGGTGGGGGGGGTGGGAGAGAGGTAGGGGGAGGGAGGGCGCAGGCGCAGGGGACTCTGGCGTGGGTGGGGCGGGCCCCGAGCGGCTCACTCCTGCGCTTGCCTGTTGCCCCTCGGATTAAACACAAAGCCCACTCTTGGGCGTTTGAAATCTTTCACGGCTTTGACCCCGCCTATCTCAACATTATCCTCCTGCGATCAATCAATCAGCAAGTATTGATTAAAGGCCTACAAAGCCTAGGGCTGCCCTGGGTGCCGAGAAAGAAGTACGACAAATGAGAACAATCTCGACTCCAAGCGGACTTGCGTCCTAATGGGAATGACAATATAAAAATAAATGCAGCGCTGATAAAGTTAATGCATTCATATAGATGCAAAGTAGTTCAATAGAAGGTTCATTTGGGCGGGAGAATCAGGAAGTGGCTTTATGCTGAAGAACACGGTCCCAGACCTTCATCTTCAAGAAGAGAAGGATTCTTTGAAGCAGAGTTGAGGAGGGAGTGCATTCCAAGCTGGGGGGGGGGGGGGGGTGGCCAATGCCAAGGAATGCGTAAGGAACCCACAGAAGGTCAGATAGGGTGTGATCTTGGGCAAGTCATTTAACCTCTATTTGTCTCAGTTTCTCTAACCGTAAAATAGGGATAGGAATAGCATCCACCTTCCAGGGTGGTCGTGAGGATCAGATGAGGTCATACTTGTAAAGAGCTTAGCTCAATGCCTGGCACATGGTAGGCACTTAGTAAATGCCACCATCTTGGCCCGAATCACTTCTCACGTGGACTATCGCTTTAGGCTTCATATTGAGCTCCCTGCCTCTAGTCTTTCCCCACAAAAATAAAAAAAAAAACCTAACTGACCCTTGTATCTTTTTTTTTTTTAAGCACAACCTGGCCCTAACCTCTCTTCCCAACCTCACTGAGAATCAACTGAGATAATATTTGTAAAGTGCTCAGCACGGTACCCGGGACATGGTAGGTGCCCTTCCCCCTCCGTGGAGCTCCAGGCGCCTCTCCCCCACTTCTTGTTAAACAGATTTAAGTGCTTAATAAATGCTCGTCTATTAGGGAGGTGCTGTTATTATCCCCATTTTACAGTTAAGTAAACTGGGGTAAACTGGTGGCCCAGGGTACTAAGTATATTTGAACTCCGGTTGTCTTGACTCCAGGTACACTTTTCACCACAACCGCTCAGCTGCCTTTGTGTACCTTTCACTCCAAACCCCTGACTTTATGGTGGGAGAAAGTCATCCGTAAAAGGGGCTTGCTTGTGGTCACCACAAGTTGGGGTTTGGGCCTAGGTCTCCTGACTCCCATCCTAGGGTTCTTCCTGTCATATCACAAGTCTTTTCCCATGGAATCATAAAGTATCAGAGCAGGAAGGGACTTTAAATCCTCTAGTCCAAACTTATTTTACAAATGAGGAACCTGAGCCCCAGAAAGGTTAATTGATTTGGACAAGGTCACACGGGCTCGATAAGTGGCTGAGATTTGAACAAGGTTCTCTGACTCCAAATCTAAGGCTTTTTATCCTCTATGAGGGAAGAATTCCAAAGGCTTATGGGAAGTTATTACTTCCCACCAATATTATTACTACCACATAAAAGTGAATTTTTGAGCCAGATGCCTGCTTTTCCATTTCTGCAAAATCTGAAAATAATAATAGCTAGCATTTATCTACATAGCACTTCAAGGTTTGCAAAGTGCCATGCGTGTTACCTCATTTGACCCTGTGACAGGTGCTGATGTTATCCGCATTTTACAGATGGAGAACCTGAACCTGAGAGGTTAAGTGTCTTGCCCAGAATCACACAGGATGTGATCTCGGGGCTTCTTGACTCTCAAGTCCAGTGCTCCTACCTACTGCACTCTCTAGCTAGCTGCCTAATCTAGTCATGTATCAAGGGCATATTTGGTGAATTTGCAAATTATAGTTTATAGCGGACTTTAGTTGCATGATTGATTGAAAGGTTGAACAAATACAAATTCTACTGTGCTTTTTGTTGATGAAATATTTGTTTGGCAGAGCAAAATGCCATCTTAAAAGTTCTACTTCACCAAGGTGTCTCATTCATTTAACAAGTTTTTTGAGGTGCCAACTATGTGCAAGGCAATGGGAGGGGGGAACAAACCAAAAGTGAGACAATCCATTCCCTGAAGGAGCTTCCATGGGGGGTGGGGAGGGGAAAATGTCATTCCGAAGGCTCTCCTTCAACTAAGTGTCTCATTCATTCAGCAAGGTGTTTTAAGGGCCTACTATATGATGCAAGGAAATGGAAATACCAAAGCAAAAGCTAAAACGATTCAGTCCCTGAAGGAGCTTACTTTCTCTTGCCCGGCCCTCTCCCCCACCTCCTCCCAGATGAGAGTGACATACATACATTCAGTTGAGTAAATACAAATAAGTATAAAGTAATTTGGGAAGAAGATCACTAATTACTAGGAGCCATATAGGGAAGGGCAGTCTGTAGAAGTTGGTACCTGAGCTGAACCTTGAAGGTCAGGTAAAAACTACCTGAGGGTCCACTCTGAGGGGCTGCTCTGTCAGCCCCTGATCAATGATGCAGAGATAGTTAACTGCCCTTTTATCATTTTGCTCAGAGTGCAGGCTCGAGTCAGTGAGCCCAGAGCTTCCGCTTCAGCAACTTCATATGGAAGGAGAATATAAAAGCGCATAGAAAAATGGAATTTCACAGAAAGCAGGTGGGAAAAATAAGAGGAACAGATAAACAAGTAACAGAAAGGAGGAAGAGGACACCTGAAGCTGGTCAGAACAGGATCTGTAGCTTGTTAATCCCAAACTCAATGGTGTAGGTATTGTGCCCTCCTAACTTTCGGGAACAAGATCTGGAACCTCCAAATAGAGACTGGGGCAGGACCCTCTTATCAGTGTTGACAAGAAATCTGAGCCAGAGTTTCTTTTCCCTCACAGTCTTTCTCTTATCACAGTGATAGCGAGAGGCCTAGGACAGAAATTCTCTTGTCACAGAGGGATTCTGAGATTCCAAGAAGCAAAAGTGAGAGGAAAGCGAGAACCCCAGGCATACAGGACAACCTGTTCGAAGGCAATGCTGAATATGTCGTGTCTTATCAAATAACAAGTAGCACACAGTTTGGCTGGAAGGAAAAGCATTTCAAGGGGACTAACATTTAAAAAAAAACCAAAATCTGGAAAGATAGGTTGGCAATAGATTGTGAAGAGTTTTAAGGTGGAGAGTTTGACTTTTATGGAGCTACTGAAGTTTCTTTTCATCAGGAATGCTTGAAAGTTCTCTATTCAATTAAAAATCCATCTTTCCACTGTGGCATTCATTGTACTCAGACTTTCAGGGAAAGTATCTAGTCTTAGTTATGAGCCTACCTCTTTCGCATTTTAGAATATTGCATTCTGAGATCTTTCATTTGTAGTAGAACCTGCAAGGGCTTATGTACTCCTGACTTTGGTTTTATGGTACTTGAATTCTTTCTTTCAGACTAGTTGCAGTCATTTTTCTTTGACCTGGAAACTCTGGATTTTGATTTTGACATTCCTGGACCATTTCTTTCTGGAGGTGATTGGTGGATTCTTTCTATTTTTACTTTGTCTCCTAGCTGTAATAGGTCTAAGCAGTTTTTGTTTATGATTTCTTGAAACAGATTGCCCAGGTTTGGGTTTTTTTGGTTGTTTTTTTTTTTAATCATGGTCTTCAGAGAATTCAGTGATTCTAGTTATTTCTCCTTGACCTTTTTCCTGGAGTAGTTTTTGTTATTAGATGCTTTAATTTTGCTCTTTTTCAAAATCTTTTTGTTTTAATATTTCTTGTCTTATAGAGTGACTGATTTCTGTTTGGCCTATCCTAATTTTCAATGAATCTGTTACTTGAATAAGATTTACTACTTTCTTTTCTAAGCTATTTATTGTTCCAGTTCTTTCCTGCAGGACTTTTATTTCATTTTTTATCTCTTTCATTTCTTCCAGGTATTCATGCATTTTTTTTTCTTTGAGTCTCTCCTTGCAGTTGTTATAGAGTTACTCTGTTCTAGGTTCTAGGATTTTTTGGTATTTCTGGATCTATAAATCTTTGTAGTAGTTGGTGTCTTCTATTTAGTCATATATCTAGAGTTATTTCCTGAATTGGGACATTGTGCTGGGGCCAGACTTTGCCACTTCTGTGCTTTGAATGGTGTGTTCCTTGCTTGGTCTCAACTTGGGTCACCTGTGTTTCTACACTGACCTCTACTTCCCAGGGTGCCTCTACTCTAAAAGTGGTAGGTTTTAGGGCCCCTCTATACACACACACCTCTGGGTCTTTGGCGTTCCAAAAGGGCTAGATCTTCAGAGCACTTTGTGGTGTCTCAGGACAGAGCACTATGGACCTTTTCAGTGTCAAGCCCTGTTAAAACCTCTGTGGTCTTCCAAGGTCCACACTGAGGAAGGTTTCCAACAACCCTGGAGCTTTCTTGTGCAAGCCTTTGCTCTTGCTGTCTCAGAATATAGAGCCGTGCAGGCTACAGGTGTATCTAATCCATCTTTGGTCTCTCTAGGTAAACGTCATCTTATTTGCTGACTGGCTTCTCTGTTGCCTGTAGGCTTCTGGGTTTTTGTACAGTTCTGGGGTGGGTAGAGTAATTTATTGCAGTTCCTAATTAGATTTATTGATCAGTCTTTTGGTATAGTGCTTTGTTCAGGTTTTGCTGGAAGAGGTATGTGAGAGCTTGTCTACCTGTTTCTCTTCAGGTACCTGTCTTTTCTATTCAAATCACACCACCCCCACCCCCTGAAGTTTCTTCAGCAAGGAATTAACATGGTCAAGCCTGTGTTTTAGCAACATCATTTTGACAGACAAGAAGGGCAGCTTTGAAATGAACCCTCTTTTCTCATTCTTCTGTGTATATATGGAAATGTTCGTGTTTGTTAATGATTGAAATTCAGAATAACAAAAGGAAAAGAAAAACTAAAGGAACATCAGTTTGGCAGCTGGGCATAGGCTGGTTTGGGGAGGAGAGAGACTGGGAATGAGGAGACCTAACTGGTGTTAGAAGGCTCTCAGCTATCACAGCAGTCCAGGAAAGAGGTGATGAGAGCCTGAAAGACTGGGATGTATGTGAGAGGTTGTGTAAGCAGAATCACCAGAACTCAATAGCTGATTAGATATGAGCAGTGAGGAGGCCAGGGTGACTCCAAGATTGCAAATCTGGGTGGCTGGAAAGATAGGACCTTTGATGGAAATGAGGAGGTGAAGAAGGGGAGTGCATTTAGAGAGAAAGAAAATTAGTTCATTGGTTGTATTTGATATTCCTATGGGTCATCCAGATAAAGAAATACTGTAGACGATTTGCCACATGGAACTGGAACTCAGGAAAGAGATGAGAGATGTAGATTTGGGTGTCATCCGCATAGAGATGAGAGTTAAATACTTGGGGATTGATGAGCTCACTGGAAGACAGGGTAGAAGGGAATTAAAGAGGATGTAAGACAGAACCCTTGGGGAAATGCATATAGAGAGAGTGAAGGTTGGATGTGGATGGTGATCCTACAAAGGAGAATGAGAAGGAGCTGTCCGAGAAGGAAGTATGGGGAGAAACAGGAAGAATTCAGTGAGAAAAGATTGTCCGGGGAAGGAAATGCTTGGTAGTTAGAACAAAAAGACCACTGAAACTAGCAATTAAGAAATCATTAATTAGCTTGGAAAAAGCAGTTTCAGTCACAGTAAAGTTGAAAGGCAAAATACTGGGAGCTGAGTGGGAGATAAGTAAGTAGAAGCAACCCTAGGAGGTTGGCTATAATGAGAAGGAGTGGGGAGAGAAAGAGTATGTAGGAGGAAGACCTGGGTATATTTGTAGGGAAGGAGCCAGTAGATTGGAAGAGATTGAAGTTTAAAGAGAAAATGTTTTCCACTACACTACATAAAAGTTTTTGACACGTGAGTCCTTCCCCAAAGCATTCCCCAAAGGTGCCTCATACCCAGATAAGAATCCAATAAAATATTCAGTTCTATGAAGCAAATTGGGCCTCAGCCCAGCTGCCACTTAGCTGTCAGTTCCTTTCTCCCTCCCTCCCTTCTTTCTTTCCTAAGGTCCATAGAAGTGTGACATTATTATTACAGCCTAGAAAATGGAAGTATCTGACAGATAGGGATGACCAAAGGGAAGAAAATACAGAATAGGTGAAGGAGGGGACCAGGTTGGGGTCTTAGAGATTCCAGAGTGCTGGAGTTATAACTGGGAGTTAAGAGAGAATTGGGTTTAATTATTGGCTCTGATGCTCCTTACCAGTAACCAGAGGCAAGTCACTTAACCCCCAGATTCCCTCTCTCTAAAAGTGGAGATACTGACCCTTATATATTAATTTCACAGGATTATTAGGAGGCTTGAAAGAGATAAATGTATGTGATATCAATCAATAAACATTTATTAAGTGCCTACTGTGCGCGAGGCACTATGCCAAGTGCTATGCATAGAAAAAGAAGCAAGAAATGGTTTCTGTCCTCAAGGAGCTCACAGTCTAATGGGGACAACAACATGCAAACATATATATCCAAAGCAAGCTGTCTGCAGAGAAATAGGAGATGATTCACAGACAGTTTACAAACCTTAAGAGCCATGTTTCAAGCTCAGCTGTTATTCTCCTGGCTCCTCTTGAAAACCTTGAGTGTTGGAGAACTCAACTCTCTCACAAAGCAGCCTGTCCTGGTTTTGGGCAACTCTAATAGTTAGGAAATTTTTCCTCCTCTTCAGCCAAAGTTTCTGCAGTTTCCATTTATTGTTACTAATTCAGCCCTCCAGGGCCAAGAGCTAGTCTGACTCCTCTTCCGAGCATTAGCCAGTCATACCCTTGCAGACAGCGATTCACTTGCTCATAGCCACGTGGCTCGTAGAAGTCAGACAGAGGCCTCAAATCCTGGGTTTTTAACTCCAGACTCGATGTTCTTTCTCCTAGAACACGCTGCTCACCCATGTCATAATCTGCATGCTGTCAGCCAAGGTCCACCCTCGAAACAAGCAAGCCAAACTCACTGAAGCTGTCAGCCACCCCTAGGGAGAGTCAGGGCAAAAGGGATGGGAATATACATTTATTAAGGGCCTCCTGTAAGCCAGGCGCTGTACTGAGCAAAGAAATCAATGTTATTTCTTCCTAACATTTAGTGTTTATAGCGCTTTAAGGTTTGTAAACAGGATTTCATTTGATCCTTACAACAGCCCTGGAAGGTAGGTACTGTCATTATTCCCATTTTACACTTGAAGAAACTGAGGCAGACAGAAGTTAAATTACTTGCCCAGGGTCACACAGCTAGTAAGTATCTAAGGTTGGATTTGAACTCAGGTCTTTCTGACTCTGGGCACAACACTCTATCCACAGTGCCCCCTACTTGCTAGACCAGAGACAGGATGTACCCGGCAGGTCAATCCACCACCACTACCACCTTGACCACCATCTCCCCTCAGACCCTGATGGAGACAGCCAGGACCCTGACCCAAAGAGCCCTGGTAATAGTGACATTAATAATAACATCAGAGAATGACCATCTGCTTTGTGGCTCTGCTCCTCGGGACCATGGAACCTTTCCATCTGACTTAGAGCTGGAGCCTTCCCTGTCAGAATGTGAACTCCTTGATGGCAGGAACTGTCAGACTTTTCTAGGTGTGTCCCTAGCACTGAGCTCAATGCTTTGCATGTAGTAAGTGCTTATTAAGTGTTTCATTCATTCATTCATGTGATCAATCTCTCTTGAGTTCACGTCTGCATTTAGTTCACACTCATTGTGCCTAGAGGGGACCCTGGGTTCTTAAACGCTCTCAGGGTGGGGTACCACCTCTGGCAGGTCCCCCCCAGATGGAAGAAAGCTTCAGGTATAGTCCTAGTAGTGGACAGTGTATGTTTACTGAGGATCGGACTAGCTAGGGTTTACAGGCCCTTCTCACTAGAAAGCTGGCTACAAGATGATTTGTTTCAGAATCCCAGAGTCTAAGAGTTGGAAGGGTCTTGAGAAGCTGCATCTTCCAACTCACAGGCAACCAAGAGCTCCTTTTGCAAGATCCCAGATCAGTTGTTCTCCTTGAAGCCCTCCAGGGTAGGGGCTGTTACTGTCTCCAGGGGCATCTCATCATTTGGTAGGGTAGTTTGGAAGTTCTGAAGGTTTGACTACAGAAGTTCAGGCTATCATCTCCTGAAAGACAGAGGCCTGAAGTCTGTCACAATGGAGGGAGCACCCAAACCAATGAGATCAGAGACCCTCAGAGTACTAAGGCTGGAGCATTTCTCTCATACCTCCCTGTTACTTTTTTTAAGCTCTATGAAGACAAGGGCAGTCTGATTTGTCTTCATAATTCCCCTCAGCACCATGTCCACTCTGCTTCTGCTGCTCTGCCTGGTTTCAACTCCATGGAAGAAGATGCCCCCTGGTCCTCCCCCTTCCCCCCCCCCACTTTCCTACTTCCTTTTGTATGTTGTCTCCCCCCATTTTATTGTAAGCTCCTTGAGGGCAGGGACTGTCTTTTTTACTTAGTGTATCCCCAGTGCTTAGTACAGTGCCTGGCACATAGTAGGCACTTAATAAATGTATTTTGGATTGGAATGAATATTACTACTTACTCAGCATTTGAATGAATGAATATTGCAAACATAGGACAAGAACACTTCAAGAATTTAGGGAAAAGAGAGGATCATTTCTGAGTGAAATAATCGAAGAATCTTCATGAAGAAGATAGTACTTGAGCTGAACCTTGAAGGGAGACTGGAAAATGGACAATCATGGAGGTGGGGAGTATAGGGCTTGAACCTAGTCCTCTTCCTCCTAAGCCCTTAGAGGAGGGACATCCGTGAGTCGTTTTAACTACCTTTGGAGTGAGGAAAGTAGATAGGAATGTTGAGTGTTGAGTGTTCTTCTACCCTACTCCTTTGTTCCTGGTACCTGGCCTGCTCAGGCTGATTGTGACCCTCAACCAAGAGAGGAATATCCCCATACCATGCCTGTCCCTTCAAGGCAAGGTAAAGGAAAGTAGATCTTTGGGGAAAGGCATTTGAAAGTGCCTGACCAAATAAGAGATAGAAAGGTTCACAAGAGATAAAATAGATCGTTTTGATTACATAAATTTAAAAAAATTTTGTACAAACCACCAGTGCAACTAAAATTAGAAGAGCAGGATAGTGGGAGAAAAAGCTTTGCAGCAAGTTTCTTGGATAAAGGTCTTATTTCTCAAAAATAGGGGACTGAGCCAAATTTGTAAGAATTAGAGTCATTCTCCAATTGATAAATGGTCAAAGGATATGAATAGGCAGTTTTCAGAGGAAAAATCAAAGCTACCAATAGTCATATTAAAAAAAGTGTTCTAAATCACTAGTAATTGGAGAAATGCAAATTAAAACAACTGAGGTACCACGTCATACTCATCAAATTGGCTAAGATGACAGAAAAGGAAAGTCACAAATGCTGGAGGGCTGTGGGCAAACAGGTATGCTAATGTACTGTTGGTAAAGCTGTGAACTAGTCTAACCATTCTGGAAAGTAATTTGGAAGTATGCCCAGAAAATTACTAAAATTTGCATATCCTTTGGCTCAGAAATAATGCTACTACACCTATACCCCCAAAGAGATCAAAGAAAAAGGAAAACAACTCATACGTCTAAAACTATTTATAGCACATCTTTTTGAGGTAACAAAGAAGGGATGCTCATCAACTGTGGAATGACTGAGCAAGTTGTAGCATATGATTGTGATGGAATACTATTGTGCTGTAAGAAGTAATGAAGGGGATGGTTTCAGAAAAACCTGGGAAGATTTGTATGATGCTAAGTGAACATTGTACAGAGACAGCAATATTGTAAAGATAAGTGATTTTGAAAGACTTAGCTACTCTGAACAGTACAATAATCCAAGGCATTTCCAAAGGACTCATGATATAAAATGCTATACACCTCCAGATAATGAACTGATGGACTCAGAATGAAAATTAAAGCATTTTTTTCTCTTTCTTTTTCTCATTTTTTTTTTCTGGAACATGGCTAATGCAGAAATTTTTTTGTGTGACTTGATTTTGTAATAGGTTTTGTATTTCTTGCCTTCTCAGGGAGGGGATGGGGAAGGGAGAGAATTTGGAATTGAAAATTAAAATCAAATTGAATTTAAAAGAAAAGAAAAATGCCTCTTGTTTGTACTATACATTTCCTGAACTAGTTTTCTGGGTGCTTGTTTTCCCAGAAGGAAAGGGAACCTTGGCTATTCACTGTTTTTCCTAACTCAGCATCTGATGTTGAATATACCCTCTCTGGTCTGTCTGTAGAGATCCTTGCTATGGAGGAAGATGTGGCCCAGAAACTAATTGATGAGAAAGAAACAGCACAACACGTTGAATCCAAGTTACAGAAATTTGAATCTGAGCTTCAGAAGACCAGCGAGAAGGATGCCAGTCTACAGGCTGATCTCCAATATCCTTGTCCTTTTTCTTTTAAAATATTATATTGATTTTTTTAATATCACTCTAACTTCCCAATGACTACCCCCATGTCTAGAGAATTCTTTCTTATAACAAATAAGTAGAGATAAAGACTAGACCTATGATTTCATTGATATAGGCAACCCCTGAATGAGAAAACTCCCTCTACCAATGCAAGTCAGCACCTCTCCGTAACTTTTAGTCTTGGAGAGCTGCCTACAGTACTGAGAGTTAAGTGACCTGCCCAGGGTCACATAGCCAATGCATGTCAGAGGCAGGGCTAGGATCCAGGTCTTCCTGGCCAGAAGGCCAGCTCTCTATCCACTACATTAAGATGCTCCTCTAACAAATAAATGCGGTCATGGAGAAACTAATCAAACCATTGATCATGCCCAGAAGTATCTACCTCATTCTACATATATTGTCTGCTACCTCTTTCCTGAGAGGCAGGAGAAAGGTTTCGTCATCAGTCCTCAGAAGTCATGATTAGCTGCTGCGTGAATTAAGAATTCCAAGGTTTTCTGTGCCATTTTCCTTTACATGATTATGGTCATTGTGTCAGTTGTCCTTCTGATTATACTTACTTTGCTCTACCTAAGTTCATACATGTTTTCCCATGAGTATGAATTCTTCATTCTCTTCAGATATCCTCCAAATGAGGGCTGTCTGCTTTCCTTCCAGCTCTTTGCTACCTCAAAAAGTGCTGCTAAAATATTTTTGTATATATGAGACCTTTCCCTCTGTCCTCCTTGGAATATATGCCTAGTGGTAGAATTAGTGGGTCAAAAAGTTTATATACTTTAGTGCCTTTTTAGGTATCATTCCCAATTATTTTCCAGAAGAGTTGAAACAATTTATAGCTCCATCAGTAGAACAGCAGTACACTCATTTTCCCGTAGCCCTTCCAACATTTAGCATTTTGTCATCTCTTTGTTTGGAAGCAAGGTGAAACCTCATTTGCACTTATTTTATTAGTGATTGGGAGGATTCTTTCATATAGTTGTTGATAGCTTATATTTCTTTTGACAACTACCTAGTCAAACTTTGACCATTTATCTGCCATTTATCTGTTAGGATAGCTTCTAATATCCATTTCTACAAGCTTGAATTCAGAGCCAACATCCAGCAAAGACTTTTCCTTTAAAATGTACTTAAAGTTTCTTGTGAATTACATATATTTGTGGATTTGGGAGAAAGGTTCTCATATTAGAGACCAGTATTGTGATTTTGATAGGACCAAGAGGGGTGTATTCAAAAATGAATAGCTCTTTAACTTTCTGTTGTACTCTGTTGACGAAAGAGCTGGAAGAACTCAAGGAAATGGAAGAAGACCTCACAAAGACAGAAGGAGAAGTGGATGAAGATACAACTGTTGTGATCCCTTCAGCTATGTAAGTGTCCCATAATGTACATCACCAGGAAGCCATACTCATGTTAGATGTGATGTGTTTGACCTAATAAAATGGCCTCCATTTTCAGCAGAGATTCTTAACAGTGTCCAATAAGTCCTACTTTGAAGCTATAGAAACTATAGGAAACTATAGAAAACTATGCTATAGAAACGACTATGGGTTCTTGGGAGTTACACCAGTGGAGCATGAGCTCTATCAGGTCATACAAAGCTAGGCCCCACAGTCAATCATCATTCAAGGAACAAGCAAATTAAGTACAGAGGTCACCAGAAGATTGACTACCCCCAACTCATGAAACTATCTGCTAATGCTTGGAAGTATCATGGAATTTAGAGTTGGAAGGACCCTTAGAGATCCTCCTGTCCAGCCCCACTCATTTTATAGATGGGAAACCAGAAGCCCAAATCAGTTAAAGCTATCAAAATTTCTTTCAGTGGATGAAACTATACTACTCATAATAACTTACAACTAGAATATTAACATGTTCCTAATCACCAAACCTTTGGTGTTTTCTCTTGCAGGTATATATCTCAACTTTATCATCGGGTCAGTAAAATTGAGTGGGATTATGAATGTGAACCAACTGTGATCAAAGGCAGTATCCTTCTCTGACTATCAAGGGGGCAAAGGTCCCGGGGGGGGGGGGGGGGTTGTAAATAGAAATGTGTTTTCCTTTACTTTGGCTCCTCAGTTCATCATGGTCCCAGTATTGCCCAGCCTATCCATTTTGACAGCACCCAGCACTCTAAGAAATTTATCAGTGACTATCTCTGGAACTTGGTGGACACACAGTGGTGACCAATCTCATTGGTGCATGTTTGGGGAGGGCGGGGAGGCGCACTGATTTGAAGTGGAGAGATGCCGTGTTAAGGTGGATGATCCCAGGGAAGTTCATTTATGTGGATGCTATACCATTTGATGCGTATGTATTTAATATTTATACTACTTCATTGTCTATGATGGTACCTTTTAGCAAAATGTAATTTCCCTGCTTATCTCTTTTAATTAAATCTATTTTTGCTTTTGCTTTATCTGAGATCATGATTGCTTCCCCTGCTTTTTTTTACTTCATTTAAAGCATAATAGATTCTGCTCCAGCCCCTTACCTTTACTCCATGTGTGTTTCTCTGCTTCAAGTGTATTTTTTGTAAACAACGTATTGTAGGATTCTGGTTTTTATCCACTCTGATCTGCTTCCATTTTATGGGTGAGTTCATCCCATTCACAGTTATGATTAGTGTATATTTCCCTCCATCCTATCTTTTTCCTGTTTATCCTTTCCTCTCTCCTTTTACCCTTTCCCTCCTCACTAGTATCACAGAGAGATTAAGGGAGGATTTGAGCCTATGATTTCACCTTAACATTATATCCAAGATAACACCCACCAGCCCATAAGCTCCCTGAGAATAACTGGCAATTTGAGACCTCAGGTCTCCAGATTCGGCTGCAGAGTAAAAAAGTCCACCCGATCATTTTTCCTAAAGCCATAGCTCGCTATCCAAGGAGAGGGCCAGCCACCCAGTCAGGAGTATATCCAGTGTCAGAAAGGACAATTAGCAAGGGCAGGAGCAGAATCATCTCTTGGTTTCTCTGTCTTGCTATCTAACAGCTGCCAGGAGATGGCACTAAGAACAAGGCCCTGAGCCCCACTCTTCCCTTGTTTTTGCAGGGACTTTAGGCAAACCAGTCAACTAGCATTTATTAACTACCAACTGTATGCCAGGTACCATGCAAACCACTGGAGTCCATTGGATTTCCTGACCCCAACATGAGACATAGAGCTCTGGGAGCATAGTAATGATTTAATTTCCCAAATGGCTCTCACCCTAAGGGGAAAGCAAAGAATTCAAGCCTAACCCAGGGGACTGGATATTATATTAAAAATAGCATTAGTCACTCCCTCTTGTCTTCATCCACCATTTTGTGAGGCTAAGTTTCTGCTGCTTATAAGTCATTTGATTTTGGAGAAGTCACAAGATTATTCCCCCTCCCAAAGGTCACCCAACTTAAGAAATATCACAAAACTACACCTTCACCCTTTTACCTTCTGTCTCCCAAAACCCTCTACCACTGAGAAACCAGATGTCTCAGTCCTTATAATCCTGTTTTTCACTCCCTCCAAACTGTGTATTAACTGTATATAAACCAAGCTTCAGGGTCCTTGGCTACAGAGAGCCTTGGTCCCAATTTGTTTTGTGACTGCATGTGTTCCTAAATAAATTGTTTGTCCAGATGAAACTTGATTTCTTTATTTCACTGTAACATTCATCAAAGAATCAAATCCAACCCAGGGGACTGGGTCCTGTGGGGGATACAAGCTAAGAATGTGGTCCGCAGAGACATTAGGCTGGTTCCCAAGACATGAGTTTAAAAAAAAAAAGGAAATATTCAATGTTATCAGCCTCTGGAGCCTGAATAATTATAACTGGGGATTACCTGAACCCAAAGACCTAATGCTCCAAACTTGCATGTCCCTAGTCGGGTTCTACTCTCCTTTGTTCTCCCAAAGGGACCTGCCTAGATTTTTTCCGTGGGAGAGGAGCTAAGTGAAGCAGAGCAGGGTGACAACTCTGAGGGGCTGCCCTTCAGATGGAATCTGCTGACCAGACGATAAAAGTCAGTGTCAGGGGACACGTGCAGGGGGCTGCCAGGGTCCAAGTACTCTGGAGATACGCAGAAGCCAGAGAGGGACAAGGAATGTACAAGTGGGTAAGGAATGTGGCCTAGGCTTGGTCTCCAAGAGCATCATTCCCCCTGGCCTCATTCAGGGAGTTGCTTGGCTTTGGCAATTGTGAAAAGACAGGTGGATATCCTCACCGAGGGTTGGGTGGGAGGAGGGACGGATGTGCAAGTTTCAGCGTCTGACTCACGGGAGCTATGTACCCAAGTACAGGCTGGTATGTTACTACAGCCCAGCCTGTCTCTCCCCACTACACCAGACAAGACTTTCTTCTGCCCCTACTCCACAGCCTGGGATATGGGACTACTCTAACCAAAGGGAGAGACTGGAAGCTACTGTACCCTCCCTCAGGATGGAAGTAGAGCTGAGATCTAAACTTCCTTGGGGAGGCACTGTATTAGGATGTAAATTAAACCTGTCCAGCTGTTCAGGCTTTGAATAGTTAGTCACCTATGACTAATGTTTATTAAGCATGAATCACATCCTCTTCCCCCAGGGATAATGGCTGGCTCCACCCACATATTTCTCTAAACCCACCCTCCCAAGGTCCTGGGCCGCTTCCCTGGGGATTCAAGCTTTAAGAATCAGATTTAGAACTGGATCTTAGAAACCATCCAGTCCAATTCCTGCATTTTATATGTAGGGTATGAATTACATGTGTGTGAGGAAACAGGGCCATATTAGCAAAGTGACTTGGCCCAAGCCACATAAGTTATCAAAGCTGCTATTTGAACTCAGGTCTTTTGCCCTTCCACTCCCCAGGCCAGGGTGGGTGATGGTTGGTCTCTGAATCACTAGTAGGAGACAGTTGGCCTTTTCTCTGGGGCTTAGCCAAGGTGTTTGGAAGGTGCTCTGATGTGAGCTGCCCCAGGCTGAGGGTTAGAGCCAGGGGCTGGGCTCAAGGCAGAGGCCACAGTAGGAACTTGTGTCTCTGAGAGCCTCACGCTGGGGGTGGAGCAGAAGCTCTAGGGGCCCCACCTCAGAATGAGGTGATGTCCCACGCTTCACCTCCTGGTATCAGGCCAGGGTCCAGCCTGACTACTCTGAGATAACCCTTCACTTTGCCAATAGGGGTGGGGCTGGGTGGAACAGAGAAGAGTCCAGCAGCAGGAATGTGAAATCTGAAATCTGTCAGCAAATGCCTACCCTGCTTGGGCCCTCAGGAGAGGAGGTGAGCACTCTACCTTGATAACATCATCTCCTCTCCAGATAGGAGTTTGGCTTTGGTAGCAGTGGCACCAGCCACTACTATCCCTGACTGAGAAGGAAAGGTGCCTGGCATTTTCTCCCTTCAAGTCCCTGGGGTCCTTGTGCCACCAGGTCCCACCTAGGCCAGCCCTGGGAAAGGTGGGGAATGGAACCCTCTCCTGCCACCCACTAGGTCCCTGGCTCTCTATGGCCTCAGCAGTATGGAAAGGCAAAGCTTCAATGGAGGTGGGAGACTGGCTGGGCAGAGGCCCTGGGCTGAAGAGATAATGATTAAGATCAAGGGCAAAGAGATGTTTCAGAGCAGGAGAGAAAAAGCATTTCAAGACTGATAGGTCACAAGCAAATTCTGAGCCATTTTCTACCTGGGGGCCTTGGGACCACTGAGTTCTGAGATGAAAAGAAAGTTAGTATCCAATACCTTCCTCTTCCCCCTTCCTATCTTGCTGATCTCCTTTTCCACCTCCTCACCCATTCCAAGGGCATAGGGAGGCTGGTGAACTGAGGCTGCCGAGCATGAATCTGGAGCTCAGCACAAGAGAGCATTGTCCTGGGGTCACCAACAAAGCTGTTGGTCAGAAAGGCTCTGTTCATAGAAGCTGCTCTTGCAGGGAGGTAAGCGCTTCAGAGCCTGCCTTTGGGTATGGCTGGATCAGGCCAGATACCTCCCAGGTGTTCTCCCTGTCTGGCACCCTGCTGTACCTGGAATTCCCTCCCTCCAAGCGCCTGTGACCCACCCAACCCGATCTCTACATGCTGCTTCAGGTCCTGGATTTACTTTGCCTGTGTGTGCCCAGTCCCTTTGGGCAGGCCCTATTCTATGTGGAACTGGGAAACTTTGTCATCCTGGCAGGTGCTAAAAATGCTAATTAATTAAAGGCTGGAGCCCCATGCCTCCCCCTTCTCCATACACCACACCTTCCCCCACTCTTTAACATTTTTAATTCAACATGAACCTTCTGAAGACAGTCTTCTCTAAAAAGTAACAGCTGTCTTTGCTTGCCCACATTTATGTTGCAAGGCAGGATTTTTTTTTAAATTGTTTGGGGGGAGGTGGAGCCAAGATGGCAGAGTAAAAGCAGAGACGCACCTGAGTTCTCCCAAATTCCCACCCAAATAACTTTAAAATTACACCTCTAATTGAATTCTGGAGCAGCAGAACCAACAAAAAGCCAAGGTGAAACAATTTTCCTGGCCAGGACAACTTAGGAGGTCAGCAGGAAAGGTGTGTCTCACAGCAGGATGGTGATCAGAACAGCTCAGAAAGTGCCAGGACCAGACCTTGGAAGCAGTTCATCAACAGCAGCAACTTTAGGAGTTCTCAAGGGAGTCAGACAGCTGGTCAGAAGGAGGTTACAGGGGACCCTTTGTTGGCACTGGGTGCAGGACTCTTGCATTGCCCACACTTAGTTCCTGAACACAATCCCAGAGCTAAGAAGAGCACTAGCTCACTAGCACTTGAGACTGCAGGCATGCAGGGGCCTTGGTCACAGTTCCAGGGTGGAGAAGAATGCTTGTAGCTGCTCAAAGATCAGGAAAGTCATATACACATCTCTCCTTAGATCATACCACCTCAGAAGAACAGAAAACCTACAGACCCCTAGAACTAGCTCTGAAAACAGTAACAAGAAAGGCCTGAAGCTTAGGAAAATGCTCTAGTTGAAGGGTTGCCCATCAATTGGGGAATGGCTGAACACTGTGATACATAATTGTAATATAATATTATTGTGCTATAAGAAATGATGAGCAAAATAATTTCAGAAAAACCTAGAAAGACTTTACATGAGTTAATGCTGAGTGAAATGGGCAGAACCAGAACATTGTAAACAGTACCAAAAACATTGTGTGATGATCAACTGCGAACTTAGTTATTCTTAGCAATACAATGATCTAAGACAATTCTGAAGGACTTATGATGGAAAATGCTATCCACCTCCAGAGAAAGAACTGATGGAGTCTGAATGCAGATGGAAGCATACTTCTTTTTAAATTTTATTTTTCTTGGGCTTTTTTTGGTTTGTGTTTTCTTTTGCAACGTGGCTAATATGGATATATGTTTTACATTACTTTATATTCATAATCTATGTCAAATTGCTTATTTTCTCAAAGAGGAGAGAGGGGAGGGAGGGAGGAAGAGGATCTGGAAATCACAATTTTAGAAAAAAAATGTTAAAAATTGTTTTTACATATAATTGGAAAAAATTAAATTAATTAAATTAAATTAAATTAAAATTTTTAAAAATTAAATTAAATTTATTTGGAGGGAAGATGCAGGGGGTAAGGGGACCTAGTGATGGTGATGCCAAAAAAAAAAAGGAGTGTCATTGAAGTATTTTTAAAATTAAATTTTGGTATCTTTTATTTTTATCACTAAAATTTTCCCCAGTAACTCTCACCCACCCCATCCCAAAGAGTCATCTCATATAACAAATAATGTTTTTTAAGGAAAAGAAAAAGAGAAAAGAAATCAGGAAACCTGATCAATATTGAAAAAGTCTGAAAATACATGTAATGTATCTTGCCCATGGACTTCCCACCTCTGCAAAGGGGTGTCTCCTTACACCTCTTCTTTGAAGCCAGTATTGTTCTTTATAAGTCTGCCCTATTTGCTTTTGCTTGCTTTGTGACTGTTCTTTCTACTTATGTTGTTGAGGTCAAAGGTTATATTTTTCCCTTGACTCTGGATCCATCCATGTAAATTTTTACATGTAAAGTTTGTGGATTTGTTTGTTTTTTAAGGCACTGAGGGAAGTGGAGGTGGAGAGCAGAGAAACAGTCCTACTTTGAAACCAGTATGTTGAATTTCTTTTATACTTAAAAACAAAACAGACTGTACAAAGTAGAGATTACAGGTTGCATTTACAGGGCTTTTTCCTGTTCTTCATATATGAAACCATTCATATTTGTTGATGTTTATCAAGTTCAGAGTAGCAAAAAATAAAAATGTACAACAGAGAGAAAATAATAAAATCCATGACTCTTGTGAAGGAATGTCTGGCTCCCTGGGAGGTTGGGTAGTGGTGGTGGTGATATTTTTTGAGGGGCAGGTACCTCCCAATTCATTCCATCTATCTCTTGGCAAACTAACATGCATAGCCCCAGGACATGGGGAGAGCATTTTAGGGATAGAGCCAAAAGCCAAGCTGCGCTTTTTCCTCTGCTGATTAGCCCCACCCTGAAATGCCTACTCTCTGGTGCTATTTCCAGGGCACAGTGACAGAGGAGAGAACATTGCTCAGGAGATTAGAGGGAATGTGTTTGCCCCTATATATAGTCTGTTCTTTGAACAGAGAATCCAGGGTAGAGGGTAATGTCTTTGCAGGATGTGGTCTGGAAAACTCAAGTCTGTCTTATCAGTGTCAGACATATAGGCAGTCGCTTTCAGAGATCTGCCACCTTCTTTTAAAACATATTAATTTTTAAAAGTTTTTATTTTTTATCTCTTCCTCCTACTGTCCCCTCCCCCCCACACACACAAAAAATAAATAAAATACACATAAATCCAGCAAAATAAATTCCCATGTAGGCCACATCCAAAAATAGATCTCACTTTGCATTTTAAGTCAGTCATTTCCCTGGCAAGAGGTAAGCAGCATGTTTCATCTTCAGTTCTCTGGACTTGAGTCCACCACCTTCTCATCCCCTTTCCCCACTCCCAAACATAAAAAGCTGGTACAAAGCAGGTAAACTAATCCTACCCCCAACAGCTCTCTCTAGGCTTTCATTTCTGAGGCCCCTACTGGTACAGACCTACTGGCTGAGGTGGGAATCTGCTTCCAACATTTCTTATTTCTAGAGGTCCTGCCTTAGGTTAGAGCTGGTGCACAAATAGAAGCTGGTTCCCATTTGGCTTCCTGCCCCAATCCATTCTTCAGCCTAAAGATCACTCAATGGCCTCTTAAAGCTTTATATCATCCCTTATCTGAAGCTAAACCTCCTTCATTGCAACCAGTTTCATTGCCTTGCAACCACTGCAACCTTCATTCCTTGAATTTGCATCTGGGTTTCTTCCATCTGCGATGAGGAGAGACCAAGAACTGAGTAACCACTCAGGCCCACACCCTCACCCAGAAAAAGGCACAAGAAGCTGAACAGCTAAGCCCAAGTAGGACCCCAACAGGTCTGGTCAGCTCCCGTCTACACTCCCTGTTCTTCCTGCCAAGAAAACAAAACAAGCAGCCTCAAACATTACTTCCTTCCTTTCTCCAAGGCTGGAAGCAGATCTGTTTCATTAGCACTCAGAACTCAGAATCAAGTTTTCATAGAAACTACTCTTTATTAAGCAAGATAATCTTGCTTTTCTCCAGAGACTGATAATTATGTAGATGGTCAACTGTTGAAGGCTGTGGGTGGGGATGATGCTGGTGAGTAGCTGAGGAGTCCAAGAGGAAAAAGGCCTCATTTAGGTGAGAAAAGGCAAGTTGATGCCTAAAGTTTGTTTGGAAGAAGTTTCTAAGTTCCCCCCATTTTCTACTTTTTGGTTAGGGATTTTATGTATTAAAATAACCACCATTCCCTTCAAAATTGAGAGGATTAGACATGGAACAGGACTCCAGTTCTAAGGTTCAAAATGCGTACTTCCGATAACTTTTGAGGGGCCACTGCTGATGGGCATCCAAGCTAGAGCAGCACTATCACAGAGATAAGAAAGCCTTTGGCATTGGATTGTCAGCTATGGTGCAACAACCCATTGCCAGCCAGGTGTGTGGCAGCTGGGCAGTAAGGAAGTGAGGTTGGGTAGCCTCTATAGACAAAGAAACAGGTGGGGTTTATTGCTTCAGGAGGGAAGGGGGATGGCCCACTCTTCTCATAGATGCCTCTATCTGGGCAATGTCCCAGACCCCAGGGTTCTCCTGGAGGACTCCCATAGACAAAGGAAAGAAAGGTAAGTATTGAGTGGAAGAGGAAACACACATTAACTTAAAACTTTGCACTTAAGAAATTTAATTGATCACAATAAGACAATCAGGCTACAAAAACATTTTGTACATACAGTTGTTCAAAAAGTCTGACACCCACCCATTCCAAAGGTGATCAGTGTTCCATGTGTGTGTGCAAATGTCATTGCCCCAGGAAGCATCAGCCACAGTGGTGCAAATGTCATCTTTAGATATAAGATGAGGAGAAAGATCTAGGAAAAAAAAAATCACCCCAGACATACAAGGTGCCCCAGGAAGTTAAAAAAATAAATTAAGTGAGTTCTTTTTAAAAAATGAGTGATAGTGGTCTCACCCAAATATACAAATACACAAAAAGACATATTGTGTGCAAAAAAAAAAAAAACAACCCACACAAATAACCTACTGACTGTACATGATTTTACAGGCTTTAGAATGTCTTTCACAGCTTCTGGCAATAGAGGGTTGTAGTGCTTTACATCTTTCTCATGTCTAGTCTTTATGTCCTGTTCCCTCCCATTTCCTTTAGACTCAGAAAAGGATGGGTGAGAGAATGGGGAGAACAAACATTCACCAATCAGAAACGATAGGAGTTTGTCTGGCTCTCTCCAGTGTTCAGTTCAACAACAAACATTTATTCAGGGCCCGTGAAGTGCAAGGCAGACAGTTCAATGGCTGGCTGCTGTCGTTCCTTCCAAAAGGCTTCTAACAGAAAATATAGAGCTTAACCCAGCATAAGGATCACTAGTCCTATGCAAATATTCTGATGTGAGATGTATTGAGACAACACATCTCCTTAAGTGAAATAAAGTGTTCAGTTGTGTATTCTAGAAGGATACAGAAGAAACACAAGGGGAGCAGACTTTTCAAATAGTCCATTAGATGTGAGCTAGAAAGATAATGGATGGCAATTATAAACTGTCTTTTAAACAAGGAAGTCCTGGCTTAAGTTTCCTGATCGATTTTTCCATTTGGACAGACTCAGGAGAACACACATACATGCATACATACATACATACATGCATACATACATACATGCATACATACACACACACATCCCTTCTCACTCGCTTGAACAGTATAGAAAACATAGCAAATTCACAAATACAATGAAATTTTTTTCTTGGCATTTTGCAACTGGTCATCCTGGCCAAGCCCTCATTATTAGTCAAAATAATATATACAAAAGAAAACAGTGCAAAATCATAATAAAAATATAAAAATATACAACCCTGAACTGAAAAGTGCAAGAAAAAAGAGATACAAAATTCACCCACAAAAAGGAAGAGGGATGAGTAAGAAGGAGGGAGGTGTTGGGTGGAGAGGGGAGAAACAAAAAATGTCATATAATGGCAGACTATTTGCGGGAGTTCATTGGATAGTGTCTGGCATATTGTGGCATATTATAGGATGAATGATGGCAGGGGTTACTGTAAATGAGTGATTAAGTGACTGGAGTTAGGCTAGTTTTAGCTCAAGCTAACCCCACATTTTCTTACTAGTCATCTCTAGGCAACTTAATGGCTTAAAAGAAGAGCACAGATGTGCTTGGAAGAGGCCAAGTTTGGGATTATGGGAGGACAGGTTGTCTACCAAGAACTCCAAGGCAGAAGTAAACACTTTCACTCCTGAGATAAAGGGAGTGGGGAAGGGGTGGGGTGCAGCACCTGACCAGGAGTAGCACCTGTTTCCATCTGGAAGCCACTGTGCTTTTTTGTGCAGTCCCCAAGTCTTCATGTAACCGCATTCCTCATCTTTATTCCCTTATCCAAAAGACTGCGGTAGAAGAAGCATCTGAATCTCACCAGAGAAATATTGCAGCCTTACATCCAGAGAATCATCTCCATCTTGTTTCCTGTTTCTCTTCTCCTTCACACGTAAGGGAAATTACCAACAAAACCCATCATCCAAGGGACTCCATTAAAAGCTTGACTGCCTTGCCTCCAAGATGAATAAATATATAAAACAAAACTCCAAGCAGACAGTCAGCTTAGCCCAGACACCACCAACAAAGCCCATTCCTCTGGGGGTGAGTGGGGGTAGTGGTTTTTCTTTTGTCTCTTATTTTCCTTTCTCTTCTTTCTTTATATAGGTGGATATCAGTTAGGTCCCTTGGGAAGTAGCAGCAGTGGCTGCCCTGGGAGGTGAGCAGTTGATAAGGAACTGGGAAAGAAAAGGCATTTTCCTCCCATAAATAAGCAGCGACTTTTGGTAAGAGGCACTTCTTGTGACAACCGTTCATGCAATATCATCTTCCAGGCTCACTATCTGTCTCTGTAAATGCAAAAAGAAGAGTTTAGAAATGGTCATATTGTTTCTTCTACTCACTTGTCAAAACACCCCCTCTGAAGCCTTTCCATACCAGAACAGGGGAGGAGGTTTGGTTCTGATACTAAGAGTGGGACAAATGATTCATAATAAGGCAGCATAATATGGGAAGAAAGGCACCAAAAAGCCTTGAACCTCTCACAACTCACTTTGTGACCTTGGACAAATCATTTAACCTCCTTTCAAGGAAGGGAAAGGAAGGACGATAACAAGCATTTACTCAGTACCTACTATGTGCCAGGCACTGTTCTAAGCACATTATAAATATCTCATTTGATACTCACAACAACCCTAAAAAATAAACACTATGATTATCCCCATTTTACCACTAGGGAAACTGAGGCAGACAGGTTAAGGGACTTGTCCGGGGTCACACAGCTAGTTAAGGTCTGAGGCTAGATTTGAACTTAGATCCTTCCCGACTCCAGGCCCATTCTTCTATCCATTGTACCACCTAGCTGCTTTCAAACTGAAGGAGTTGCATATGTAAAAAAAAAAAATCATAAAAACTGTTTCTGTGATAGCAAAAAAAAAAAAAAATAGAAACTAAAGAACTGTACCTCAAGTGGGAAAAAGCTAAATAAATTATGGCATATAAATGGAAGACTATTGTGCTATAACAAATGATAAGTCTTTGAATTATACCACAGATGTTCCCACAGGGAAGTCCAAATCTGTGTACCATAATGTCATTTATCACAGGACCTGGCACACGATGTATATTCAATTAATATTTGTCAGACAAAGTGACCGAATAAACAAACACGCCTATTACCGAGGGGTATGTGTAGCCATCTTGACTCCTACAGATGTGAACTTCATCCTCTGTTGTCTTTTGATAGACGGGATTATCAAAGTTTATACTATTAATGTTCTTGAGTCGCCAGTTCTTCCATACCAGGTACGCTCCGAAACAAAGCAAAGTGATGACAGCTGAAGAAAGGGAAGGAGAAGCACAATGGAATATAAGCTGCTTGAGGGGAGGAACTATTTTTCATTTTGTTTTTGTTTCCCCAGAGCCTAGCATGATCCCTAGTACTTAGTAAATACTATAGGATCATGCGGGATTATCTTTTAAAAGTTAACAAACTGTGAATACCCTTTGACATAGAGACACTCGAACTAGACATATACCCCAAGGAGGTCAAAGACAGAGGAAAAGATCCCATATATGAAGAATTACAGCAGTGGGTTTTTTTAGTCATATCAAAGAACTAGAAGGAGAATGAGTATATACCAATTGGGGGATGACTGAACGTATCGTAGAGAAATTACCATAAATTATGAATATGAAGAAATCTGAGAAATTTGGTAAGATACATATGCACTGATGCCTAGCAAGGATGCCTGGCAGAATCAGGAGATTAGTTTACAAGATGATACAAATGACACAGAAAAGAGATTCTAAAATACTTCACAACTTGGATCAATACCAATGAAGGTTTCAGAGGACTGATGGTAAAACAAGTCTCTTGCTTCTTGGTAAAGACTTGGTGGACTACAGGTACAGACTGAGGCACATTTTTTTTTATAAGAGGCATACATTTTGAGACACAGCCAATGTACTGATCTGTTTCATTTGGATGTACTAACTAGCTACAAAAGAGGGTTCTATGGTGGGGAAAGGAGTCAAAGTCCCAGAGAGGAAGTGAAGGCAAATAAACTTCTCTGCTCAAAAATCCTCATTGGCTTCCTACTGCCTCCCAAGTAAAGTTTTAACTCCTTAGGGCTCTCCACAACTTGACACCATCCTGATCTCATATTACTCCACTTTATGCTCCATCTAAACCAGGCTATTTGGTATCCCTCGAATATTACATGCACTTTCCTGCCTCCAATGCCTTTTGCTTAAGTAAATGTCTTTCACCTGTTGCATACTGTATCCATTCAAGACAGTCCAATTCAAATGCCATTTCCTCCACAAAAGCTAACTTAGCGTGCACTGAATAAAACTTTGTTGATGTACTGATGAAATATAGACTTTGCTTGGTAGGGCTGGAAAAAGGGTTAGAAAAAATGCTCTGAGAAGAGGGCACCTATCTCTGCAGGATATCTGCATCTTACCTATTGGCAAAACAATGGACAGTGCTTTGGATCCTCCTCGATGCTCTTGACCATCTTTCATACCCAATGGATTATGAACTGCTGAGGAGGAAACACAAAAATGAACCACATTCCAAAGGAGGGAGATGAAAAGCAACAATGCATTATTAGCTTATGAAGGCTGGGACTTGAAAATGTGAATTATACTATTGTGCTCCTTTTAGAAATTCAAATGATCTCATTCCCATCTATTGAGGAAAAAGTAGACTTTTAAGCCTTCCAACTAACTCCATCAAGCTTAATTACCTTGTTGGGTGAAAGCAGCCAATCTATAAGAGACAGCATGGCATAGTAAATGGAGTGGGGGGGTCTAAGGGTCAGGAAGACCCAAGTTAAAATCACACCTTTCATATGATATGTATAAACTTGGGCAGGTTCACACAATGACTATCAATCAATAAACATTTATTAATTGTCTACTGTGTGCAAGACACTGTGCTGAGTACTGTGTCCCATGCAACTCTCTAGGATTTATCTACTGTCCATCAGGTCTTTTAACACCATAGAGGAAACACCATAGAGGAAAGTGGGCCATCAGGAATGTTGGACTGGGTGACTTCTAAGTTTCCCTTTCCCTCTCAGGTTCTATGACACTGTCATTATCTTTGGGGAAGACTATAAAAAAGAAATCCATGCAAGGAGAGCTCATTCATTTTCAGTTGTCCCAATGATCACAGGAAAGATTAGCTCAATTTTAAACTGTTTTTAAAGTTGTCAAGGTACTCATGATTCTACTGGACAACTAGAAATATACCTTTTTGGGACATTGTGACCATTTCTGCCGTGGTGAGGTCAGGAGTGCCATGTTTGGGGGTCTGCTTCCGAGTTGTTACAGCTGTTACTAATCGGGTAAGAGTGGTCGTTTTAGAAAGAGGCGCCTTTGTTGTGCTGGTTGTGGTAGAAGTAACAGGTATAATCGCTTCTGCAAGAAGAGAAATGTCTTAAGTATCAACAAGATTCTAATAACACAATTCTGTTAACACAAGACCAACACAGAGCGCCTTTGAAAATGCCAAAGACTATGGTCTCCCACATAAACACTGTAATCGGAACTTGGACAGAAAGGGGAGACCTGAAGCAGAATAATAAAGATGTAATGGAAGCTCAGAGCTTTTTGTTAAGACAAAGGGAAACCATCCCCCCAAATCAGTTGTTCACCCAGTGAAAGTGCAGCCTGGGTAGGCTTAACAGTCCCCTCAAAAGGCTGGTCATCAAGGATTCCTGAAGTCTCTTACCTTTGGTACACCGTCGCATATCTGCAGCCAGGTACATGCCATCAGGACAGGCACAGGTGTATTTGGGGGAGTGAGAGTTAATTTGTGGAGCTGGAAGGCACAGATACTGGCAGCCACCATTGGGGAGAGAAGTCTTCTCACACCAGTTCACCCCTGGAAAGGCCAGGAAACACAGAGGTGAGCATGCACTCCAATTCACCATGCATTCATTGGGCACTCTCTACAAACCCCAGGCACTGAGTAAGGCATAGAGAGCATAAAGACAAAAACCAAAGCAGTCTCTTGCCATCACGGAGCTCATGCTCTTCTTGGAAGAGACACGTCTAGCACCATGAATAAGTGAAAATGGAAGAACAACTCACTTCCAAAGGAGAACAGCAAGAAAAGTCAAGAAACAGACACAAAAGAAGTATCAAGATGCCATGAAAGCCCATAAAAGTCAGTCTAGTACCTGCAGGCTGGGTGAGGTTGTGATAGAGAACAATGTCCTCAGGAGACAACAGATCTTCTGCCACCAAAATGATATCGGATCCCGTGAGGCGATTTGCACTAAAAATGGCTTCATTTATAATGTCTGTCCAGAAGACCTTATCCTAAAGGATCATTTAAGAACAACAGATCTTCTTAACCAATAGGTTTTCTCCAGCACCCATGAAGTCCCTATGAAGCCCGAATCCCTCTGCCCTTGAGGCAGGCACAGATATGCATATACATGCATGCCTATACAGCAGGCTGTCAGGACAGGTCAGGCTCCTCACCTAAACAGGATGGCTTCCTTTTGTTAAGGGCATGAATTGTAGAACCCATGAGCCACTAAGACTAACAAGAGGGACAGCTAGGTGGTGCGGTAGATAATGCACCAGCCCTGGAGTTAGGAGGACCCAAGTTCAAATCCAGCTCAGACACTTGACATTTAATTGTGTGAACCTGGGCAAGTCACTTAGCCCTGACTGCCTCAGTCCTTCCCCCTACAAAAAAAGGACTGACAAGAGAAATTCCAAGGACTGGGCGTCCCTTCTCTCTGATCTCTCACAAATAAAAATTCTATCTGAGCAAGATTGTAGAATCAAAGGATCATAGACCTACAGCCAGAAGGGACATTTTGGAGGCCATCTAGGCTCACCCCGCTTATTTTAGGGATGAGGAAACTAAGGCCCAGGAATATTATGTGACTTGCCCTAAGTCATACCAGTGGTAGTAATACAGGGTGTCCCTAAAGTCTGGACACATAGGCAAAAATGCATATTTTCAAGAAATGAAATGAATGAAATTCTCAATAACATTTTATTTCATTGGAATATTAACAAATAACATCTTCAATATGATTTCCATCATTTGTGATGCAAAGGCTGATGCACTTTGCAAGATTCACGTGAACTCGATGTAATAACTCTACATTGCCATCAATTTTAGCACATTCACTCTTTACGTGTTCAATCAAGTGTGTTGCATCTGTGATTTTTCATTGAGTACACCTTCTCCTCTAGCATACCCCAGAAAAAGAAGTCAAGGTGGCTAAGGTCTGTTAATATTCCAAATATTTCAAAATATGCATTTTTGCCTATATGTCCAGACTTTAGGGACACCCTGTAATACTACCAGCTAATATTTTTATACTATTTTAAGGAGTGCAAAGCACTTTTGTACATGTGGTTGATCTCAGTTGATCCCCACAATGACCTTGTGATACAGATGCTATTATTATCTGCATTTTATAGTTGGGGAAAACCAAGGCTGAGAAAGGTTAAGTGACTTGGCCAGGGTCATATAGTCAATAACTATCTGAGGAAGAATTCAAACTCAGATCATCCTGACTCCAAGTTCCAGGTTTTATTCAGATCAAATCAACAGTGGTAGAATTCAAATCCTGGTCCTTTGACTCCAGAGTGAATGTTCTTTCCACTATACAGTTCATTTTCCTCTAATATAAGGGGCTAATCTATAAAAGGTAGAAAGAGGTAATGGAGTTTGCAAATAATTTAAATGAAAAAAATAATTACTTATGTGTTTAAGATGGGGATGGGGAGAAAGGAAGGAAGGAAGGAAGCTTATTTAAAATTCCAGGGGGAACCACCCCTTCCCAATAAAACATATTCCTTTTCATAATTAAGCATCCAGATCAAACCTTGTTTTCCTGAAAAGAGACTTGCTTATAAGCAAAACAAGCCTCAACCCCCTGTATTATCTACTAAATTGCCCCAAAGCCTCACCTCGAAGACTGCCAAGGAGAATGGGTGTGCTAGTTTGTTTTTATCCTTTAACACAGTCCTTCTGTTTCCACCATTGACATCCACACTGGAGATAGAGTGGAGTTTGGAGTCAACCCAGTAGAGACGATCATTAGAAATATCTACAAACAAGACAGGGATAAGGTGAGGGAAGCATGTAGACAATGGAGCTCCTGGCCTCTCAAACATTAGAAGTGCTTGGCAATTAGCTGCTTTGAAGAAGCTCCTGTTTTTTCTCTCTCATCACTAGCTTCAGGATAACAAGGAAATGCAGGATTTCATCAGTGTGGGTATTATGTTCCTTGCCACCAATTCAGATCATTATAGCCTCTCCTTGTCTTAACAGATCATCTTCATGAGTGGTCCAAAATATACAATTCCTTGGCGGTCAACCTTCTGGGAAGCAGAAGTCGGCACCTGGGAGATGACAATAGCTCCCCCTGCTGGGTCTGAGCCTGACTGGACTTGCAGTTTATGTTCTACGGGCATATCCTTCAAGAACCCAGGGTCACTTCCATGCTACAATCAGGCATCAAGAAAGGACATTAATGAAGGTCATAAGGGTATGGAAGCAGGTGCTAAGGAGTAAGACATGTTGCAGGAAATGTAATTGTCACATACCTCTACATTTTGTTCATTTTTAGAAAAAAAAAAATCCAAAATCTAAATTTTTGTGAAATTTTCTACAATTTGTATATTGTGTTATAAAGTGGGAAAGGAGTTTCATTTCTTGGTTCTTTTTTTTAAGGTTTCACTATCTTCCTCCTCTTAGCAGTAAAGGGGCAGAAAACTAGGAATATACAGTGGTGCGTGCACTCACTGTTGGATGTGGTCACTGAATTGACTGGTTTGGCTTAAATGTCTTTCTTTGTTACAAGGCAAAGCTGAATGCAAGGATGGTAAGGAGGCATTAAGGGGAAATGAGTGTTGCTTTTTAAAAGGTAACATCAGTTTCCTTATCCATAATATGGGGATAATAAATAAGAAGACCCCTCCTCCACTTCTTTGCAGAGGACCGGGACCATAGGTATAGAAAAGTGGCATATAATACCAAATTTTTTCAAAATACTGGTTAGGTGTTTTTTTAAACCTTTTTTCTTTTATTCTTTGTAATAAGGGATGATTTCCTGAGATGGGGAAGGAGAAAGGGAACATCAGGAAATGAAAGTGATGTGAAAACAAAATATATCCCAAAGAGCACTTTGTTTTCTTAAATGAGATAATAGCACTGACCTCACAGGGTTTTATGAGGATCTAATGAGGAAATGTATGTTGCCTACTTTGCAAACCTTAAAGCATTACATAAATGTTGGCTACTATTATAGCGTTTTTAGTTCTACATAAAGTGAAAAAAAATGAACAATAAGACCTAAGGAAATCATAATCATATCTGGGAGCTTGAAGGAGAGTAATACTGAAGCACTTTGCCTTTTATCATCGTCCTTCTGTTTATTCCCAATCAACACCTATCTCACTAAGGAATCCTTTGGTACCAAGCCAGAGGTATTCACTTTTTGGTATTGTATCAGAAGGGGATTGCTTTTTCTGACCAATGCTTTCTCATGTTTCCTCACACAGCACAACATACCAAGAGTGATTCCATTGGGCCACTGTATGTTTTCCGTCACCAGGGGGAAGCTGTCAACTCCATTAAGACCACCTTTTCCAATCTTGGCAGGGGTTCCCCAGTCTGTCCAATACATGAAGCTGAGGGGGAGGAGGGGAAAAAGGGTAGACATGAATATTGACAGAGAAACAGGTATCTCAGAATTAAAAGAGAGCTCGGGGGACCATCTAGTCCAACCTATGTCTGAATAAGAATCCCTTCCACCACACACGCAGCAAACTTTGCTTCGGGATGCCTAATGAGGGGAAACTGACTGCCTCTAGCAGTAGCTCATTCCATCCTGAGAGAGCTTTAAATCTTAGATCATTGTAGCAGTATAGATTTCAGAGCTGGAAGGGAAGTTAACATTCAGAAGGGAATTTAACTCTCAACCAATACATAAATCCTTCTATGGAAATAATTAGTTTTTCTTCACAATATGCCTGAATCTATCTCTTTGCAATAAAGACACCCCAATCCTCCCGCATCTGCCTTCTGGAGGCAAACGGAACAAGCCTCATCACTCTTTATGCACTAGTCTTTCAAATGCTTGAAGGCTGCAATTATGTCAATCAAGTCTTATCTTCTAAGGGTAAATATCCCTACTTCCTTCAACAGATTCTCTTAGAGCAAGAGCCAGCATGAGGGCGTCATCCAGTAGAGAGAGATGGCAAGACATCTACCTTCAATGGCCAATCTACAACTCATTAATGACTTTGAAAACTGCAAAGTGGGAGGCAGGAGGTGGGACATTGTTAGTATTTACTCTACTGTTCTTGTAGCCTTCAGTCATTCCTGCTGCCTTGCTCTATACAGAGCAAGCAGATGCTCGAATTTCAGAGGTACTTTAGAGATTATTTGGACCAACTTCTGGTATAACATGTAGGATTCGTCTATAGAGCGTGGTATCATCCTGCCTTCCTCTGAACATTTCCAGGGGAAAAACTTACCACGTCCCAACATAGTCCATTCTATTGTTTGAAAATTCTTCCTTATGATAAATTGAAATCTGCCTCCCTGAATCTAATTCCTTGACCTTCAATGATCTGACCTAAAGAGCTATAGAGAATAAGCCTACACCCTTCTTCCACAATAGCCCTTAAAGTATTTGATGAGAACAATTATGCTCCCCTAAATCTTTTCTTCCCCTGGCTATTCATCCCTAGTCCCTTCAACTATTCCTCATATGAAATCTGGATACCCCAGAGGCATCCCTCTAGTCTTCCTCTTCTGGACATGACCTAAATCAACACTGTTAAAAAGTGGTGCTAGGAATGAATCCACTTCTCCAAATGTGGTTAGATCCAGCACTGAGTACAGTAGGACCATTATTAGCTACTATTGGCCATCTCCACACCCTGCTACCTCCACTTCAGTCATCATCCCCACTTCCTTCCCAGGGGAATCTTGAACTCTGACCCTGGAACTACCCTGGGCTCTGATATTCAAGTTTTTGTTAGATTTTGTCCAGAAATGGGACTCCACGCCACTTCCTAGTCATCTCTATGACACACTGCCATGCCCCTCCCTGCCCCTCTTTGGTGATTTCTTCCGTCAGAAAATGGAAGCTTCTTGAGATCAAGAACTATCTTGCTTGCATTTTTATCCCCAGCATTTAGCACAGTGCCTTGTTCATAGTAAGAGCCTAATAAATATGTTATCTGTCCATGATCAGGACACTATACTTGTGTTAGTACATCCTAAGATCACTCCAATTTGGGAGGATTTTTTTAGGGGGAGTTTAAATAGTGACATCAGACTTGCTCCACATTGACCTTGGAGTCAACTAAAAACCCCAGGTATTTTTCATATGAACAGCTATCAAACCAGGTCTCCCCCAACCTATAGTTGTGCAAATGATTTTTCAAACTTAAAGGCAAGACTATATAACTCCCACAGACTGGATGGCTCACTTATATGACACAACAGAAGCCAAGGCAGCCTGAGTAGGGATCCTGGCTCTGCTACTGATTGCCTCTGTGGCTTTGAGCCAAGCACTAAATCTCTCTGGGCTTCATCTTACTTATCTGTAAAAATGGAGGAGTAGCCTGGATACTCTTTAAGGTTCCTTCTACTTTTAAATCCTATGATCCTAAAAAGGAACCTCCCAAAGAGTCAGACTATTTTCTGTGTGCTGGCTGGTTGGGTTCCCATGGTGTCATGTTCCTAGGAAGACATCGGTCCTTCTCAGATGACATAATCCCTACAACTCACTTGGTAAGAGGCTAGCTTTTGCTTTCCGGGGCAATGTTTCACGCTCAGTAAAACTGCAATAACTATGAGTTTCCATCTTATTTCCTTCACCCTAATACCCCCACAGTGCATCATGTCACATTTAGAAATACATACCCATGAACTGGGTCTACCACAATGGCCCGGGGTTTAGCACCTTCCTGCTTGAAAAGTGTCTTCCTCTTGGAGCCCTTAGTATTGGCCACAGAAATGGTACCAAGGACAGAATCTGTCCAGTAGAGATTCCCATGGATCCAGTCAACTGCGATGCCATCTGGAGCCTGGATATCCCCACTGATCACAGTGTCATGAGTGGAAAAACTGTGGGCATTGTCAATTTCAGAGCTAGAACAAAACAAAGCAAAGGGGTCAAAGGAATTAGACAAAGATGCTAATTCCTTCTTTACCCTAAGGCCTTTGGGCTCAGCTAGTGAGGAAATCTGGGAGGTCAGGGGGAAGTTACCAAACCTATGTAGCTACTGATATTTAATTAAAAAAAATTCCATATAAAATCCAATTCTCTTTTACCTATAGATCTTCTTCTGTGACAGATCAGACCAGTAGATCTTATTGCTGGCGACCTCCATGTCCAAGGCTACTACATTCTTCAGATTTGGAATGAGGCTGATGTATTCACTTCGGTCCAAAGTCATCTTCCTCACTTCATGGCGGTTGGTGAAAAAGAGGTAGGCAATGGTGCCTAGGGCATAAAGGGAAGCAGCTCGGCTTGAGCAGAGGGTCCCCCGGACTCCCCAAAAACTCTAACCCAAAAATTCTATATGAAAATAAAGATACTTTCTGTCTCTGTAGAATATCTGCATTTCTGAGAATGAGTAAAACCCATTAGAGGAAAACTGACAACAAAACTCTACAGATCTCAATATTTTGCTTACTTTTTGAGTCAGGAAGAAAAGCAAAGACTGGAGAGAAATTTAAGACAATGGTTCTCAACCTCTGTCATATTAAGCAATCTTACTTAAAACAGGAAGGAGACCTCAGAGGTTATCTACTCTGACCCTCTCATTTTATAGATGAAGAACCTGGCTTTACCCAAGACCACACACCTATGCACAGTAAGTGCACAGAAGGTCCAGCATTTGAAACCAGGGCTTCTGAGTCCCAATCCAGTGCCCGTACCCAATACACCACTTATTCCATGGTCTCTCCAACTTCAGGATTTCCACACAGTAAGAAGCCATGAAGAATATTCCATTATTTTCTTGGCTAGTGAGTGAAAAGATACCCCTGACAAGTGGCCAGTGAGTGACTAGAGACATTTTCTATTTCCTACATGTACCAGCAACTTCAGTAAATAACTTGCTAGATAAATTTAGGAGGTGATATTGTGTAACAAGAGCTCTTGGGCGGGAAATCAGAAGACAAGAAATCTCTTGGCTACTCTCACAATTACTATCTATATAAACTTGGGCAATGCACTTAAACCCTGTGAGTTTCCTTATCTGTAAGATAAGAATAATAACCTCTTCTTCCTTGCCTACTTTTCCCCTCTCCCCTAGTGGTTACAAGAGGACCAAGTGAGATAATGGATGGTGGAAGGTGCTTTTGCAAACCACAAAAAAGCATCCAAATGTAGGGAGTCGCTATTAAATGTTGAAAAACGCCTTATCTAAGACGAGCTCCTCAGAACATGTTCCGTCAAGGTGCTCCTCGTTAACTGTTCAACAGCTCTGAAGAGCAAGCATTCCCCCCAGACTCAGGTCATTTTGATCTCTTGTTTCATTTTGGGTTTCTATGACAAAGTTCAGGTGATGAGTTTCTCTAAATATTTTTTGTTTAACTAGAGCCATCGCCGATATTTCTCACTTGTTCCTCTGTCGTATTATTTCTCCACCCCTTCCCCCTCCACCGAAAAGATCAAGAGGTCTGGGCTCACCAATGGCCTTGCATGTCTTAGTGATCGGGTCTGTTTGGTAGCCTTCATCACACTCACACTTGTAACTTCCCTGGAGATTCACGCAGAATTGGCTGCAGGTGTCTGGGTTCTGGCACTCATCAATATCTGAGAATAAGCATTAATGACTGTTACAATGACGATACTAATAATGAAGATGGTAAGGGTAACAATGATGGCCAGCATCTACATGGTGCTTTAAAGCTTTAAAAGCACAAGTATTATCTCATTCAATCCTCATAACAACTCTGGGAGGTAGGTGTTATTAGTATCATCCCCATTTTGCAAATGAGGCAACCAAGGCAAACAGATGTTAAGTAACTTTCCCAGTGTCACACAGCTAGCAAGTATCTGAGGCTAAATTTGAACTCAGGTCTTCCTGACTCCAGTTCCACTATTCTACTCAATGTACCACCTCTCTGGCAACAGGAGGAAGAGAACAGGATCAAGGGATGATGTCACTCAAATTCCAGAAAACATGGAATAGTCCATGTGAGGAGTTCAATAAATTCCAATCCTACAGCTCCTACTTGGCCCAGAAGTCAAGAACTACTTATCCCTCCTTTGAATAATTTCAGTGCTAGTGAAAATTTCAATACAAACTTCTCAAATTGGGTCCATATTCTTGAAACAGAGGAACACAAAGTTCTTAGCAAGTGATGGAAAAGGGACAAGGAGAGGAACTGGACCTGTGATTTCATTCATTACAAAGCGTACTCCCAGGTGAGCAAACTCCTTTCAAAACAGATGGGCACCTCATCTGAAGTGTATTACTCTTAGAGAGTTGCCAAGGGCACTGAATTGTTAAATGGCACAGTCAAATATGGAAGAGTGATTTGTATGGCTGCACATCTAAAATCTATAGTAAATTGCTTGTTTTCTCAAGAAAGGGAGAGGGGATGGAGGGAGGGAGAGAATTTGGAACTCAGCATGCTAAAAAATGAGTTAAATAAATAAATAGATGAATAATTAAATAAATAAAACTGAGGTACAGAACTTAAGTAACTTGTCCAACGTCATAGATGTAAGTAGCGGAAGAAGGATTTGAACCTAAGACTTCTAGCTCCAAATCCCAATTTCTTTCCACTATCCCACATTAGCAAAAATATTCTCCATGAACCTGCCATGTCAAGGAGACATGAACAGAGGGAACAACATTCAGAATTTTACCTTCACATCTTTTCTGGTCAACAAGCCGGAAACCTTCAGGGCACAGGCATTCATACCCTATCTTGAGGTCATTGCATATATGTGAGCAGCCACCTTTGTTGTCCAGACATTCATTGGTTCCTAAGCAAAGAAGACTCAGTGAAATTCAGGACCCACAACTCTCCTTTTTTTATGCTCTTGCATTTTAGATTTTCTAAACTCTTCCTCTCACTCAAGGATTTCTAAACCCTCTGCTGGCCTCAAGGCTGGCCTGTGTGTCAAAGGAGAAGGAGTACTTCCAAGGCAGAGACTCCTCTCCATATGTTGGCAAATTTTTTATACAGGTGAACAATCAAGTTAAAACAAACAGCAAGGACAACTTTAGAAAGAGAAAGAAGTCATAAGATTGTACGGGAGGAAGCCAGGCCTGCCACCCTTCAGAATCAGCATCAAGGATGAAGGTTAAGAATGAGTCTTCCAGAATTATCTGTGACTCCTAAATACATTAAGGACATCCCCAACCCAAGTCTGTATCTTTACTTCTTTATACCTCTCAGACGGCAGGCACCCTCCTCAAGCCCTTCAAGGCAACTAGAAGCCCAGCTCCCATTTCCAGTCTCTAAAAGTCAAATTCAGGGGGTTTGGTCTTACCACACTCCTTGATGGGCTCATCAGACCAGTCCCGGCAGTCTCTGGGTCCATTACATACTTTGTCCAAACTGATACACTCTCCACTGTGGCATTTAAATTTGTCTGGGCCCTCACACAGCGTTACTATAATCAGTAAAAACAGAAGGGAGAAAAAAGGGCCATTAGGCATAGGAGAGTTACTGAGACTTGGAGAGCCTTGCCATTCATATTTTCTAAAGTCTTCTCAGTAATAGAACCAATCTTAAAAGGGAGCACTGCAGAGTTGACAGAGAACCAGTCCTGGAATCAAAAACACCTGGGTAAAGGTTCCTGCTTCTGACGCACATTGCCTCTTTAATCCTTAGCAAGACCAAGACACTAAACTTCTCAGCACCCCAACAGCTCTCTAAGACTAAGTGGCAGAGCCAATGCCAACCTCATTAGGAGTTCCCTATGCGGATGAAATCACCCATCTAAATAAAATAATCAGAAATGCCAAATTCCCTGGCTAAGCACCATTCCCCTCCCATCCATGATGCTCATGTCCAGAACTCCTTCGGAGCAGCAATGATGGTCTGCTGGGCCTCACCGTTAACACAGCCTATCTCGTCGCTCTTATCCTTGCAGTCATACTCTCTGTTGCACTGTCGGCTCCCATGGACACACTCCCCATCATTGCACTGAAACTCATCAGGGCGGCAGGTGGCTTTGACTGAAAACACGAGAGACCAAGAGATATTTATTTCTAAATTGTTATCACCAGTGCAAAAACTCTTCAATAGGAGAATGACATTTGGGTCTTTTTTTCTTTTAATCCCCTTTTTTAAAAGGGAGTGCAGTAACCAGGGGGAGGAGAGGAATATTTAGATTAAAAAAAAAAAACTTAGTGAAGATGTCAGGATATTAGGAAACACCCTGTTTTCTAGAGGTAAGACCCAGGAAACAAGCTGTGCCCTGAACTTGGCGTAACAACAATCCTTTGTGCTCACCCCCTAGATGATCTCACCCTCTGGCAAAATCATGTAATTATTATATTGCATTAACCAGCACCAGGTATTCTCTGAGCTCGGACAAGTTCTGGTCACAGCCCTGCTACGAATTAAACTTGTCACGCTGTTGTTACTCCTCGTCGTCAGGGCTACAGCTCACTGAGCAGCCATTGGTATAAAGTACTGAGATCTTCCAACATTGCCTTGGGTCCCCCTACTAGGGGCTGGATTCTGGCACATGTGTCCTTGTTTGAAAGCCATTTCCCTCCCTTTGAAATTAAACTTCTGTTTGATTCCTGACTCTCCTGACTCTACTCTACTCAGTTCAGCTCCTGCCACCCACAGGTTAGAGGCCAGTTCCAGTCCAGTTGACAAAGGTAACACTGTAGTCAGAGAAACATCACACCAACTTCAATTATTTCCGGTTCAAAAAAAAAAAAACAAAACCAGGCTGGGATGTACTGTGCTGAGTTAAAATACATCGTGATAAATTGGGGGAAACAGGGTTGGACAGATTAACTATTTATCATTAAGGCATTATTCCCTGACTAGGAAAGAAGGGTCCTATTTTTCATTTCAAGTAGAAAGGACCTTGGTTTTCCTGTGGATAAAACTCAGCAACATTTACATCCTGAATGCATTCTGAATGGCAATAGCTTGTCTGAATTGCAAAAGATATCTAAGATCAAAGACTTGAAAAAGATAGTGGAAGCTCCCAAGAGAAGCAGGCCTCTACACTCCCAGTTTATCTAGAGGGGAGAAAAATGGAAGGAGTCAGTGTGGGGGAAAAAAAGAAGAAAAAGAATCCGAAAGAGAAAGTGGATGGAGAAAAAGATCTTGACCAATGCCAGGAGGCTGCATCTCTGGAATAAGGTGACACTGAGGAAGAGATGAAAAAGGGCAACTGGCATTACATATCTGAGCCTTCCTGAAGAGAATGGAGGTGAACCTTCTTTCTGAGGAACAAGCTGCTGCCTGTTCTCCGAGGAATAAGGATGTGGACTCCCAGGTGGTATCAGGTAAGAGACCATCCAGTACAGGGCAGGGGAAGAAGAGAGCGGTAGTGGTGGCTGAGGATGCCCTGCTCAGGGGCTATTGCTTATTGAGAAGTCTGTTGTCTGTTTCCTTGGGGCATCTCTCTGGAGTGTGACAGAGAACCAAGAGCTTCAAGACTTGGCAAAGCTAGGATTTCTCGACCTACTTCTGACGATTCATGTGAGCACAAATGATACTTCTAAAATGAAACCATAAAGCACTGAAAAGGATTATGACGTCTTGGCAAGAGACGGAAGACCTCTGGAACACAGGTGGCGCTTTCATCACTGCTGCCAATCAAAGGCAGGAATGGAGGCAGATAAAGTAAGGTAACATATGGTTAAGAACATGGTGTTTGAGAAGAGGATTTGGATTCCTGGACCATGGCTTAAAATATAGGAATGAAAAATGCTAGGCAGGGATGGACCTTGTAACAAATGGTACAGTGGAAAGAAATTTCACTTGGAATCAAAGGACCTGGGTTCAAATCTCATTTCTGCCACTTGACAGCTTTGTGACCTTGGGCAAGTCACTTAATCTGGACCTCAGTTACCTCCACTGGAAAAAAAAATAAAAAAAAGGAGAGATTTGGACTAGACAGATATCCTCTCAGGTTCCTCGCAGCTCTAAATCTATATTCTATAATTAAAATAGCTTTAAACTGAAAGAAGAAAACTTCTTACATCGATCTACCAAGCTATACACCATAGAACAGAGCTATAATGTAGACAGAATTGTGGAAGGGATTCTTGGAAATTTATAGTGGAAAAAATCCAAGAAAGGAGCCAGCAGTAAAGCCATGAGCTCATATAAATACACAAAGTGTGGATAATAGTATGCAAGATGAACTAAAAATGTTAAGGTAAATTTGCCATCATGGGTATCAATGAGACTTTGTTAGCTAAGACCCACTACTAGAATATGACTCTGGAAGGGCAGACTGTATTTTAAAGAAAAGGCAAAGGAATGCAAGTAGGGAAGATGGCATATCACTATAACTACTGAGAAGATGTATTCCTATGAGGAAATTCCGAAAGCAGAAGCAGGAGAACATGCGGGAGATGGTCAACAAAGGGAGAAGCAGAAATGATTATTTTTATTGGAGGATACTACAGACCACCTTGATAAAAAGAAAAAAAAAAAACAGATGAGGAGTTTAGTGATGGATGAGTAAGTGATCTGAGCATGCATCCGTCTGACCTTTCTGCCAAAAGCAAAACAGATAAGAGAACTTTCCAACTTGCTTTGATGATCAGTTCTTCCATCAAAAGGTGGAGGAAATAAGAAAAGGCGCTTCAATTCTGGGCCTAATTCTCCCCCCAAATGAGGAACTGTCTGCTGAGATACTAGTGATGGGAACCTTGGGACTATGTGAACTCTTCACCTCAGAGGCTGTAAGAGAAAAGGCGAAGGAATCTGACATATACTGTAGATTTCAGAAGAGCAGTTTTCAATGAATTCAGAGAAAGAATTAGTAGGATTTTATGGACAAAAATTCAAGAATATAAGTCAGCCCAGAAGGGATGCGAAGCTCTCCAAAATAGTCGAGGAAGTTGATCGGGGAATACCTATTTAATGAGATGGTTTAGATTACAGGACCTGTACTTTAGGAAGATCTAAGAGACATCTCCCCATGGAGGTGAGCATGCCCAGTGGTACCCTGCTTAGAGGACACAGACAGCTCCTAGGACAGAGGCTGCCTGTAAGATGTTGTAAAGGCACCTTGCTCAGAAAGCATACAGAACTCCTGATGACTGGCTGTCTGACAATCAGGAAGATGGACTCTTGTTCAGCAGTGATCCATAAAAGCAAGCTGGTTCCCCTCTTTCTTGGACTTTGAGGAAAACAGACCAGTACACATAAGAGTAGGGGCATGTATTCTAAGAGAAGCTGTGCTCATGTACGATGGGCAGTTTCCTTCCCCTAAGGAGCAGCAGAAGTACATGGCAGAAGCAGACAAGTGTTTACATGTAGGTTATAAATGAAATAGAGAAGACACAAAGCAAAAAATTCTCACGAGAAAGAAAAGGGGAAAATTGTCTAAGAGACCAACATAGAGGCACAAAAGGAATACAAAGGCAAAAAAAAAAATAAATACACAGCCCCTACCTTTAAGGAACTAACATTTAGATGGAATGTACCAGTAGACTGTACTTAAGAGAAGGCAGAATCAATATTATAAAGCAGTGCTTACCCTCAAGGAATCTAACCAGGGGCATAGGACTTAAACACAAAAATCAATCAGAGTGACAAATGAGGGATACACACAACGAGCGATGAGAGAATTTGGAGAAGAATCAAGGAAGGCTTCTGTGAAGGACATGATAAAGAGTTGCAAGGTTCCCATTGAGGGAACCTCCTCCCCTAAGGTCTCATCTGGTAATATCCTTTCCTTACAGCTTCTAGCCTATAACTTATAGTTTCATAAGGCCCTATAACTTTTCATGGAGCCTTAGTAATATAAAATTCCTACATAAGCCTGCATATATTTATTACCTCTGTGATCTTGGGGAAGTCATTTCACTTTCCTAATGAAAGACTGGAATAAATGATTTCTAAGGTTCCTTCCAATTCTAAACAAATACTATGTTTCAAAATGGGCCCTGAAAGTTGGAAAGAGAACTCAAGACCACTGGAGAGGAGAAAGAAAAGGCATTCCAGAGCAGGGCACCAAGGAAGGATTCCAGAGCCAGTAACTACAGAAATGAGGGGAGCAGGAGCAATCCAATGATAATTCTAGCTGGATAAATAGACCGTGTTTATTGTGTACGCACAGGTAGAAAGACAGAATGGGGGCGGCTTGGGGAAGACCTTCAGCGCTAGGCTGATGAGTAGATTTTGCCCTGTTGGCATTGGAGAGCCACTGAAATTTGTTAAGCAGAGGAATGACAGCATGGCAAATTGTGTTTGAGGAAAAGATGCCAATTGTCTCTAGGAAATTAAGTTTCTGGGGACATACCACAACCCTCCTCATCAGACTTGTCCTTGCAGTCGTAAGTCCCATCACATTTCCAGTTCATGTGGATACACTCCCCACTGCTACAGTGGAACTCCAAAGATGAGCAAGGCTTGGACTCCTTGACCAAGTTGTGTCCTCCACAGTTGTCAGGCCATTCATCAGAGCCATCATCACAGTCCTGGTCGCCATCACAGGCCCACAGCTTGGGGATACACATGGTGTTGTTGCACTGGAATGTTGCTGGATTGCAGGTGGGGTCGGGACAATCCAGCTCATCACTCCCATCCTCACAGTCCCGGTCTGTGTCACAGACAAAATCTTGGGAGATGCACTTTCCATCATGGCACCGGAAATGGTCATGGGCGCATGTCTTAAGGGCTAGAAGAGAAGGCAATTTGGTGATTTTCAAGCATATCTGCCCTGCCTCGAATACATCTTACAATACAGCCCTTTGGCTGTTACATTAATGAATTTTTTAATCTCAGAATTGAACGTAATTGGGACATAAATGAGTCATGCAGCAACTAGCATTTATTGGGAAACTACTAGGGACTCGTTATCAGAGTAGACACCCTGGGGACAAGTGAATTAGCAGTGTAGTGCCTTATCTCAAGAAGCTTGTAATCTGGATGGGGAGACAGGATTTATACACTTGAAACAATTAGGGGATGGGTATGCAAAGATATGCAATAAAGTTGTAAAGTCCTCAAACAATAAGCACTGATTAAATATTTACTATGTATGCCAAGCACCAAGGAAAATGAAAAAGAAAAAAGAAAAAAGCTATGGAAGGGCTATATTCTCTGTCAGCGGAGGGAGAACACCCACTGATGAAATCTGAAATATGGTGAGATACTTAAGTGCTTCTCAAAAAAAAGGGAAGATTAGTTGGGGATAGAAAAGGGGCAAAAAAAAAAAAAAAAGGCCCCTTGGAAGAAGTAGAACTGAAACCTAGAGGGCCCTGAAGAATGGGCAGAATTTGGATTTGTGAATGGAGAAGGAAAGGGCGGTTGTTTCAGGAAGGAAATGACTAAGGGTAATGTTGGAGAGTTGAGGGGGAAATGATACTCAACAGGTCAGCAGGGAGATTCCCAAATAATCAAAGTTAATGATTTCTGAGATATCAACTGTCACTGTATCCCAGAGACTGCAGGATTCTCCAAAACCACACTAGATTTTCATTAGCCAGCATCTGAGGTTAGCTCTAATGGATTCAGCAAGTCCTTACAAGAGCCCTCTGAATCACACCCACCCTGCTCAGCACCCTTCCATACTTACGACAATCTCGTTCATCTGAACCATTCTCACAGTCGGTCTGGGAATCACATTTCCAGGATAAGGGAATGCAGCGATTAATGCGGCCCCCACAGCTGAACTCTTCAGGTTTGCAGGTCACAGATGCTACAACAAACAGCAATAACCTTCTTTTAAAAACAGCAAAAGAGCAAGACTTGGAGGCTACATGGGGTAGTGGGGTGGGGGGGGGGACAGGAGGACAGAGCCCCTAGGCTAGAGTCCTGGCTCAGTCATTTAGGAATCACGACTTTTGGGCAATTCTTCTCCCCCTTTTTAAGCCTCAACTTCCTCATCTGTAAAATGAAGGGGGAGAAGTGTACCTAACGATGGGCCCTTCTGGCTTTATGATAGAAAAGCAACATGGCGGAGTATTAAGAGGGATGGATTTAGGGTAGGAAAACTTGAGCTTGAATCACATCCTAGATACTGGTGTGTGAACAAGGAAAAAAGTCCCTTAACTTCTTAAAGCCTCAGCTATCTCCTCTGCAACATGGGAACAACAACTCTGTCTCAGGTTGTGGTGAAGAAAACACTCTGCAACTCTGTAACCTCAACAGAGAAATGAGAGTCATCATGACAATGATCCCACAAGTTCCACTAACAGCAACCTCACGTGGCTGCTGTGAGGACAGTATCTTGTAAACTATACAAAGTATCACTTAAGCAGAAGAAATTAGTACTGCCAGTAACAAATGGTCCAGTATAGATGACTCTCTCCTTGGGGTGAGCAAAGTCTAGATTTGAGCCCCTCCTCTGATGTACACTTAAACTGTGGGACTGGGGTACTGGGGGGTAAGTCACTTAAGCTCTCAGGGACCCAGGCAACACTTGGCAGAGCAAGTACCCATCTATAGCTATAGAGGGGGTTTCCCACAATGATGGACTCATGGGTCTAGACAAAAAACAGCCAGAAACCACACAAAAAAAACCCCAAACCAACAACCCAAAAGAAATATATAATTAGTTCATTAGCTTTCCTTTTTAAAGTAAAAAATATATTTTCTTTTAAAATTAATTTATTTTTAGTTTTCAACATTCACTTCCATAAGATTTTGAGTTCTAAATTTTCTCCCCCTCCTTCCCCTCCCCAAGATGGAGTGCAATCTGATATGGCTCTACATGTGCATTCATATTAAACATATTCTTTATTTTTTTAATTAATTCATTTTTAGTTTAAAAATATATTTTCAAAAGGAAACACCCAATTACTATTTTATGAGAAAAAATGGTTCCAAGCTATTTTGGGGTAGTATGATTAGGCTGAACTGATTAGTTCACATTTAATGAATGGACTATTCTCCAAGACATCCAGGTCTATACATGTACTCACAGCCTATTCACACAATCTCAATTCCTAACAGAGATTGCTCACTGACAGCCCTTAACTCCTTAAATCTTCTTTCTCTCTGTTTTTCTCCATCTACAATGAGATCATATGTTTTAGACTGAGCAAGATGCTCACAACAGCTCCAGGAAGAAGAGCTACCATTATTATCCCTGTTTTACCTGGAGTCCATGGACCCCTATAGATTCCAGGGGGGTCAGTGAATTTGGAAGGGAAAGAATTCACATCTCTGTTTTCAGCAACCTCTAACTGAAATTTAGTATTTCCTTGGATTATGAATTTTAAACAACAAACATTCTTCCAAAAGAGGGTTCCATAGGCTTCGCCAGACTGCCAAAGCGGTTTATGATACAAAAAAGACTAAGACTTCCTGTTTTGGACTGTCAAAGGTGACTTACAGCAGGTCTCCACAGCCTCATCAGATCCATCCCCACACTCAGCAGTACCATCGCAGACCCACTTATAGGAGATACACCTTCCATCTAGGCACTGGAATTCATTCCTTCCACATTTGTCCACTGGAGCAAAATAAAGACAAGAAGGGAAGACAGGAGATGAACTAAAAGCTTAACAAGTGACTTATGGCGATCAACATGGCTAAAATAAACAAACTAAAAAGGAAATTGTCAAATCAATATCAGTCATGATTGCTAAGTAACGATACAAACAAGAAACTCATAGTATCATTAATCCAAGTATCATTAACTAGCATTACCATTAATTTATCTCACTGCCCAAAGTACCCAGGGTGTGTGTTGTTCAGTTGGGTTGCAACCTAAGAATTACTGTCAGGAGTCTCGGCTCCTTCTTCTCAACCATTACTGAAACTATAGAGTTGGGTCTGGTACAGGGGTCCCAGAGCTCTGTCTAATAAAGAAGAGCTCTCAACCACAAAGAAACTAAAAGAGAATAGTAAAGAATTAAAGAGGAAAGTAAAGAGAGGGACATACAAATATATACAAGTAAAGTAAGTACAAGTAAGTAAATTAATAGTCTCTAACCTCTTTCTTGGTTTATGACTATCCAAACAGGAAAAATCAAGCAGGTGAATCTCTATTGTCCACACTATGATAGGCAGTTGGATATAAAGCTCACCCATCACTACTTATAGTTGGAACAGACACTATGAATGAGTTGTACCATACTCCTGCCACAAAGTAGGCATTCAATATATGCTTTCTGACTTGACCTAGATTTGAACAGGAGAGTGACAATGAGATTGCCTTTGGGAAACTGCAAAGTTCTTTTTAACCCAAGCTTCCCTCTGAGACGAAGGCCCATATTTTTAAAATCCAGTATTCTTCTGGTGATATCAGATGACTGTGCATCATAGGAAGCCAAGGTTTTCCAAAGAATCATTGCTGAGAAAACCCAAACAATGGAGGGGTATCAAGGAAAGAAAGCATCAGAGAAATGTATGTTTGGGAAAAAAAATATGGGCCAAATCACCTAATGAGAAAAAAGGACAACTGATGAATGACCTAAGTGATCCATTTATTAATAAGACGCATAGTATAAAGAGCTCAGAAAGAACTGGGTGAAGCTCCTTAGTATGTTGTGTTCTTTGGTGGAAGACATAGACAGGTAAGAGCCATACAAGATAGGTAGGTAAGGATGGGTTTTGGCCTGCTTTGCCAGAGAGAATACTCATTGATGAGAGTACAGATCCATCAGGGTACTGAAGTGGGAACTTCTCTAATTATATATGTAATATGGTGTATGATGGTTGTGTTGCTGTCTAACTCCCCCATGATATCTCCTACCCACTAGACTGTGAGCTCCATAAGCATAAGCACTCTGTTTAAGCTATCAAAAAAAGGAAACATCCCACAGACAAGAGGAGGAAATTCTCAAGCACAGTCAGCCCTTGATATCTATCTGTTAAACCAAATTGAGTTAGAGCTAAGATTAAAGGAGAAAATCATACACAGTCTAGGAGTGGATGTTATGGAAATGGGCAAGAATTAGAGATACTCGTGCAGTTTACCTCAAGTCAGTCGATAAGCATTTATTAAATGCTTACTGTATGCCAAAGCACTATGTTAAGCCTTGAGAGTACAAAGCAAGGCAAAAACATGATTCTTGCCCTCAGGAAGCTCACATTCTAATGGGAGTGACAACAAGCAAAAAAAAAAAAATCATACATACAAAATATATATGGTGATATGGAAGTGAGTCTTGCATAGTTGAGGACAAAAGTGAACTTTCATCTGGGCTCTCATCCCTACAGAGCCCTTTTTACAGAACTACAAGTGACATCTGTTCCTGCCGCCATCTGCCCCCCAACTACTCCTGCTGGCAACTTCTGCTTGGGGGTAAATTTCACAACTCAGCAATGGTAGCCCGGTACCTTAAACGCAAGGGTGTGAAGTCACATAAGCAGCAGAGAGCCTGTTCTGGGCTCACCCGAAAACAGAAGCAGCCAGCAACAAGCCTGGTGGTGATGGCTCACAAGGCCCATTTTCTCAACGGGCCAGTGAATCAGCAACAGGTCCATCCAGATCACAAAAGGCTTTCTAGAAATACTGACTACCAAGCTTGCCCCTGATTCGTGGCCAAGCTGCTCACTTGGCTTCGAGTGAGTATGCCATTAGCTGAAGAGACCTAGCACCCATACGGAACTTCAAGGTTTGCATAGCGCTTTATACCCGTTAACTCCTCAGATACTCACAACAACCCTGTGAGATGGGGTTGCCTTTATTATTTCTATTTTACAGATGAGAAAACTGAGGTTCAGAGAAGTTAAATGATTTGCCCAGGGTCACACAGCTATTGAGTGTCTGAGGCAGGATATCAAAAGATTAGAGCTGGAGAGGATGCTGAAGATCATCTAGTCCAATCCCTTCTTTTGCTGATGAGAAAACTGAGGCACAACGGGTAATGACTTACCTAAGGTAACACAGGTTACAAGTGACAGAGCCTGGATTTGAGCCCAGGTCCTCTGACTCAATTCTTTGGTTGACCTTTGGTTCTGCTTATTTCCATTACTCAATAGTAGGCTGGAGTTGGGGTTGGGCAGGGGTGTAGCTGTCAAGGCTGCCCTTTCATCTATAAGATGAGTAAGCAGAGATGGAATTCCAACCTAGAGCCTCTGACTCCTAACCCAGCCCCCTTCACATCCTAATAGCAGGAGAGCTGGAGGGGGCCATAGAGACCATCTATTCCAACCTCCTCATTTTACAGATGAGGGAAATGGAGGTTTGTTTTACACCCCAGCACAGACTCCATACCTCCAAGTTCCTCCCAAGGACTAGGGTTTCTTCTAAAGGGCTTCCCAAGGTGGTTTATGGGACACTTGCTTACAGAATCTGCAAACATTCTTTCAATTCAATCCAAACTATTTATTCAGGCTCCTTTTTGGGCAGTCAGTATATTCCCAGTACTTCAATAAACGTCCTTTGAATTGAGTTGCATCCTATGTGCTTGGTGTTGAGGGGCACAAAAAATATAGGTTCCTGATCTCTGGGAATGTCCATATAACAGGGAGGGAGAAAAGAAAAGTAAGAGAATAATTTGAAGTAGTAAATACATAGACACTACTTTGTCTTTATCAACATTCGTACTATAGTTGTCCCACCGCAACTCTCCCCCTAAAATGTACCCTTCTTGACACAGAGACTTCCATTTTGTCTCTGTATTCCCAGAAATAAGCTGCACTGTAGGCCTTTAATGGTTGCTCAATTTAATTTAACAAATAAGGAAGCTGCATGATGCAGCGGAAAAAGCCAGGCCAGGGGTTCAAATGCAGACTCCACCCTTTACCAGCTATCTGACCTCAGCTATGTCTTTATACCTTCCTGGATCCTACCTTCCTCATCTGTAAAATGGGTAACTTGGATTAGATGACCACTCAGGTCCCTTCCAACTCTAAATATATGACCCTAGGATAGGAAGAGTTGAGGAAACCTGAGTTCAAATCCTAACTCTGCCACTGGGCAAATCTTAACCTCTCTCTAGCTGAGTTTCCTCTTAGGAGAAGATTGGATGAGACGGGCCTCGGCCTCAGAGCACCTTATCATCCCATGATGCTAGGAGAGGGGGAAAGGAATAAATGTGTCAACGGCCCTAAGGAAGAATGGAAATCAGCATGGCATAAAGGACATAAGACTGGAAGAAGGCTCTCACTGTTCCAAACCTTGGGACCTTAGGCATTCCAACTAAAGAATGCTTTTTTAAAATGCCTGTACATTCTCCAGAGCTGAGCAGCAAGTTATTTCATCGTACAGGACGAAGATGAATCACTTTCAGCATACCACCAAGTGGACAAGATGACTTCATTTGGAGCCATAAAGAAGGGCAGGGAGACACAGGTTTTAAAATTGGCTATCTCAAATGTCACTAGCTCCAAACAAAATATATTTTTTGTGCTTCTGATATGCGCACACACACAATTTTAAGCCAGAAATATGTAGCTGTTGTACACAGTAAAGGCTTAATCAATGCTCTATCCACTAATCTGTCTCTTCTATTTCCCTGCGCTATGAAAAGTAGGGATGGTACCTTTTACATAGTAGGCATTTAATTGAAATCTCTATTGTATGAATGAGTGAATGAGATGGAAAGAGTACCATAATGGAAGTCAACACTGTCTAACTTTTTGTGTGAGTTTGGATAAATTATTACCCTTCTCTGAGTATCAGGTTTGTTTTTCTGTAAAATAAAGAGATTGAACATAGACTCCTCTGGAAGACTGGTGAAGCCCAGGGACCCCTTTTCAGAATAATGTTTTTAAATACATAAAATAAAATACACAGGATTTCAAAGGAAATTAATCATATTGAAATTAAGATGTAATTTGTTTTACCACCCAAGTTAATCGACCCCCCCCCCCCCCCGCCAAAAAAAATTACCCAACCACTCCCGGTGGGGTAGGGCAGGGCTCACTCTCTGGATTCGAGGTTAAGAACCTTAGATTTGCCAAATGAACTGTTAAGGCCCCTCTTACTAGCCTGACATGCTGGGTATAGGTAATAATTAAATGTTAAAGAAGCTGATAACATCAAGCCCACTAGTTCCTGAATCAATACAATTCACTAAACATTATGAATGAATGAACAGGCGCCTCATTTTATGGCTTAGGTCCAGGAGGTGAAGTTTCTTGTCAGTGCTTTGAAGTGAACCCGGATAGAGAGCTAGAGGAGATCTCAGTGATCATACAAACCCTCTCCTTTTACCGATGAGGGAACTGAAGCCCTGAATGGGGAAATCATTCTCCCAAAGTCACCGAAGTAGAAGGTGTAAGAGCCAGATTCCATCCCAGGTCCCTTAACTCCAAATGCCATGCAATTTCCTCTCCCCAATTGCCTTGGGCTCCTAATTACCTGAGGCTGAAAAAACACTTTCCCCCATCTAAGGAGAAGGGAGGCCTATCTTTATTTAAACAAAACACCAACTGTCATTCACATTTTTAAGGCAGTTAACTTCTCCAGATGAGCTGAACCTGAAAAGTAGCTGGGTTTTATTCAAGACAAAAGAATTTGCATTCCCCACTCAGACACAAGCCAGCACAAGCTAGTGAGGTATCTTACTGGTTTGGAGTCCCAAAGAATCAGTCTGTGATCACCATAGCCAATGCATTAAGTTCAGGAGAAGCAGAAAAGGTCGAGCTAGTATAATAATAATTTGTTGTTCAGTCATCTTTCAGTCTGTCTGACTCTTTGTTACCCTATTTGGGATTTTCTTGGCAAAGATACTGGAGTGCTTTGCCATTTCCTTCTCCAGCTCATTTTACAGATGAGGAAATTGGAGCAAAGAGTCTTAAGTGACTTGCCCAGGGTCACACAGCTAGTAAATGTGAGGCCGGATTTGAACTCAGGAAGATCAGTCTTCCTCACCCCAGGCCCAGCATTCTATCCACTGCACCACCTAGCTGCCCTATAATAATAATAGCTAGCAATTATTTGGCACCTACTGTGTGCCAGGCACTGTGCTAAATGCACTTTACAAATATTATCTCATTTAATCCTCACAACCACCCAGAGAGGTAAGTCCTATTATAATCCTATTTCATAGTTAAGGAAAAGGAGGCAGACACAGGGTAAGTAACTTGCTCACATAGCTAGGAAGCATCTGAGGCTGGTTTTGAACTCAGGTCTTCCTGACTGGGGTGGGGGGGGCCTGAAGCTGCCCTACCTAGCTGCCTATTTCTTCCCCTGAGGAAAGAAGTTAACAAGGAAGGCTCCCTTTGACCTAGAGCTTCTCCTCCTTTATAACAATCAGTATAACAAGGATTGATAGAATATGAATAAGCAGAAAGGAGAAAAGAAAGAACAGAAGCCTAGGTGAGAAATGGGGGTGGGAAGGAACCAGAGTCTGTGCGCAGGAAGGAACAACCATTAGCACATTTGAACTGTGTTTTACTAAGGTGAACAAAGCTCTTTGTCTCTCTGACAACCCAGTAGGGAAGGAATGTAAGTATTCTTGTCCCCATGTTACAGAAGAGGAAACTGAGTCACAGCATGGTGACACGATTTGCCAAGGTGGCGCAGAGCCAAGAGCCAGATGTTCTGACTCCAGGAGTTGTGATTCCAAGTCCAGGCTTGTCCCCTATCCCACACTCTCTGGCTTGGCTAAGTATAACTCGGAGAGCAGTTGAAACTAGGTTTGGCCAGGTATGGGCCAAGAAATGAAGGCTCCTGAATGCCAGGCAGAGAGGCTTTCACTTGAGCAAAGTTCAAAGAAAGCAAGACTCAGGTCTGATTGGAGAGAAGAGAAAATGGGTCAGCTGATTCATATTCCAGCACTGCCCATTACACCATGATGCCTTTCTCCTTCTAACTCTTGGAAATGTCCTGATTCACCCTTTCGAAGTCAGTTCATCTTTCCATGGGCTTCTCCCATTTTCCCTAGCATTTACTGAACAGTTGTAACAGCTTTCCCTAGCCTACCATAAGTGTGCCCGGATAATCTTTGGAAAAGAGGACCAAAAAAGGATATCTAGCTGTGCTAGGAGAGCACTTCTCTAATTGGTTAATAATAACAACAAAAAGGCAATCCAAATGTCTCATGCATAACAAACGAAACAAAAAAACTACCCCTGAATTTCTGCTTTTTTGCCCCCATGCAAATGAAGTGGTAGCTGCTTTCTATGATTTTTCCTCCTCTTCCACCACTACCACCACCCACCAAAGCAAATTAAGAGATTTTAATGTAGTTCCCCAGACCTGGGTTCAAGTATCCCTTCTGACTTATATTGGCTGTGTGCCCAGGCAAGTCACTCAACTTCCTAGAACTCTATAGAACCCCAAGTGATATAGCAGCTATCAATGGAGGACAATATCTTCATCTAGGACACCCTAAACCAATGAAGTCACAGGTCTCCCCCATTCCTCACCACCAGTGGGCAACTTCCAAACTAATTATCAGATTTCACAAAATGTTCTAAAGAGGAAGCTTGAGTCTCCAACCTTGCCAAGCATCAGTCTTTTTGTCCTCTCTCTCTCCCTCCATCTCCTCCTTTTCTCTCTCCCTCCACCTCCTCCTTTTCTTTCTCTCTTCTCTCTCTTCCTCCCCTCCCCCCCTTCTCTGGTCATCGATGGCAATGCCCCACACTAACTGCTTACTTCCACAATCTCTTAGCAACTAACTGTCAACTCACCAGACAGATAGAGGCTATTAGCTAGCTTAATGTGCACTTTGGATGGATTTCAAAGGGCCTCAGGCTACATCTGGGCCACTAGGGAATGTGCTGGAGGCCCAATCCCGAAAACCAACTATACTTTAGCCTAATCTCTGCTTGAGGGGAAAACATTCCCTAGAATTAGTGCTGGATTTTTAGGATCGTATTTTTAGAGCTGGAAGGTACCTTAGAAGGCATCCGGTGGTCTATCCTAGTGATAACACCAAATAAGTAAATACAAAGTATTCAAAATCAATGGTGGGCGGTAGAGGGGGGAGAAGAGGAATCCAGGACCTACTTACTCCCTTCTCTTGCCTTTGCCAATTTAATGCTGCTGGGAACTTAAGGGGGATCTCTCTGAAGACCTGACTAGGATAAACTTACAAAGAGCTCTAAGACTTAACAGAGAAGTTCTCCTTCTCACCTAATTTCCTTAGGTGTAGGTGATCTGTGAAGGGATTTAGCCGAATATTCATAAAATACTCATTAGTGGCTTTTGATCAAGAATAACCATCTTCATGTCCAACATGGATAGGCACTCACTGAATTTCCCCAGAAATGCCCAGGACTGCCATTCCTACACAAAGGATTGGTTATCCTTATGGGTCATCTACCTGAAACAACAGACAAGAAGGCAGTGCCCACCACAAGAAACAAACAAAAACCTGTAGGATGAGTAAGACAAGGTAATGAATAGCTGAAGATAAAGTAATAAACAATAAAGTAATATCTGCTCTCAGAAGATCTTCCAAAGCCTAGTTGGCTGTGTCCCTTCTTCAGAAGTCCTCAATTACAAAGTATCTAACAGTGTCCGACAATCTCACTTTCCCACATTCAGCACCTTGGGAGTCAGGGAACCGGGTTCCAAATCCTCTCTCAGCTACTTAATACAAAGCACCTTATCCATCGGTGGATAACAAAGGAGATGAGATATGGTTATCAGTCCTATATAAACTGTTATCTCTAGGGGAGCTACCATTATCAGCTGTATGACCTCGGGCAGTTACTTAATCTCCCTGGCCCCATTTCCTCTCCTGTAAAATCAGGCTGTTGGACTAGATGACCTCCAAGACCCTTTTCAGATCTAAATCTAACAAGGCACCCTGTTTATCAGGGCCCAAAGACAGTAAGATTAAGTCCCTCCCCTCAAAGCCCATATGCAGGGTTTGCTCAGGTGAAGATGGTGTGTACAAGTGACTATGACTTTCTGGACCAGGAATAGGCCCTGCCCATAACAAGTACAGCTGAGTACTAGTCCAGTCAGACTGGCCACAACCGAAGTCTAGATTTCAAAGCCAACTTTTTTTTCATTAAAAGCCCAGAATTTTACTTTTTTTTTTTTTTTTAACTAATACACAAGAGGCATTTGCTTCCAACACAGCCTATAAGCTTCTTATAGGCTCAGGTGGCCATGAGTGGGAAGAGGATCACTTAACTATTAAAGACTATTATTAGCCCTCAAAAACCCTTAAAACCATTACTACACTTTTTAAACGCAGCTTAAGAAAAAGGGGCTGAACTTAGTAACTGGCTGTGTTATCTGAACACCCCAGATCCCCTGCAGTTACCAAAGTAAGAAATCTCCAGGGCAGGTGTGAAAGGTATTACAGGTTTGAGCCTTTAGTCTTCTAGAACCAGGGACTACCATTCTTGCATTTAGTTTTATTGCGATGGGGAAGGAAAACCAAGCAGCTTAAAGCTGATGCAGTTAATATCAGTCTCTGCAAAGGTTAAGATTTTAAAACTCTGTAAACGGCCCGGGCTCTTGGCATTCACAAAGAAAACAAAGTTGGTGCAAACCGTTAGCAAAGTTTTTGCTAAAGCCACCAGGCTGGGATTTGTTGGAACACTTGGGCCTAGAAAATCCTGACTTTGAAGAGTTTGAGGGGGGCATTTCTTTTGTCCTTCAGAGGAAATTACCCGCCAAGGGCCATAAAATAGCTTATGGTCTAAAGGCTAGCAAAGACTAAGACACTGGGTCTGGGAGGCAAGAGACCTGGGTTTGGGCTCTGGCTCTCTGGCTTTGCCACACCTCTTCCACTCTCTGGGTCTCAGTTTCCCCATCTGTATCTCCAGCGCCTAGCACCACCTCTCGCATGGTAGATGCTTAATAATGTAGAATCGAATAGGATTTGTGGGAGAGACATTTTCCACGATCCCTTTAAAGTCGGAACCCTGCGACTAGTCTGAAGGAGATAGCATTTGAGAATTTCGGTCACTCCAGAAGGGAAGCAGGAGGGCAGGAGCCCAGGGCGTCAGGCACAGCGGAAGGAAAAGCAGGAACCTCACCCTTCCCCCAACCCCTCACCGAAACTTCCCGGAGGTCCGGACCGGCGCGGGGCTGGGAGGTGCCACGCGGGAAAACCCACTCCTCTCACGCCGTCCCCGGCCCCCATTGGCCAAGGGGAGTGGCTCGAGGATCGCCAGTTCCAGAGGTACCCAATGGGAATGGCCCCACCCTTCCCCCTTCGCCACGGGGTGGGGGTGGGGGGGTGGAACTGAGGAAGCTGAAGGTCGGGGCGCGGAAGCCCTCGGGGGCAGCTTGACCACAGACCGCGGTTTCGGAGTCTTGCGGTCTAGAAGCCGGAAAACCCTAGGGGGGAGGAATTCTGGAGGCCCCCAGGCCAGGGCCGGAGGAGGAGGAAGATCCTGGGGGCCCGCCTGCCGGGGCGGGGCCAAGCTGGGGGGTGGGGCGGGGGGAGAGGCCACGATTCTTGCTGTGGAATGGGGCGGACACTGGGCACGTCAGTCCCGCCGCTTCCTCCCACGGGGGCCTGCCCCTAGGGACTGCAACCGAGGCGGGAGGAGGGGAGGGGCGCGAAATTTTCTAAGAAAGGGGCGGACCCCAAACGAAAGTCATAAAAGATGGAATGTTAGACCCCAGAGGTCACCCAGCTAACCCAATCCTCCCCCCACTTTAACGTAAGAGGAAACTGAGTCCCAGAGAATTTAGACCTAGAAGGGGTCTCAGAGGCCATCGAGTCCGGAACTCTCATTTTCACAGGTGAGGAAACTGAGGCCCAGGGAGGTTAAGTACTCTAACAGAAGTCCCACGGGGTGGGTTTAAACCGGAGTTGTCACACTCAGGGTACTCCAGCCCATCGTTGGCAGAGGCCAGAGTGAACGCCGGATTTGTACCATTCCTGCCCCGCGACCCTGTGTCTTCAGATTCCACTAACGCGACTCCCCGGAACCACCTAGTATTTTTTCCCTTGATTCTAGCGTATAGAATCCTCCATCCCCGTCCTTGGTAATAGGTGCTCCCAGTTAAATCCCCGTTTCCACTCCGTCTGACAAATGAATGAGCAAAAGATGTCCGAGTGACTGTGAGGGTGGCGCGCGGCTACGGGCTTTGGCTGCGCCTCCCCCTCGCTGCTTTCGGCAAAACGAAAGGCCGTCAAGAAACAATGAATGAAAGCATGAGTCAGAGAGCAGAGGCAGAAAGAGAAAGACAGACCGCGAGAGAGAAGGCGCAGAGGACCTCTCCTTTCTGGAGATTGTAGGGTTAACTATCTCCAGCGGGCAGAACCACATTCCAACTCAACGAATGGGAACCGTAGCTGTGTATGGTAGTGGCTAGTACAAATCCCACCCCGTCCCCCTCCTTCCATTTCCGACCGGCTTTCAGCACACGGTGAAAAAGAGAAAAACTTTATTATGACACTATCCAGCCGAATCTAAGCCGCCTGCCCATGGTAACGATCATTACAAGATAAATTCACGATTTCCACCACTGGAATAATGCCTTTTAAGCTCATAGAAAACAAATAGTATTATGGCTAGTTTGTCTTCGCCTCTCCAGCTCGAGCCTAGGCACATAGCAGAAGCTTATCAAAAGTGTTGGTGGTCCAATTGAAAAGCTAGTGACTGGCTACCAATTAATTGCTCTTCCTAGCGCTTTCTAGTAAAAAGAAATGGTTAAGATCCGTTTTGCAGAGACACAGAGAACGACAGCCTGAGCCACAGGACTCACAGGCATAATAGTAACGTTACATTAATTAACAGACCCCTCTAACCAATAAGCCGGTCACAACATTCCGAGTCCCAGTCAATAGAAAGGGGCGGGGGGAGAACCTTACCTGCTTTCGTTGCTGTAGGTAGAATCAGAATGACAAAGAATCCCCAACTCAGCAGTACATCTAAAGCTCTTAAACCTTTCATTCTTCCTTCTCCCCCTTGTGGCTTGCTTTCTTTCCCCCTGCTTCTATTGTGTCCGATGCCCAACAGTTGGTTCTAACTGGGCTTTAAATTTTCGGAGGAAACCCAGACGTGACTTAGCACGTCTGTATGGGAAATGCTTGGGAGGCAGGAGTTATTTCCAGAATTTCAATGTGCGGCTTCGATGAGGGGGAGGAGTTTTAATGTGGGGTGATTTTCAAAAATCTTCACCTCAGAGAAAGAGGAGGAGTTTCCAACGCATGATGTGACATAGGCACCCTCTTTAACCCATGAAATCCCTGACTGCAAGTGAACAGTTTTCCAGAGACCCCCTGGCAACCCTTACAGAGCCCTGGGAAACGAGTTCCTGAAAGGTTTCCTATTTGTCTATCGCTGTTCCTAGATACTGCTACCTACATGCCCGAGGAAGGTACATCAACATCTGTACTCCTCAAACACTGCAATCATTTAATCTGTTTCCCTTGGGCTCATAATGAAAGCCCAATAACTACGGCTGTAGCTTTCTCTCCGTTAAATGGCTACAGGTCATGACTGGCCCTGATCTTCACAATGATATTCTCCTTAGTCTTCCGAATCCCTAAGTACCGGATGGAGTATTTAACCAAAGCAGTTACACCTGGGAAGGTGCGAGGTATTTTCCAATTTTACAATGACTTTTGCGTGTTGAATTGCCTTCCGACCTCCAGGCTTGAAAGCATTACCAGAAAAGCCACACCCTTCTAAAAACAAAAAACAAAACAAAAATGCCATCCTCCCCACCCCTCAGCGGTGTTCAGAGCTAATATCTTTCTCCTCCTTGGAACTGAAGAAGACCGAGGGTGAAGTGAGATGTTGAACAGGCTAGTTTCCCAAATGAAATCAAAACAAAAAGCAACCCCCCCCCTCCCAAAACCCGCCTTTCCCCATAGAATGTTTGTCCAAGGCTACCCTGGTGTTTATTCAAAGCAAGCCTAGTTCATTCCCTTTTTTCTCCTCCCCCATTACTTTGTATCTAGTCACCTACAGCCTCACCTCACCTTACCTCACCTCACCAGAATGTAAACTGTTGGAGGGTAAGGACTCTCCCCTTTTTGTCTTGTATCCCAGGTGGCCCACAATATTACCTGGGATTTAGCCTGCAGTTGCTTAATAAATCTGAGGCCTAAAGAGAACCCAGATCTAGATCTGGAAAAGACCTCTAGAGGTTGGCAGACAATAAGCATTTATTAGGCCCTCATTGTGTGCCAAGTGCCGGTACTAACTAAACTGGAGCTATTTGTTGGATTGAAAGCAATAGTTATCAATTAAGTTCATCTTGTAGCCAAAGGAAACTCACTTGAGGGGTGCAAATGCTGAGCCCCTTGTTCAAGCCCCCAGGAATGAGAGAGGGTCCTGAGGTCTTGCCAACTGAAAAGAGGGCAGATAGCAAGCAATAAAGGGAGCATGGTGAGTAAATGTTTATTGAACTGAATGGACTGCTACACTCTCACTTATGAATGCCTTTCTTCTTTTAGATGGGAGAAAGGTTAATAATACAGAGTGTATTTTGGTTTCCATCTCCATAAATGGCAAATAACAAAGAGGTGAGGTTAATTCCTCCCCCGAGTTAAGATTCATTCAGCTCTTCCTCCCTTTCATCCTGTATGCCCAGAGCTACTACAATCACAAAAGTGGTTTTGATTTCATTTGTCACTTAATAAGCATCTCAGGACAAAAAAAATGTAACCCCAGAGCATGCTCCTCCCCCTTGGGCCTCTCAGAGTATTTGTTCCACATCTCTCTATTGTACTCATCTCACAATCCTGTGGATTATAGCTCTTTTTTGCTAGAGTACTAACCCTCTACTAGACTTCAACCTAAATGAAGGCAGCCATCTTGTCTCATTCAAGTTTTGGACATTGCCTAGCATTTAATGCAGTGCTTAACATATAGTGGACATTTACTATTTTCTTTTTGAATGAATGAAAAGTAACGGCAAACTTAAGGCAAGGTAGTTACTGTGCAGATTCCCAGCCTTTGGGATTGCTTCTTCTTTTCCTTTGTGCAAGAATCAGGCTAAGAAAAAATGGAAAACAAGTAGAAAAGATTTGTTACAAGGATTTATTTTATCTTTTTTTTCCCCCCTCAACATCAAGGATTTGGAAGGGAGAAGGGGGGATAGTGTTAGGGTTGCCAAAAAGATAAAGAAAAGAAGATTCCTGAAGCATTTATTTTTAAATGAACAGAAGAGTACAGAAAGAAGGAAACACAAGCAGGATAGTTTGAAAAGTTATGTGTTGATTTTATCATATACTTAAAAGCAAGGTGTATGTGATAGAGGTTTGCAGTATCGTGTACAATCCTTTTCTGTTTCACTTGGTATTTGTTGAATTGAGAACAAAAATTTTTTTTTTAATTAAAGCTAAGAGCATTGCTTTCACATAGTAAAAAGGAAAGCATGCTGGTTGAGAGTACAGGAGACCCGAGAACTACTTGAAACTCCACCACCTGAACATATGATGTGTGACCTTGGGTGAGTCACAACCTCTCAGCACATTCGTAAAATCTGGCCTTCCCTACCTCACAGAATTGCAGTATAGTATCGAGAGCCCTGGATTTGTCATGCATCAAAAGACTTGCCTCAAATCCCATTTCTGCCTCTCAGTGATTTGGGACAGGCACCAACTTTGAGCCTCTGTTTTATTATCGGGGAATTGGACTAGATAAACCCTAAGGTCCCTTCAGGCTTTAAATTTCTAGGATTTGATCTCCTGAGTTCTAAGTGAGATAACTGTCATGAAAACCCTTTATCCGAAAGCACTATACAAGTTCAAAGGATTAATGTGATCTTGTCCATTATATAGGATCAAAAAATTAATTCAAGTCCCTATGCCAGCGGTTCCCAACCTGTGTACTTCACAGCCCTGGTGTTATTTATTGCAAGGGGTTCAAGATACATGTATGTTCACCAAACATTATTACTTCGATATTTTTTTTAGCTCCAAAATAATTTGAAGCATGAACGATGGGTTTCCACATTCAAATTTTGTACGATCCAATGAGTCATTTGTGCTTAGTTTGATCATGTCATACATAGATCCAGCCAAGGTGTTTCAGTTAGCTTAGCTTACAATACCTGAGTCAGCTAGTAAGTGTCTATTTACTTGAATCCTTCCCTCTCTACAGGTTGCACATGTAGAGTATGTCCCCTCTTTTAGCAGAACGCAAAACTCACACACGCCCATACTCACACACACCACTGGTTTCTGGTCATTTTCACTTTTTCTTTTTCATCACTGCAACAGCCGACTCAAAAGCACCCTGACCTCTTGCCCAGTGCTATATTTTTACAAGGCTACCATTTCCCAAGTTCTAGTCTTAAAAAGGAAATAGGAATAAAATATTAAAATAGAGAAATTATTATAATTACCATAAGCATGATTCATTCTTTTAGTTTCTTTTCCTCTCATACTCATTAAATCTGACACATAGTGTAGAGATCACTGCAGTTTTAATATACATGTTAATATCCTCTCACACTGATGGGTTGGGTACACCTTTGGCAGCAGTTACCTCAGGTTCTAGGATAACCTGTAGGCGTCTCCTTCCAAAACTACATAGTTCATCACACGCCCTCCCCACAGTGGTGTACATACCATTAATAATCAGTCATGGGAATAAAGCACCCTCCCCACTATTATTTGATATACTTCTGGAAATGCTTGCAAAAGAAAGAAAGGCATAAAGATAGATAAAGAAGAGATAAAACTATAGTAATTGGCTGACGACATGATGTTATACTTGGAAAATCCTAGAAAAACATCAAAAGTACTAATTGAGATAGTATCTTCAGCAAAGTTGCAGGCTACAAAATAAACTCTCAAAATCAACTGCATTTCTATACAATCATAACAAAATCCAAGAAACAATATTAGAAAGGGAAATCCCATTCCAAATAACACAAAATGCATAAAATATCTGGGGATAGATCTACCAAAGCATACAAAAAACTTGTTTATATTCAATTACAAAGTGCTACTTAAAGAAATAAAGAATAACTTAAAATAGTAGGAGGAATATTCAATGCTCATGGCTAAGCCATGCCAACATAATAAAAATGAAAATACTACCAGTTATTTTACACCTTTAATGCTATACAAATCAAATTATCAAGGGAATACTTTCTAGAACTCTTTAGGATAATAACAATTCATTTGGGGAAAAAAGATCTATAATATCAAGGAAAATTATGAAACTATATTATAAAACAGAGATCATCAGAGCTACCTGGTATTGTTTAAAAAATAGAGATAGATTAATGGAACAGACTAAACAAGGGAGAATCAGAAACAATAGAACTCATTAACCCACTGTTTGATAAATTGGAAAATGTAAATTACTTAGGAAAGAAATCCATATTTAATAAAAACTACTGGTAAAACTGGAAAACAGTGTGGCAGAAATTAGGCTTAGACCAACACCTTATACCATATTCCACAATACAATCTAATATGTGGGTACACGGCCTTAATGTTGATGACTATATTATTAAAAAAAAATTAGAAGAGAAACAAATTATAAGCCTCTCACAGCTATGGGTAGGAAATATATTCTTACCCAAACAAGAGACAGACTGTGGCAGTTAGAAAAAATAAAACAGGTAACTTTGATTACATGATGCAAAAAAGCTTCTACAGAGACAAAATTAATGCACATAGAATAAGAAGGGAAGAAGTCAAATGGGAAAAAAATACATTGTTCGTGGAGCTATGAAAGGGTACAACCATTTTGGAAATCAGTTTGAAATTATGCAAATAAAATGACTAAAATGTCCATACCCTTTGAACCAGAGACTCCATTACTGGGATTATACAACATTGATAAGAAGAAAGTCCCCAAAATATTTATAACAGTACTTTTTGTGATAGCCAAGAACTGGAAACAAAGTAGATGCCCATCATTTGGAGAGTGGCTAAACAAATTATAGTTCATGAAAGCAATGGAATATTATGGTACTGCAAGAAATTATGTATATGATGAACAGGGCAAAGTAAGTAGAACCAAAAAACAACATATATAATTAATACAACAATGTAAATGGAAAGAATAACCACACAGACAAAAATATGACCTATAATAAAATGAATATAATACAAAGTTAACATAATAAAATTTTAAAGATCAAACATGATTTGCATGAAGCAATATAAGAAGATACTCCCAACTTCATGGAGGTAGGAGGTTTACCGGTGTTATACGTTGCATATATTTTTGGACTTTTGCAATGTATTGATCAGTTGTACTAGGGATTTTTCCTCTCCTTTTCTTGTCTTTAAAAAATATTTGTTATATACAAAAATATTTGTTGTATATAAAATATATTTGTACATATAAACAAAAAATATTTGTTATATACAAAAACTGTTTGTTATATGAGATAGCTCTCTGGGAGGGGGAGATGGAGGGTTATTGAGGATAACTATGATGATGTAAAGAAAAAGAAGACAGCAATGAAAACTTATTTCAAAACAATAAAAATTAAAAGAAAAAACCACAATCATCCAATAGATGCATTTTGCTCTTAGTAAAAACATCTACTAAGATGGCATAGCAACAGTAGCTATAAAACATAACCACCAGAATCCCATGGTGCACTCTCCCATAAATACACGCAGCTTATATGGGGAGGAGAGCAGACACATGTTAGTGAAGCACACATAAAGGGAACACACATAGTCAAAACTGGTCACTATTTCAGCAGTGCAGGGTGGGAAAGTCCTTTCCCTCTTTGTACAGCCCCCACAAAACTGGCTTTTGAGTACATCATCTCTGCTGAGCTCATCTTCTCCCCTCCACAGTTTGACTCAGTTACCAGGCTGGCCTTCTGGATTCCAAAGCTGGCTCCCTTGGCCCCGCTCTTTGGATGCTTGCTTCTTGCCTTGATCTCCCTGGCTGCCTTTAAATAAATCATCACTAAAATTTCACCTTCTCTAGTCCCTCTTAATTCCAGAGTCTTCCCTCTGTTAATTATTTGCTATTTATTGAGCTTGCTTTGTATGTATTTGTTTCCATGTTATCTCACCATAGATTGTAAACTTCTTGAGGGCAGGGACTGTCTTTTGCCTTTTTTGGTATACCCAGCCCTTGGTACAGACCTTGGCACATGTTGTTCAGTCATAAAAGGAAAGCTTTGTGCCTGGCTTCAATACTTATAACTTATAATAACTTATAAAAGTTAAAAAAAATTCTTCTTCCCATAGTCCTCACTCTGACCAGGCTAAGGCTACAGTGAAAAATTAGAGCAGCTAAAAACATCTTAGCAGATTCTAGAGGTTTTGAGATTGATCATTAAGGAGTATTGAAACACCACCTTGCAATCCGGATCACTCCCTTTCCCGCACTCCTTTCCATTGAGTTAAGAGGTTACCTCAGTGTGGGGATTGCAAATAGACCCCAGGTTTTCCTGTTAACCCCTCTCATCCCAGATCAGTCTAAGAGAAGAGAGTTCTGGAGAATGGTAGGGAATTTGACTCACCGTCCCCCACCTAGCAGAAAGGAAGGAGGGGGCAAGGGCAGCAGCTACAGTGGGAGCCCCAATGGCAATGTCCCTGGCCCCTGGGTACCCTGTAACCCACCCAGAAAGCCTGGAAATATCACCCAGGTTCATCGTATCCTGCTCACCCCATCCTACCTCCCAAACAGCTGTGGGGAGAGAGGAAAGTAAGATGGGTCAACGCAGTAAGAGGTAAGAAGCCAGCCAGCTTCTAAACTCAGTAAGTCCACTCTTTCAAAGTTGTATTTTCAACATATTAATGATGAGATGCCAATTTTCTGTATAAAGTAGTTTGGAAATGCATTCAACAAGATTGAAGACACCCAACTGGCAACGGGTTTGTTTCAAGTTTCAAATTGGTAAACTTTTGTATCAGTAATGCCCAGCAATTTTTCATAATTTGGATGTTGGAGTATGAAATGAGAGAAACTAAAAAGACAGTGGAAAAATTGTTTCCCTGCTAACCCTGTCTTATAATGCTTTGTAACTGCCATTTAGAAAACTGGGTATTTCCACCTTGGCCTATAGTTAAGAGGAAGTTTCAGCTACAATTTGGCAACCACTTGTGAAAATTATAAGATTGTTAACTAAGATACTTGGGTTATTTTTAATGCTGAAACTGATGAGGGTTTGGGGTGAGGTGCTCGACACCCCAAAGTACCGACACGCCGGGTCCTGCGGAAAGAATTCAACTCAAGCCTTCTCAGCCAAGGGAAGGGATAAAGTTTATTAAGAGTTAGCCAAATAAGCCTGCCCCGAGAGATCCCACCCCTTGCGACGCCTGTAAGGAAAAAGGGCCAGACCCATCTGAGCTAGATTGGTTCTGACCCACCTCATGGAGGCAAGATGGAGATTATATACACAAAGGTTGTGGGAGGGATTGAGGGGTGGTCTGGGGTGACCAGAAGAGGGGTCTAGGGAGGGACTTAAGGACGAGGTCAGACTCCAGGGTGGGGGAAATAGCTGAAGGCTATATGGAAATGACAGACCATAAGGGCTGGGGTAACAGAGCTAGGGTATAGATATTTTGATCAGGATTAAGGGTGGGAAACAGCTGGACAATAGAGGACTGGGCAAGGTAGGCACTTGGGCTTAATGGTTATAGCCTCAGGCCAAGGCCAGGTCGAGTGGGAAGGTTCAAGGGTTCAAGGGGTTCCCAGAGACTGTGCCCTCATCAAAACCTAAAGCTGGTACTTGATTAGGGTGTGTGTGCAAAGGAAGGGATGGGGTGAAAGCGTTACCCAAGTTGGTTCTGCCCGTTCAAGAGCAGTCCCCAGGGCTAGTGGAAAGGCACAGCCCATAGCAACTCTAAGGGTAGATGGGGTGAATAGGAGGTTCCTTCTTTGCGATCTCTGTCCATCCTCCTTATTTTGTAAGTTGCCAAAAGAGCTTGTTTGGGTTTTGGAGTTCCTAAACAATGAATTTGGCTTGCTGAGAATCTGCAAATATATAGAAAGGATCTCTAAAGATCGGCTTTTACACCAGCACAAATTAAAATTTGAGATAAAATCCTGGTAAATTTTTCCCCAAACTGTGATTAGTGAAATGTGCTGTTTGAGGTAAAAGCCCTCAGGACTGTAACTGATTTTGAGTTATCTGATGGATCACAATAATCCATCTGTAATCAATAGTCAATAATCCACCATCTGAGAGAAATGCTACTCAGAGAGAACGTCATACAGGTGGAGGTCTGCAGCTGGAAACATTGAGAGGACAATTTTAATTCTAGTCTAAGATGGGATCCTCCTGGCTCGGTTTCCCCATTATGTTCCTTTGAAAAGGAATGTTACCCACCTGGCTATTCCTGAGTCTGGCTATGAGGTGGAATTGATGAATCATGTCCCTGCTTTATCCTTTTATAGCAGATTTCTATAATCAGAGCAAATGGTCAGTAAATTAGTACTTGGACTTATCATCTGCCTACTGGCATAGTCATATGAATTATTATCCCATAGACTAAGGCTGAGATAATAAAATGTGCATTTAAGATCTGAGCTGTTCAACCTAAAATTATATTCCTTCCTATATCTTAGAAAATCTAGTAATTGAGTATTGCTCTTAATTACTGAAATTAAATGAGAAATATCTTCAGTTTGGTTTGGGGAAGAGAATTTCAGTGTAATCAATGTTCTTAGAGGGAGGTAACCTATTTGGCTTAGTCATTACTTAAGTATCCTCCCAAGTCTTTTGTTATAATTGAAGTTAAAGTCAGTCTCTGGCAAATTTATTTGTGTAACTAAAAGGTTTGTTATTTCCCAGTGATGGAGTATAGGCTCTGGGAACCGCCTTGAAACCCACCTTGAATCTTCCCATTTGACCTGGCGTTCCCTTGAGGCCATAAACTTTTCCTGCCTAAATCTGTTACCTTTAACCTAGCCTAGCCCTCCATTTTGACCTTCAGCTATTTCCCACCCTTAATCCCATTCCTAGAGTCTGACCTCTAGTCACCCCAGCCTCCTTAGACTCCTCCTCAAGACCCTCCCTAAAGCCTTCCTCTAGTCACCCCAGACTAGTTGGCCACCCCTAGATCCCTCCTACAGTCTTTCTGTATATAAGATCCATCTTGCCTCCATGAAGGTGCTCAGATTCAGTCTGGTCCACTGGCATTAGTGACACAAATGCTCAGACTCCTTAAGAGACTACCCAATATGGCAAATCTTTAATAAACTTTGTTTTTTCCTTTGGCTGAAAGAAAGCTTGGGTTGAATTCATTCGGAGTAGGACCTAGCGTGTAGGTATTATGGGCTCCTGAGCATCCCTGAACCTCAATACCAGTGATGAGGGCACAGTAGCATCTGATCCTCTTAAAGGAATTGGAATCAGAATGGAAACTTTTGAGACAGTTAACAAGATTAGATAACCCTGTAAGTCAAATGTAAATGATTCTAATGGGGCTCTTGCTTTCTTTTTTTGTTTCTCCCCATTCTGACATCATTTTTCTCCCTATATTTGGGCCCTACATATTGAACTTGCTTGTCAGATTTTTGTCTTCCAGACTACTGGCCGTTCACCTACAGTTGGTAGCAAACAGTGGGTTCCAGCTGCAGCCTGTGCTCAGTTCCAGTCAACCTCCAGTTTCAGAAGCCAAAACCTTCACCCCTCACCCCAACAGATTTTGGGTCTCATGTGTTTGAAAGTAGAACAATGGGGTGATGAGACCTGGACTTTCCCACACTGGGGTGTAAGACCATGTCTTTGCCTTGAACTTTCCCATGCTGGTGCGCCTGGCCTGTCTAGATACTCCATAATCCTTTTAACTACCTTTTCACTGTGGTCCTCTGACTCAACCCAGACCACTTAACTCCTTTCATTGTCTGCACCTGGCCCAGCCCAGGCTACCTACTATTCCTTTATCCCATCCAGATCTTCTTACAATCTTTTTTGTATATAAGCATCAGTCCCATCCTCAACAAATTCGTAGATTTGCTAGGAATCTTGCCTGCCTAGCTGGTGTTATGATAAAACGTCGCTACTCTGACTGAAAGAAGGCTTGAGTGGTTGAATTCTTTCAAGGCAGACTACCTGTATCCTTGTATTTTGGGGTTCCCAGCACCCCAAATCACAACAGTGCCACTTAGCTTAATAAATGTTTGGTCATTGATTGAATAACTGCTTCTGTATCTGTAGTTGGAAATTGTCTCTCTCCACCTTGCTAGATAGTTTCTCCTGGTTGAGTAGCTGCCCTTCAAAGCAACATAGCCAAGGAGCAAGAGAAAACCCCTTTGTCCCCTCAGAAAGAGATTCCCTCTCAGGGGCTGGAGCCTCCTCCACTTCTGGCTCAAACTAATGAACTCTGCCAAGGTTTAGGTATTTAAAGCCCTAAAGTGTGTCCAAGTTTTTGCTTATCTAAGGAGGTGACTCCCTGATTTTTTTTAGTCTATGAGAGTAAAAGGTTAGTGGGATATAGCTTAATTTTACCAATAGTTTACCACCTTAAAGCCTTAACACCTTTGACTAAATCCTCCTACTACATCAGCTGAGCTTGAGAAATCCCATCTCTCCCTTTCCTTACACATGGAAGTAAAGTGATTAGGAAAACAAACAACTCTTTTTTTTAACACAGCTCAGAGAGATAGGTAATGCTGTCTCTTCTTTTCCCTTCCTTATCTGTGTGGCTGGGGAAAGTCTCAGTAAACCTTCCAGGCCCTTAAAGCTTGGGACTGGAGGCTTTTGCTCCCTTCCTTAGGAATGAAGGAATTCAGATCAAACAAAAAGTCTCTCCAGCTGATCAGTCTGATTACAGCATAATTTGGAGTAGTTCTTAGTGTTCAGATCGTAGATGATCTAATTGTGATGCCTTCCTTGGGCTCCTGCTTGTCTTGGCCTGAGAAGTTCCAGTGGCATAAGAAGCCAAAAACATAGCCTATGGTAGTCTTAGTCTAAGCAGTTCATCTTAGTTTTATTGTCTTTGTTGGACTGGGTATATAGTATGACCTCCCACCTTACCCTCTTGAATTACGAAGACACAAATTTCTACAAATCATGATGGCAAAGCAAAATGCACCACAGCTTATGAGTATTTCATAGGAATTTTTTCTGGCCTTTTAGAATGAAATACCACTTTTTCTCTTGCTATTAAAATGAAAATTAATTTAAATGAAATTAATTTTAAAGTTTTGCTAAATTTATGATCTTTTGTGTTGTGTATTTTGTCAACCTTTTGTTGTGGTTGTCATTTCAGTCGTGTCTGACTCTTTTTGACCCCTTTTGGGGTTTTCTTGGCAGAGATGTTTGTTTGCCAACTGCTTTCCTTTCTGGCACCACAAAAAGTACCACTATAAATATTTTACAAATATTTAGGCATTTGTGAGAGCTTTCCTTCTATCTTTGACCTACTTGGGGCAAATGCTCGATGGTACTATCATTGGGTCAAAAGGATATGACCAGTTTTAGTCACTTTTCTAGTACAATTTCAAATTGTTTTCTAGAACAGTTGAACTAATTCACATCTCCACCAAATACAGTATGGATGTACTTATCTTCCCATGGTCCCTCCAACATTAACTAGATCTTTCTTTTATCACCTATGGCAATTTGATGGCATAAGCTACAACCTCAGAATTGTTTTAATTTACATTTCTCTTTTTGGGGATTAATGATTTGGAGTTTTTTCACATGTTTTTTAAAAATAATTTATTTGTATTTTATCTCTTGAATCTGTTCCTATTCTATGACCACTGATTCCCTGGAGATAGGCTGTTAGTTTCATATATTTTTTTTTTGTTGTTTTTGGCAGGGCAATTGGGGTTAAGTGACTTGCCCAAGGTCACACAGCTACTACATGTGTCAAGTGTCTGAGGCCAGATTTGAACTCAGGTCCTCCTGATGCCAGGGCTGGAGCTCTACTAACTGCGCCACCAAGGTGCCCCAGTTTTATATTTTTCTATCAATTCCCTGTGTATTTTAGATATCAAATCTTTATCAGCAGTATTTTATGCAAATATAACGAGAGAAGACTAGCTTTCAAATGAGTAGAATTGCTGGGGTGGGGGGCAGGGCTCCTTAGGGAGAGGGGCAGCAGGGCTGCCTTATTTCCCTATCAGGCCTTACTGTGACCCTGAGTGCATGATGCTTATTTCTTAATGTTTGTTCTTTCCTGATTTTAGGTGATTGAGTATTTAAAGATGCAGTGGAACAAGTTATGACCTTGTGAGCTTTGAAGATTGGGAAAGGCATCAAAAGTACTCTCAGCTACAGTGAGAAGATGGTCCTGAGGAATTAGCTTCTTGACTCAGCTCAGCAATCAATTGACATATCAGCTGAACTATAAGGAGCTAGCCCAGCTGAGCAAGAGAATGACTGATCCATAATCAATGCCACTTCCTGAAGAGAAATTGATAGTCTTCTAAGAAAGAAAAGGACTTCCAGAGCCAAGAATCCCAAAGTATTCCTTACATCATCCCTACATGTTTTGCCTCAGTGTACCTTTGTGCTTCAAGCTTGATATACCTTCTCAGTAAATATCCCTTTGTAAAAGCTAATTGATGTCAAGTAATTGATCATTTGAAGGAACACACCGGATGGGGGCTCCAGTCCCTCAGGGTTACTAAATATTAGAACTCTGATGACAACAGTAGGCAATTGTTCCCTAGGACCCGACTGGCCAATTTCAGCAGGATATATCTCCTCGGTTGATAATTTCTCTTCTTATACCAAGTAGGTTTTTTGGACAGAAGATAATTGTTGCTTTTTGCCAGTCACAGCTCTGACCACAATCCATCAGGAAAGTGTTCAGCTGCCCTCTGAGATATTTTGGCCCTCATTAGAGGAGGAAATTGGACAAAACTTTACTAGCTAAGCTCCTATAGCACCCTTCATCATGTATGATCTTCTATATATACTACTCGCAGTGTAAAAATTGCCACTTTGACAATTTACATTTGACACAGAGAGATACTGTTTCATTCTCCACCTGCTGCCTTTGTGTGTGAATTACATGGCTGTATTTTCTCCCTGAGCTTGAGTCTTTCTTAGTGAAGAATTAGACCCGTGTTCAGCCCAGAACCTTATGAGTAGTAGATGATGGATAATTATTCATTGAATGAATAAATCCATGTAATTTGGTGGTATATTTAAAAGCTCCTTGTCACCCAGATTGGTGTAATGTAATCCCAAAGGCAGTAGTTGGCCACTTGCATTCCTGCTAATGAACCACTTGCTTTGTCCTGGTTTTCACAGCTTCAATTATCCAAGAAGCACACATTGTGCTTGGCCTGAATCAGCCCTGGCTGGTTCAGCAAAAGCTGGGCTAATTGTGGGTGAAGTAATCTGACCTTTGGCTGTATAAAGAATGAGAAATACTCAGTAACTTCAACTCCCTAAAGGGAGCAGGGCCTCTCCAAATATGGGTCTGAATTTCATTTGGCTTTCTCTTTACCATTTTCACAAAAATGAGAGGCAATTACCTGCATTAATTCAAGAGAAACCTCATTCCTGTAACCCAATCCATCTGTGTAGATTCAAAAATAAAATGTTGTCTCCTCCTTATCTCATCACTGGTCAGTTTACACTTATAATGCAAATGATCAAAACATGGATTATTAGATGTCTGATAAAATCCAACAATGAAAAAACTCTAGCTCTGCTGTTTTCACCATTCCCTCCCCAACCAATTGGGTCAGAAACCAGAATGGGAAATAGCTTGAGGGTTTCCAAATGAGCAATCGTCATAGTTTGGCTTCTCCTCTGATGTAGGAGCCCACAAAAATAGACATGGGGAGGCAGCTAGGTGGCACAGTGGATAGGACCTGAGTTCAAATACAGCTCCAGATACTTACTAGCTGTGTGACCCTGGGCAAGTCATTTAATTCCATATTGCCAAAAGAAAGAAAGGAAGGAAGGAAGGAAAGAAGAAAGGAGGAAGGAAGAAAGAAAGAGAGAGAGAGGGAGAGAGAGGACAGAGACAGAGAGAAGAAAGGAAAGAAAGAGAGAGAAAGAAAGAGAGAACAAAAGAAAAAAGAGGCATTTTGAAGTACAGCAAAGAGATAGTTCATGATCAGTTTCACTGCCTTTGCATAAATTTTCCCTGCCTCCACCCAACATGCCTAGAATACACTCCTTCCTCACCTCCTCCTTTTAGAGTTCTTAGCTGTCTTCAAACCCCAGATCAAAGGCTCACTTCTACAGGATTTCTGTATTGTGTTCCCCTCTTCTTTCCACACCGCCCCCCCCCATCAGCTGCCAATGCCTTTTGTGCCAAACCCACCGAAATAAATTAACTTGTGTTTCTTTCGTGTATATTTTGTCTGCTCATGTGTAAGTTCTCTTCTCTTACCCTGAAGAAATGCATGCTCTTTCAGGGAAAGGACTGGGTTAATCTCTGTTTTTGTATCCCTGGTGCCTAGCATAAGACCTGGCACATAGTAGGCTATTAATAAATGCTTGTTGATTAATTAAAGAATACATAATTCAGTCATTACTCTTCCCTCATACTAGCACTGTTTAATAACTCAGCCATGTCTTCTTAGCTGTTATCTCTCTAGTATTTTGACAGGTTGCTCTGCGCATAACAGGCATTTAAAATAAATACTTGTTGGTCTAAAGTATAATCTTTCCAGAATGTTGATTATTTTAAAGAAGTGATCAGTATCTTTGAAATATCCTGAAAGAATTAGATGGAGGTTAAATAACAGGGTCTTGAAAACTCATAGTGGCAAAAAGCCCTGTTTGGTGAGAATGGCTGAAGGTGGGGTTTGCCTTGGAAGAAATCACTTTGAAAATCAGCTTTTGACTTGCTAGTTGAGAAAACCAAATACGGTTTTTTTGAGTCAGTTTGCTCTATGTTTCTTTTTGTGACATGTTGCCAGTTTAGAGACTCAAAACCTGTAGTGGGTGTTACTCCTCCGCTGGTGACAGTAATCTAGTTATTCATTTTGCATTTTTATGTGCTACCTAATTTTAATTATATGATTTCTTATTTGTTGTTGTTCAGTTGTTTCAGTTGTGCCCAATTCTTCATGACCCATTTAGGGTCTTCTTGACAGAAATACTGGAGTGGTTTGCTATTTCCTTCTCTAGCTCATTTTACAGATGAGGAAACTGAGGCAAATAGGGTTAAGAGACTTACTCAGGGTCACACAGCTAGTAAGTGTCTGAGGCCAGATTTGAATTCAAGTCTTCCTGACTCTAGGCCCTGTGCTGTATACATTGTACCACCTAGCTGTCTTGTGATTTCTTATTATATCTATTATTTTATATTTAGAGCAATTAGTTGGCTAGTTAATGAGACACTTTTTGAGCATCTGCTCTGTGCCTAGGCTTGTCATGGGCTATGCTGTTGGGGAGAGGAACCTGAATACAATACATGTGTCCCTGCCTTCTCAATAAAACTTAATTGGTATTTTCTCCAGGGAGGAAGAATAAAGGCTGAGAATGTTGACATTAGTTTTTATAATCAACCCAGAGGGTCATTGGTTATCTATCCTCTGCACCGCCAGTTGCCCCTTTATGTACTATACAGATCCAGGATGGGGTATAGGGGTATTCAGGAAAGACTCTGGTGTGAGAGCTTCTGAGCCCTTTTCAGGGCTGCTTTCCATCTTTGGTATCCACCTACCACCCAACTCTCACCTTATGGCTCCAAGAAGCCATAGCATGTGCAGTGGCCACACCCTGGTAAGCTGTTTTGGCAGAGCTAAACCAGGTTGAAGGTAACTAATAGTGAGTTAGGGAGGTGTCTACGCCAAACATATGAAGACTTCCTCTGGTGGAATAGATGGATGTGAACAATTTGTTCCAATGGGCCATGAAGGAAATGAAAGCAGCTACTGTGGGGTACTTAGAGCTTGGTTAGACATTGAAGATGCCAAAGTCATCCACTTCAGCCCAAGCCATTGCCAGTTATCATGACTTTTGTCTTGCCATTGGACTCCTATGACTGTGGAAGAGAGATTGAGACCAACTGAGGCCAACGACTTCACACAACTCTGCCTCACTTAAATCCAATTTATGCATGAGTCAAAAGACATCACCTATGCCATTTTATCATTTTGAAGGTCTACAAAGCTCGTGCTGACTTCAGTGTTGTATGCTTACGAAACCTGGACAGTATACCAGCACCATGCCAGGATCACTTTCATTTGGAGATTCTGAAGATCACCTGGCAAGGTAAGTTCCTGGGCACTGAGGTGTTTTCTCAAGCTGAACTGCCAAGCATTCAAGCTCTACTGCAGAGAATGCAAATCTGATGGGCTGGTCATGTTGTTCAAAGGTCAAATGTATGTTTGCCTAAAAGACTCACACAAGGCAAGTACTCACGTGGAGGTCAGAAGAAGTGATACAAAGACACTCTCAAGGTGTCTCTGAAGAACTTTGGAATCAATTGTGCGACATGGGAGACACAGGCATAGGACCTCCTAACATGGCGTGCCTGTGTCAAAGAATTGCTCAAATAAAATGTGAGATGCACAAAGTTAGAGATATCTTCACTCCAAATGTCCATATGGACTATTTGTGTCCAACATGCAGTAGAGCCTTCCAAGCTCATATTGTGTCTGATCAGTCACAGTCAGACATACTGTACCTTGACTCCGAAAGAGTGATATCATTTTGGTCCTCTTCAAGTACAAAGGACAGCAACCACTACCAAGTCCAGGATAGAGGGGTTGACTTTCTAGGGACCCTGATTGAGTGCTTTCCCCTTCCAGGCACAATTTCAATCTCATAGTAGTAGTATAAATCTGGGGGGCTATAATGGTCCCTAGGAGAGATGGAGTTTGTTCTTTGTAAATGCTGTTTCTCCGTCTTCAAGAAAGATGCCTTGACATGATGCCAAGACATGCAAGTGAATTGGATTTAAGTGAGGCAGGACTGTGCAAAGTCACTAGACTCACTTTCTCCTCTGGAGTCATCTGGGTCCAGTGGCAAGACTTAGTTTAGGATGACTGGAGATGGCCCTAGATGCAGGGGAAGACCCTGGACTTTTCAAGTTAAGGTCTTTGAGAGGTCTCAATTTGACTCTGGCTCTCAATGATTGGCTAACGATTGGCCTGGGACCTGCTTGGTCATTGTTTGGGCCCTGACTGGTTCAGAGTGAATGTAAATAGTAATTGTTTCTGTTTTGGGCAGAAACCCATCCACTCCCAGATCATTTTTTTTTTTTTTGACTAGGTAAAGAGGCCATTCTCTGTCTCATTTCTTATTAAGTCTTAATCACTGAATGGGCTTTGCCTAGGGGAGTATTGTAAGTGTGGAGGAATGAAAAGTCCCTGGAGGAGGGAAAGAGGAGAAAGAGTCTTTTTTTTTTTTTGAAGGGGAAAGGGAGGGCAATTGGGGTTAAGTGACTTGCCCAAGATCACACAGCTAGTAAATGTGTCAAGTGTCTGAGGCTGGATTTGAACTCAGGTCCTCCTGACTCCAGGGCCGGTGCTCTACTCACTGCGCCACTAGCTGCCCCAGAGAAAGAGTCTTGATTGTTTTTATGGGGCTAAGTGTAGGTCCTCTGTTTTTCTGTTGGGTTAAATAAACCTGTCCTACATTTATTTAATAGTTTGTTAACCTGTGAACATACACAGAAACTGACAGACCTTTACTTTATGGAGACCAAGATGAATCAAAAATTGGATACGCTCAGAAGAAACCCTATGAGTGAACAAAACAAACCACATGCTATTGTTCCCCATAGAAATGGGGACATGAGTCAAAAAGCTGGATTTTGGGAGAAGTTCCCTAGATGGAATCCAGTCTATGTGTGTACACACACACACACACACACACACACACACACACACACACACACACACATTCCAGGAAAAGCATAAATGCCTTGCTGGGACATGAGTACTTCAGAAATTTCCATCCTAGATGTGCTTCAGTAGATACTCTTTTGGGGTTGTTCTGGCCCCAAACAGAAACTCCAAACTATCACCTCACAGCCAAAGTTCTAATGATACAAACTTTCTAAACACAGTAGGCTCAGTCTCCCTGCCCCATCCTGGAAACCTTACCAACTTGACAGGAGCTATCAGAACTTGGGCTCCCAAGTGTGGCCTTCAAGAACCCGGGATTATCTCAATGAGGCATCAAAAGGGGTGCTACCAAGTAAGAATGTAATGAAATACAAAGGCATCATCTCAAAGTCCTGGGAAAAATACCACCCTTTGTTTACCAACCCCATAAAAAAGTAAATCTCAGGTATATACTTACTTCTCACTATTGCAGCCCTGGTGCCATTTCATTGTTTGGGGGAAAGTCGATATTTAGAAGTTTAGAGGCCTCCCACACTTCCCTGTGAGCTTTGTTCCTCACCCAGGAAACTATTAATTTGTGTAAACCTTTGTTGTTAGACCTTGGCTACTGCTGAATCTCATCTAGGGCAAAAAAAGAGAGAGAGACAGAGACAGAGTCACAGATACAGTCATGGATATAGACAGCCATTGATTTGTACACAGCAGTTTGCATGTTGTCTTCCTATTAGAATGGAAGCTCCTTGCAGGCAGGGACTATTTTTGCCAAGTAAATGGAAGAAACAAACATTTGATAATCCCTGCCAAGTACCTGGTCTTTCTGATCCTAAGGAAGGCAAACCCCAGGGTGACTTCTGATTCCAAAACATGGTGAAACTTGATTTTTCTTGCTTTTTTTTTTATAACATGGTTAGTATGGAAATATGTTTTGCTTGATTTCATATACATAATTGATGATTGCCTTCTCAATGGGTGAGAGAGGGGCAGGAGGGAGAGAGATAATTTGGAACTCAAAATTTTTTAATGAATATTAAAATTAATAATAATTTTTTAATGGTTTCTCTAATCCAAGGATTAGATCCTTTTTTTACAAAAAGGGCAGCTAGGAGGATGAGTGGATAGAGTTCCTGGGGCTGGAGTCAGGAAGACTCATTTTCCAGAGTTCAAATCTGACCTCAGATACTTCTTAGGCAAGTCACGTAACCCTGTTTGCCTCAGTTTCCTCATCTGTAAAATGAGCTGGAGAAGGAAATGGCAAGCTACTACAGTATCTTTGCCAAGAAAACCCCAAATGGATCACGAAGGACACGACTAAGAAAATAAAACACCACATCTCTATAAACATGATTTTAACTTGACTCAACAAGAACTTTTTTTCATGAAAAGGCAGGGGATGTATTTGAGTTGGAGGTCAGATGCTATGTACGTAGGTGGCAGGGCCTTGGCACCTCCCTAGCTTCTTCTTTTCTGCGTCAGAGACAACAGACCAACTCAGTCAAGGACAGATGTCAATGCCTTTTGTCAAGGGCATTGACTAGAATGATCTTCTCTGGATAAAGCTGTGAGTTAGAAGAAATACAAATTCTGCCTGAGGGAAGCCCTTCCCAGCAACTCGGAATGAACAGAAGCTAATTTCTTTCAGAAATGGTAGCTCATGGCCCCAGAGTTACCTTTTGACTCAAATCAGGCATGCTACTCAGGAAGCATTTAGAACACAAGCTTCTAAATAGACACTGCCAGTGATTCTTTTTTTTGCCAAATCAGAAGTTTCCTGGGTTTCCTATTATGTGGCTCTTGCTCTTAGGGACTGAAGTTGACAGATGCAGTTTACACCCTAATTACCTTCGAGAGTCTGGTGCGTTTTTCCTTTTCCCTATTCTTGATGTTCTGTCGGTATGTGGAGCTTGGGAAACAAGGGAATGTAGTTTAACATGTAGTCCCCTGTAATTTTCTTTTTTAAATTAAACTAAATGTTTTTTTCAATGATCAAAAGTCTATTTTCTCTCCCTTCTAACTCCCCTGAAAAATAAAATCAAAACAAAACCCTTGTAATAAATAGGCAGAATCAAGGAAAAGAAATCCTCATACTGGCCATATCCAAAAATATGTCCCCTTCTCTGTAGTTAGCTTATCACCTCTCTACCATGAGGTAGGTAGCATTCTTTGTTTTCAGGCCCCAGACTCATCGATTGATCAGAAAGGAGAAGAGGGGATGAAAAGGGAGAGAAAGGGATTTGGAACAGGGCAATAGATCTCTCAGGAGGACAGATTTGTGAAAAATATACAACATGGGAATGATAAATGTTTCTTTTAAAGGATGGAGTACTGGACTTGAAAGTTTCAACTAGACCGAACTAGCCTCTAATCTGTGGATAACCAGAGCCCAACAGAGCAGTCTAGAGACAAGAGAGTCGGGAATCAAACAGAAGTTTAAATTCAAAGCGAAGGAAACAGCTCCCAAGCAAGGAGGCAGATTGGACACGTGTGCCAGGGCCCTGCACCTAGTTGGGGGACCCAAGGCAGTGGGGCTAAACCTTGATTTATATACTTGTGGCTAGACAAAGAGTCAAACAGCATAGTGTAGCAACAGCGGTGAGACACAGCAGCAACAGTGAGGCAAGGCTGTCCAGTGGCAAAAAGTCCATTGATAGCTGGGCTTCATATCTGGGTCTGTTGGTGCTCAGGAACTGAGCTCAAGGACCATCAGTTCCAGAAAGATTGTAGTCATGCCGAGCTGGAACACAGGGTCTCGCTTAATATCTTGACAAATCCTGCCTTAGGCATTTACTATCTTCTGGACCCTAGGCAAGTCATTCAACCTCTTTTAGCCCTTAGTTTCTTCATTTGTAAAATGGGTATCTACAGTAATAATAAATAAATCAGAGAAAGGGGAGGGGACAGAGGGAAGGATAGAATATAGAACTCAAAACTTTTAAAAAATGTTTAAAATTGTTTTAATCTGGGATAATAAAATGTTATATTAAAATATAATATAATAAAATATAATAAATAATAAATAATAACAACTAACATTTATATAGCATTTATTAAGAGTCAGGCAAGATGGCGGCTGGGAAGCAGGGACTTGCCTAAAGCTCTCCCCAGGTCCCTCCAAACACCTATAAAAAATGGCTCTGAACGAATTCTAGAACCGCAGATCCCAACAAATAGCAGAGGGAAACAGGGCTCCAGCCCAGGACAGCCTGGATGGTTGCTGGGTAAGTTCTATTGCATGGAGCTGGGAGCAGAGCCCAGAATGGGCTGTGCCCGGACCAACCAGACAGGGAGCTGGGCAGAACAGGCCCTAGTGCCCTGAATCAATGTGCTGTGGCAGTTACCAGACTTCTCAACCCACAAACACCAAAGACAACAGAGAAGGTTAGTGGGAAAAGCTTCAGGGGACAGAGTGAAAGGAGTTCTCGGTAGGCCACCGCCCCGAGGGCGGTGGAGGTGGTGTAGCTCCAAGCCTGCTTTCACAGCTGCAGCTGCAGTTGTTTCCATCCACAGGCCCACCTGGTGGGAGGAATTAAGAGGCAGATCAGAGCAGGAGTGCAGAGCCTGCTTGGATCTGAGTCGCCGTCCTGGTTGGTGGTTCTTGGGGGAGGAGGAGCAGTGGTGTGACAGAGCTTGCTGTGTAGAAATAGATCTGAAAACAACAGCGCAGCTTGGGACAAATTACTCTCTACTCTACCAGCAGTCATACCCCAACAAAAAGCTCAAGGGTCAAGTAGTTGTCTGGGAACATGAACAGGCAGCGAAAATGGACTCAGATTCAGAGTCAGACTTTGGAATTTTTCTTTGGTGACAAAGAAGACCAAAACATACAGCCAGAAGAAGTCAAAAAAGTCAAAGAGCCTACATCAAAAGCCTCCAAGAAAAACATGAATTGGTCTCAGGCCATGGAAGAGCTCAAAAAGGAGTTGGAAAAGCAAGTAAGAGAAGTAGAGGAAAAATTGGGAAGAGAAATGGAGAGTGATGTGAGAAAACCATGAACAACAAGTCAATGACTTGCTAAAGGAGACCCAAAAAAATACTGAAGAAAATAACACCTTAAAAAATAGAGTAACTCAAATGGCAAAAGAACTCCAAAAAGCCAATGAGGAGAAGAATGCCTTGAAAGGCAGAATAAGACAAATGGAAAAGGAGGTACAAAAGACCACTGAAGAAAATACTACCTTAAAAATTAGATTGGAGCAAGTGGAAGCTAGTGACTTTATGAGAAATCAAGATATTATAAAACAGAACCAAAGGAATGAAAAATGGAAGACAATGTGAAATATCTCATTGGAAAAACCACTGACCTGGAAAATAGATCCAGGAGAGATATTTTAAAAATTATTGGACTACCTGAAAGCCATGATCAAAAAAAGAGCCTAGATATCATTTTTCAAGAAATTGTCAAGGGGAACTGCCTTGATATGCTAGAGCTAGAGGGTAAAATAGAAATTGAAAGAATCCACCAATTGCCTCCTGAAAAAGATCCCAAAAAAATCCTCCTAGGAATATTGTTGCCAAATTCCAGAGCTCCCAGATCAAGGAGAAAATACTGCAAGCAGCCAGAAAAGAACAATTTGAGTATTGTGGAAACACAATCAGAATAATACAAGATCTAGCAGCTTCTACATTAAGGGATCGAAGGGCTTGGAATATGATATTCTGGAGGTCAATGGAGCTAGGATTAAAACTTAGAATCACCTACCCAGCAAAACTGAGTATCATGCTCCAAGGCAAAATATGGATTTTCAATAAAATAGAGGACTTTCAAGCTTTCTCAATGAAAAGACCAGAGCTGAATAGAGTATTTGACTTTCAAACATAAGAATCAAGAGAAGCATGAAAAGGTAAACAAGAAAGAGAAATCATAAGGGACTTACTAAAGTTGAACTGTTTTGTTTACATTCCTACATGGAAAGATGATGTGTATAATTCATGAGACCTCAGCATTAGGGTAGCTGAAGGGAATATACATATATATGTGTATATATATGCATACACACACACATACAGACAGAGGGCACAGGGTGAGTTGAATACGAAGGGATGATATCTAAAAAAATAAAATCAAATTAAGGGATGAGAGAGGGAGAAAAGGAGAGATAGAATGGGGTAAATTATCTTGCATAAAAGTGGCAAGATAAAGCAGTTTGTTGGAAGGGAAGAGGGGGCAGGTGAGGGGGAATGAGTGAATCTTGCTCTCATCGGATTTGATTTGAGGAGGGAACAACATACACACTCAATTGGGTATCTTACCCCACAGGAAAGAAGGAGGAAGGAGATAAAAAAGGGAGGGCAGATGGGGGAGGAGGTAATCAAAAGCAAACACTTTCTAAAAGGGACAGGGTAAAGGGAGAAAATTGAATAAAGGGGGACAGGATAGGAGGGAGCAAAATATAGTTAGTCTTTCACAACATGAGTATTGTGGAAGGGTTTTGCATAATGATACATATGTGGCCTATGTTGAATTGCTTGCCTTCTTAGGGAGGGTGGGTGGGGAAGGAAGAGGGGAGAGAATTTGGAACTCAAAGTTTTAAAAGTGGATGTTCAAAAAAATAAAAAGTTGTTTTTGCATGCAACTAAGAGGTGAGATATACAGGCGCTGGGGCATAGAAATCTATCTTGCCCTATAAGAAAGTAAGGGAAAAGAGGATGGGGGGGAGTGGGGTGACAGAAGGGAGGGCTGACTAGGGAACAGGGCAATCAGAATATATGCCATCTTGGAGGGGGCGGGAGGGTAGAAATGGGGATAAAATTTGTAATTCAAAATTTTGTGGAAATCAATGCTGAAAACTAAAAACATTAAATAAAAAAAAAAAGAGTCAGGCACTGTGCTAAACACTTTATAGATATTATCTTATTTGATTCTCACAACAACCCTGGGAGGGAGGTACTATTATTATCCACATTTCAGAGCTGAGGAAACTGAGGCAAACAGAAGGTAAGTGACTGTAACCAGAATGGCCTTTGTTTTCTCTGAGTGACTCCATTTATCTCAGTGAGCTTTACTAGGTGCTAAGCCCCAGGCCTAAACCCCATTAGGTGTTAACCTAATCCATGTGGATGTGAACCTCCCAGGGTCCTAAGGGGAGGGGCCAACTCAAGAACCAATCACCAGAGCCTGAGCTCTGGTGATTCAGATGATGTTTGATGTCTGAAGCCCTATAAGAAGGGAGGACAGAGCCATTTGTGTGGGGCTCTGGAGATGGTGTTGATGAGGAGACTCCGGGCAGCTGTAGCTAAGGAGCCCTCCAGCTTGTAAACCTGGATGCTGAGACTTTGTTGAACTCTGGTGACTATGTGTTGGGATTTGAATCAGACAAAGTCTGTCTGTCTGATGTTTGTAATTTGTTTGCATTTTGTTTTGAAGTTCAGGGTGCTGGGTTTTTCCCCTGAACTAACTGAATGATATTCGTATACTGAATTAAAAGTAAGCTTGTCAACCCCTTCACCTTGCTTTCCTTAATTAAGCAGATCAGAAGAATCTGTGCTGTTGGCAGCTTTCTGGGTGCTGGCTGTGGGTGAATCTTATACCCCCACAGAAGCTGCTACCCAGGTTGTTGACACAGTGACTTATCCAGTTTGATACTCCTAGTCAGTGTCTGAAGCTGAATTTGAACTCAGGCCTTCCTTTCTGACTCTGTCCACTGTACTGCCTAGCTGCCAACTTTTACAGGTTGTTGCCGTGATCCAATGAGATAATATAAATGAGATATTTGTGCATGCTGTATAAATATTAACTCTTATTATTATTCCTCACCTCTGCTCTTGAGATTGACACTCTTCCTCTATTGGATGGACCATTCAGATCAGGGGCCAAGAGCCTGAGAAAGCCAGGGAACTGCTCTTGCTGCTGAACCTTAGATGACTATTCTGTATGTTATCTCCTCTGATAATTCCTCCTCTTCTTCTGCTAGTGACTGGGAGAGTTGAGGCCAGGGATCTGGGTGATGCTGTGGAGGTCAGTCAATCAACAAGCATTATTAAGCACCATCTATGTGCCAGGCACTGTGTGTTACCCTGAGGATACAAAGACCAAAAAACTCTCCCTGCCCTTGAGAAACTTACAATCTAAAAAGTAAAGACAGAGCTGGAAGCTACTATGAAGCCTCAGCAGTTGATAAGAAGGCCTCTCTGAGACCTTCCTGCTCCTCTCCCCTCCCCACTTTCTTTCTTGCTTACAAAGACATCTCTAGGTGTTATCACATACACAAGCTCTTACCTTGATCTACTCCATGACCTTGGGGGGGTTGGGAAGATGTATTAGGAGGGCAGAGTTTATAATCTCAAAGAGGATCATAAACATGTCTGAAAGGTTCGGAACTGCCGGATATAAGAAACTCTCAAAGTAGAAGGCAGAAGAATCAAAACATGTATTTAGGCTCCACAGTAACCAACCCATGAACCAGCAACCCCATTTTGATATATTGATCAAAAGCTTCCAGGCCCAAGAAGTACGCCTTGAAAGAGTAACCAGGAGGCTACAGAGAAGCATGATTGCATAAAGCAAAATCATGCTTCCCCCTCTATGGTAAAAAGATTACCCACTGGCCTGAAGTCCTTGTTCAGCTTCCTCCCGTAGGTCAGCTCTGCCACTGGCAGCTCCTGCTTCAGCTGTGGCTGTGGCTGTGGCTATAGCAGCCTCTGGCTCCAACGGGAGCTGCTTTTAACCATCCGGCTTCTGCGGGGGTGTAAGGTACGCCAGGGAAAGCACAGGTTCTTTCAATCTGCTTAAGCAAGGTGAAGGGGTTGACCAGGAAAGCACAGGTTCTTTCCATCAGCTTAAGCAAGGTGAAGGGGTTGACCAGGAAAGCACAGGTTCTTTCCATCAGCTTAAGCAAGGGAAGCAAGGTGAAGGGGCCGACAAGCTTACTCCAGTCCAACATACAAACAGCATTCAGTTCAGGGGAAAAAGTCAAACTAGTCAAGGGCACTTGTTGACTAAGTGCTAAGGAGCCCATTTTTGGTTGCCAACACAGAAGAATAATTCAAATTTGTTCTTCTGATACTCCCAAAAAAGGAAAGTTGGGAAGAAACTTGGGAGATAGTGGCCTTGATTATTCCACGGGGAAAGTACTTAACAATTGCCATACAGCTTTGCTATGCTTATAAATTGTCTGGTTTCACAAAGTGGATTACACACAAAGTGTAACAACATAGACCTAAAGGGTTGTGATTGAGGAGAGGTCCTAGTCCTGAGGTTGTAGGTAGTAGGAGTCACAGAAATCATTTCCCATTTTATACATCCAGAATTTAGAATTTAGGATCTTCTTTCTGGACCAGCCCCTTTCTGGGCTGAAGCTTGGTGGGTTTGGGTGGCTTGTGTACTGGCACTGAGATATCTCCCTCACTGGGTAATTAGAGCGGGAAGGAATTTCCTGATCTGCTTGGTTTTGACTCTATGGAGCAATATGCCTCCCCCAGGATAAGCTGATACCTAAAAATCTCATCTTTATGCATTTTGATGCAGGTTCTGATTCTCCACTCCTCCTTAGTTCCCTTAGTTGCCTCTCCCCTCTGACTGGAGGACTAGATGGTAAAGTACCAAACTCCCAAAGCCTTCCTTTGTGAAGGACTCAGAATGTTCACAAGTTTCCAGGTAACTTCATTTTCTATCAGCAGCTCTGCTTGGGTTCAACTCGACAGAACATCATACTCCTGCCCGGGGTGGGGAGGGCGGTTCTTGATGGCCTTCAACCCTGCTCAGCTTCCTTTTGTGTGTTTTCTTCTCCCATTAGATTATAAGTTCCTCTGTATCCCAAAGAAATCAAAGAAAAAGGAAAAGGACCCACAGGTACAAAAATATTTATAGTGGCAAATTTTGGTGGCAAAGAATTGGAAATTGAGAGGATGTCCATCAATTGGGGAGTGGCTGAACAAGTTGTGGTATGTGAATGTGATGGAATACTATTGTGTTATAAGAAATGATGAGCAGGATTGTTTCAGAAAAACCTGGGAAGACTTAAATAAACTGATGAAGAGTGAAGTGAACAGAACTAGGAAAACCTTGTACACAGTAATAGCACTATTACATGATGAATAACTGAGAATGACTTAGCTACTCTAATCAATACAATGATCTCAGACAATTCCAAAAGACTCATGATGAAAAAGCCTATCTGCCTCCAGAGAGAGAACTGATGAACTCTGAATGCAGATTGAAACATATTGTCTTTCACTTTCATTGCTTTTCTTGCCTTTTTTGGGCAACATGGCTAATATAGAAATATGTTTTGCAGGATTTCACATGTATGATGGTTATCGTATTGCTTGCCTCCTCAATGAGGGAGAGGGGCTTGGTAGAAGAAGAGAATTTGGAGCTCAAAATAAAAAAGAATGTAAAAAACAAAATTTGAAAGATAATTTTTAATACAATGATCCAAGACAATCCTGAAAAACCTATGGTGAAAAATGCTATCCACCTTCAGAGAAAAAAAAACAACTGATGGAATATAAATGCAGACTGAAGCATACTTTTTTAAACTTTATTTTTTTTGAGTTTTTTGTCAGTGTTTTTTCACAACATGACTAATATGGAAATATGTTTTGCATGATTGCATGTGTATAACATATCAATTTGCTTACTACATCAGAGAGGGAAAAGAAAAGGGGGGAGAGAATTTGGAGCTCAAAATTAATGTTCAAAATTATTTTTACATATAATTGGGAAAAAACATAAAACATTATTTGAAAAAATTTAAAAATACACAACCAACCAGTGGATTTAGATGAGAAATGTTTCTTTTTATCTTATCTAATATTTTATTTTTTCCCAATTACATGTGAAAACATCTAAACTTTTTTTCAAATTTTGATTTCCAAATTCTCCCCCTCCTTTGCCTCCCCCCCCCCCAATGAGAAGGCAAGCAATTTGACATAGGTTATAGGTGTGGAGTATTGCAAAACACATTTCCATGTAAATCATTCTGTGAAAGAAAACACAGATAAAAAAAACCAAGAAAAATAAAGTAAAGAAAATGTATCTTTGATCTGCATTCAAGATTTCTCTGGAGATGGACAGCACCTCTCATAAATCCTACAGAATTATCTTGGATCACTGTATTGCTGAGAATAGCTAATTCATTCATAGTAGATCATCATACAATATTGCTGTTACTATGCACAATGTTCTCCCGGTTCTGCTCATTTCACTTTGCATCAGTTCATGTAAGTCTTTCCATGTTTTTCTGAGAGCATCCTGCTCATCATTTCTTAAAGCATGATAGTATTCCATCACAATTGTATACAATAACTTGTTCAGCCATTCCACAATTGATGAACATCGCCTCAATTTTCAATTATTTGTCACCACAAAAAGAGCTGCTACAAATAATATTGTACATGTAGGTCCTTTCCTTTCCTTTCTCCTTCCTTTTCCTTTCCTTTCCCCTTTCCTTTCCTTTTTCCTTGCCTTTTCTTGCCTTTTCTTGCCTTTCCTTTTCTTTATCTCCTTGAGATACAGACCTAGTAGTGATATTGCTTGGTATGCATGGTTTTATAGTCCTTTGGGCATAGTTCCAAATTGCTGTCCAGAATGGTTGAATCAGTATACAACTTCACCAATACAATAGTATATTAGTGTTTTAATTGCTCCCCATCCTCTCCAAAATTTGTCATTTGCCTTTTCTGTCATATAAGCCAACCTGACAGGTGTGAGGTCAGAGTTTTTAGTTTGCATTTCCTCTCATCAATAGTGATTTAGAGCATTTTTATATGAGTATAAATAGCTTTGATTACTTTGAAAACTTCCTGTTCATATCCTTTGACCATTTATCAATTGAGGAATGGCTCTTATTTCTATAAATTTGACTCAGTTTTCGGTGTGTTTGAAAAAATGAAATCTTTATCAGAGAAACTCACTGTAAAAAATTTTTTTCACAGTAATGATTACCAACTACGTCTTTCTCTCCACCCTGTTTTCCCCATTTATCCTGCTCTCTCTCCGTTCATTCTGTCCATTCTCAAAAGTGTTTTGCTGATGAAAAATGTTTGTAATGAATTATTTTGAAAAAAAAAATTTCCTCAAAAATAATTTTCAAAAAAGATTATAATCTCCTTCAGGGCAGGGACTATCTTCCTTATTTGTATTCCCAGAGTGCCTGGCACATAGTAGGCACTTAATCAATGTTTAATGAGTTGAATTGAATTGAATCATGCTTGCAGTGTACAACCAACCAGTACCACCGATAAATAAAGCAGTGGGAAGAGAGGGAAGTAAAGCCCTTCAGAGTGAACTTTTTCTAACAAGGTCTCAATCAACAATACTTTCCTTTTCATTTTTATGTACTTGAGAAACATCAACAAACATTAGCATTTCCTTTACAAAGGTAGAACATATCAGCTCTGGAGGTCCTTATCCCTACTTCCTAGGGCACTGCTGCATTCCCTTAGGGCTCTGGGTTTAGCTTGGAGGGAGTGAAAGGTATTGTTCATGACCCCATCCTTCCAAGTATTTTCCACTATGATTATCAGTCGATATCAGTCAGCCAATCATAAATAATTTTTGGAAAAGAATGTTTACTAAAGTGAATAGTAAGAACAATTGGCACAAATATTCCCCCCCCCCAAAGCCCCTACCCCACTTTCTTACAAGGACAGGGATGGGAAACCTGCAGCCTCGAGGTTACACGTGGCCCTCTAGGTCCTCAAGTGCGGCCTTTTGACTGAGTCCAAGTTTTACAGAACAAATCCTTTTATTAAGGGGATTTATTCTGTGAAGTTTGGATTCAGTCAAAGGGCCGCACTTGAGGACCTAGAGGGCCACGTGTGGCCTCAAGGTCACAGGTTCCCCATCCCTGGTCTAGGAAAAAGGAGCCTCAAGCTATCGAGGTAAAAAGGGAGAACTCACAGCTCTGGATAGATATTTGCCTGCAGTCCTGGAGAATGTCTCTTAGGGATCATGTAGCTCATGTTTGGGGCTCTTTGTGTAGATCTTTGGAATCTTTTTCTCATAGTATCCAGTTTCTTCTCCCAACTGCTGACAGCCTATGATGCCCCATTGATGGAAGATGGGAAAATGGGAAGTCCAGAATCCTCCTAACCCTTTGAAACGGGAAGAGCTTCTGGCCAAAGTCAATTCCTTTTCAGGGATTTGTCTGGAAAGTTCTCGGTTGGGTTGCCACTAGTTCCCATCACCAATTCCATCTAGCTCAGTGGTTTTTTATTCAGGCCCTGGAGGGCATGACCAAGTTACTCAGTCAATCTAAACAGACTGTCTGTTGATCTAAAAGAGGTATCCAGTCCATATTCACAGTTCACACCTAATGAACGACTGCTACCTGTTCTCAGTTGATAAATAGGTGCCAAGGTGTGGCATCTTATCACCTGTTTTAAGTGGTTTGAGATTATTGTCTAGGCTGACCCACCCTTATACAAAGAACAGAAAAAAAAAAAGATTGTATGTGAAACAGTAAGTCTGTGTGTTGGTAACCAAAAATGGGCTCCTTAGCACTTAGTCAACAAGTGTCCTTGAATAGTTTGGCTTTTTTTCCCTGAACTGAATGCTGTTTGTATGTTGGATTGGAGTAAGCTTGTGGGCCCCTTCACCTTGCTTCCCTTGCTTAAGCTGATCGAAAGAATCTGTGCTTTCCCCGGAGTACCTTACACCCCCGCAGAAGCCGAATGGTTAAAAACAGCTTCTGTTGGAGCCAGAGGCTGCTACAGCTACAGCCACAGCCGAAGCTGAAGCAGGAGCTGCCGGTAGCAGAGCTGACCTACGGGAGGCAGCTAAACAAGGACTTGATGCCAGTGGGTAATCTTTTTACCATAGAGGGGAAGCGTGTATATGATTTTGCTCTACACCATCATGCTTCTCTGTGGCCTCCTGGTTACTCTTGTGAGGCGTACTTATTGGGCCTGGAAGCTTTTGATCAATATATCAAAATGGGGATGCTGGTTCATGGGTTGGTTACTGTGGAGCCTAAATATATGGTTTGATTCTTCTGCCTCCTACTTTGAGAGTTTCTTATATCCGGCGGTTCCGAACCTTTCAGACATATATATGATCCTCTTTGAAATTATAAAACTCTGCCCTCCTAATACAGTCTGTTATATGTAGCTTGTGTGTTTTTTAAAGCATATGTTACATTTAACTCCGCTCTGCTTGTCTGTGTCCCCTTCTGAACTGTCTTCTTTCTTTTGTGCATTTTAAAATGTTTTATTGATGCTCTTTTCTGATTTTTTCATTATCACAATCACTGCCCCCCACTTACACTCAGAGCACTGTCTTACCTGCCCCCTGCCCAGTAAATGCCCCCCTCCCCTGTAACAAATTAATATGATCAAATAAAATAAATCCCTATGTTAGTGATGCCAGGTCTTCTAGTCTTCCACCTCTTTGTCTAGTGATGGGAGGCACGGCTCACCATCAGTGCTCTGGAGCTATTATTCGCCACTGAACTGACTAGAGATCTTGGGTCTGTAAGCAATACTTTTAAACAATGAGCTGAATAAGACATGGTCACTTGAGGCATTTGACCAAAGAAACTGGAACCAAGGAGAGACCACGTAGGAGGTGATGCAGTGATCAAAGTGTTTTTACAATATATGGCCAAATCATTCATCATCACCATCACCTTCATCGTCATCATCACCTTCATCGTCATCATCACCATCATCGTCATCATCACCTTCATCGTCATCATCATCCTGTATTTTTTTGTTTTTTTAAATTTAATTTATTTAATATATTTAGTTATCAGCATTGATTTTCACAAGAGTTTGAATTACGAATTTTCTCCCCATTTCTACCCTCCCGCCCACTCCAAGATGGCATATATTCTGGATGCCCCGTTCCCCATTCAGCCCTCCCTTCTGTCACCCCACTCCCCTCCTGTCCTATTTTCCCTTCTTCTCTTGTAGGGCAACATAAATTTCTATGCCCCATTTCTACACATCTTGTTTCCTAGTTGCATGCAAATTTTTTTTCTTTTTTGAACGTCTGTTTTTAAAACTTTGAGTTCCAAATTCTCTCCCCTCGTCCCTTCCCACCCACCCTCCCTAAGAAGGCAAGCAATTCAACATAGGCCACACGTGTATTATTATGTAAAACCCTTCCACAATACTCATGTTGTGAAAGATTAACTATGTTTTGCTCCTTCCTAACCTATCCCCGCTTTATTGAATTTTCTCCCTTGACCCTGTTCCTTTTTGAAAGTGTTTGTTTTTGATTACCTCCTCCCCCTGTCTGCCCTCCCTTCTATCATCCCCCCCTTTTTTAATCTTCTTCCTCCTTTTTTCCTGTGGGGTAAGATACCCAATTGAGTATGTATGGTATTCCCTCCTCAGGTCAAATCCGATGAGAGCAAGGTTCACTCATTCCCCCTCACCTGCCCCCTCTTCCCTTCCTACAGAACCACTTTTTTTGGCCACTTTTATGCGAGATAATTTACCCCATTCTATCTCTCCCTTTCTCCCTCTCTCAATATATTCCTCTCTTATCCCTTAATTTGATTTTATTTTTTTAGATATCATCCCTTCATATTCAACTCACCCTGTGCCCTCTCTCTCTCTCTCTCTCTCTATATATATATATATATGTATATATGTATATATAACCTACATATATACATATATAGACACACATATGTATATATATACATATATATATATACATACACATACACACACATATATACATGCATATTCCTTTCAGCTACTATGATACTGAGGTCTCATGAATCATATACATTATCTTTCCATGTAGGAATGTAAACAAAACAGTTCAACTTTAGTAAGTCCCTTATGATTTCTCTTTCTTGTTTACCTTTCCATGTTTCTCTTGATTCTTGTGTTTGAAAGTCAAATTTTCTATTCAGCTCTGGTCTTTTCATTGAGAAAGCTTGAAAGTCCTCTATTTTATTGAAAATCCATATTTTGCCTTGGAGCATGATACTCAGTTTTGCTGGGTAGGTGATTCTTGGTTTTAATCCTAGCTCCATTGACCTCTGGAATATTGTATTCCAAGCCCTTCAATCCCTTAATGTGGAAGCTGCTAGATCCTGTGTTATCCTAATTATTTTTCCACAAAACTCAAATTGTATCTTTCTGGCTGCTTGCAGTATTTTCTCCTTGACCTGGGAGCTCTGGAATTTGGTGACAATATTCCTAGGAGTTTTCTTTTGGGGATATTTTTGAGGAGTTGATCTGTGAATTCCTTCAATTTCTATTTTACCCTCTGGCTCTAGAATATGAGGGCAGTTCTCCCTGATAATTTCTTGAAAGATGATATCTAGGCTCTTTTTTTGATCATGGCTTTCAGGTAGTCCAATAATTTTTAAATTTTCTCTCCTGGATCTATTTTCCAGGTCAGTGGTTTTTCCAATGAGGTATTTCACATTGTTTTCTATTTTTTCATTTTTTTGGCTCTGTTTTATAATATCTTGATTTCTCATAAAGTCACTAGCTTCCACTTGCTCCAATCTCATTTTTAAGGTAGTATTTTCTTCAGTGGTCTTTTGGACCTCCTTTTCCATTTGGCTAATTCTGCCTTTCAAGGCATTCTTCTCCTCATTGGCTTTTTGGAGTTCTTTTGCCATTTGAGTTACTCTATTTTTTAAGGTGTTATTTTATTCAGTATTTTTTTGGGTCTCCTTTAGCAAGTCATTGACTTGTTTTTCATGGTTTTCTCACATCATTCTCATTACTCTTCCCAATTTTTCCTCTACTTCTCTAACTTGCTTTTCCAACTCCTTTTTGAGCTCTTCCATGGCCTGAGACCAGTTCATGTTTTTCTTGGAGGCTTTTGGTGTAGGCTCTTTGACTTTGTTGACTTCTTCCATCTGTATGTTTTGGTCTTCTTTGTCACCAAAGAAAGATTCCAAAGTCTGAGACTGAATCTGGGTGCGTTTTTGCTGCCTGGCCATGTTCCCAGCCAACTTACTTGACCCTTGAGTTATTCAGCAGGGTATGACTGCTTGTAGAGTAAAGAGTACTATGTTCGAAGCTTGGGGGGATGTGCTGTTGATTTCAGAGCTATTACAGCCAGCTCTGCCACACCAGCACTCCTCCTTCCCCAAGAACCCCCAACCCAGACTGGACTTAGATCTTCAGCAGGCTTTGCACTCCTGCTCTGATCCGCCACTTAATTCCTCCCACCAGGTTGGCCTGGGGCCGGAAGTAACTGCAGCTGTAGTTCTGTAGCTGCACCACCCCCACTGCCCCTGGGGCAGTGGCAGAACCATAAACTGTTTTCACTTTGTCCCAGCAGCTTTTCCCACTAAACTTCTCTGTTGTCTTTGCTGTTTGTGGGTTCAGAAGTCTGGTAACTGCTGCAGCTCACTGATTCAGGGCGCTAGGGCCTGTTCCACCCAGCTCCTGGTTTCTGGTTGGTCCTGCCACCACCCACGCTGGGCTCCGTTCCCCTCTGCTCCATGCACGATAGACCTCATCCAGCGACATCCAGGCTGTCCTGGGCTGGATCCCTGCTTCCCTCTGCTATTTTGTGGGTTCTGCAGTTCTAGAATTTGTTCAGAGCCACTTTTTATAGGCCTTTGGAGGGACCTGGTGGGGAGCTCACGCGAGTCCCTGCTTTCCAGCTGCCATCTTGGCTCCGCCCCATTATCCTGTATTTTAAAAACACTTTACATGCCTTATCTTTTTAGACAGGACTCCATTCTAAGTCTACTTAAGAGTACCTCAGAACTCCTCCTTCCACATTCTTTTATACATTCCATCCCACTCAGAAGCAGTTTCTGTTCCAAGCCTTGGTTGTTAACTTTCAAAGGGGAAGACCTCCTCTTTTCAGTCAGTTTCCTACATCTCTCATTTATTAAACAGAGCCTTGGCCTTTCCTGTTCCACTCAGACCAGTTCATCTTTATTACTTCCTTCCCTTGTTGGTATCTCATCTACGAAGCCTTCTTTACTGGTCACTGAGATAGTAGTTAGGGCGATGCTCTCAAGTCAGGACTTCCCAATGCTGTTAAGCATCCTTTGGTTCCAGTGGGAACAACCCACATGATGCCTGCTCCCTCCCCAGGATAAATGGGGAAAATAGGGCTACTTTGGTTGAGACAAAATTCAGGTAATGTTTGGTCTTCATTAAATAAATATCCCTATCTTGACAAATTTAAAAAAAGGTCCTTGAAAGAAGAAACATAAACTTTTAATAACTGCCTTAATAAGTGTTGAACTGAGCTATTAATCAGAGAAATAAAAGTTAAAGCAATTAAAGGTACCAGATAGGATTAATCAACCAATCAATCGAGATCTATTAAGTACCTACTTATTCTTCGGCAGGTATTGTGCTAGGCCCTGGGGACAAGAGACAAAAGTGAGGCATATTATACTTCTGAGAAAGCTACGTAGGGATAGTATGATATTTTTTGGAAAGCAGTATGGTAATATATTATAAGTACTGCAAAACTCTTCATAGCCTTTGACTCTATAATTCCAACATTAGGACTTGACCTCAAGAATGATGTCAGGGGAAAAAATGACCTTTCTCTACAAAAATATTAACAGCAGTTTTATTTGTGTAATACTCCGCTATAATAATTTGCTCATTTTAAGTCTATGGGATAATGAGGTCCACATAGTCCCTTCCTTTTTGGCTTTAGGGAGTTCATTTTTGACGAAAAATGATGAGTTCAGTCACAGTCTCACTTTGAGGCCCTACTTAGGGAAATTCTTAATATTTAAGCAGAGGGTGAGCTTTCTGTCTAACTTCACAATCGTAGATATCTCTAGTTAACCCCTGGCTTCTTAGGGGTCAAGGAACAATTCCATTTACTGAAAACATTTGGGTAATGAAGCAGCAGGATATATTATAATGTCTATAGACAAGTATTAGGAGGAGAAATTGGAGAAAGTGCCAACTTTTTCTCAGGACTTCTATCAGTCCAGGTCTTCTGCTTCAAGATGCCTATAAACCCCATGACCCTTCTTGACATTTCCATTCTCTGCCACATCCCTGCCTTTGCTCCTCAGAGATGTATCAGAACACCATACTTGCTCCAACCTCTATGCTTCCAGAACCTCAGATTCACTCTGATTTTCAAGATTGCTCATTATTTTATATTAATTTTTCATGGTACAACCAAGTCTCTCACACAATGGCTTTGATTGGTTCAAGAAGGTGTAGAGGCCCTGTTTATATTTGATTGAAAGATTTAATAAAGAAGTGCTTTTACCTAACAATGGCAATTATTTTTTAAGAATTATTTATTTATTATTTATTTAATTTATATAATTTATAAATTTATTATTATACTATTCATTATTTTAGAATAATCAAGTATCATGAGAGAGACACAGAGAGAAACAACTCAAGAATGTCTGAAAAAAATTGTGGCTTCCAAATGGATGGGATATTAATGTGCCATAAGAAATGACAGATATGAACAACACAATGAAATGTGAAAAGGCATAAGATATAATGCAGAATGAAGATGCAGGACCAAGAAACTGACCATAATGATGGAAAAAATTAATAAGAAGAAAACTTGGGGGGAAAACATAAATGAGAAAGAAATCAAAGGGGATTTAAGAGACAAGATTTTCATGTTACTATTTTGTTTGAGTTAATAATCCATTTTTTTAAGTGTATATTTGGAGTTTGTGATTTTATGTAGGATTTTAAAATGTGAATATTTTTGTTCACATTTGCTAAGTTTTAGAATAAAATAAATGAATATAAGATCTGTAATTTTAAAAGTTCTGCTAAATATAAGATTATCGGCCTGGTCATGTTATAACCCATTCACATTTCAATGCCCCAGTCTGAGGACCACCTGAAGGAATTCTCCCACCCTTACAAATTCTCTTTGAGGATTATTGATTTAGATTATTAGCTATATCATAGAATTTCACGTTATTTTCTAAATACCTAAACCAGATCATCACTTGAATTAGAACCAGAAATATTTATTAAATGTTACTATGTCTCTGCCCTCAGGGTGCTTAAATTCTCTCTCTTCACTTTCTTCTGCTATCAGCTTTGATAGCAGTCACCCCGACTGAGAGCATGGGTAGAGATGGAACTAGGGTGAGACAAACAGGGAATTTTCCCGAGATGCTGACAGACTTATCAGACTCTTGTCAAAAGCCAGCAACCACATCAGTGATGTGGGGGGAGTGGTGATGGTTCATTGTTCAGCTCAGTGGGGTGAAGGTAGGAGGGAGAAGAAGGGTGGCCTATGCTGCTAACTCTTCTGGTACACATGGTTACTGGGCTTATTATCTCCAACTGAGATCTGTCTCAGAAAGTCCTCCTCTGGCTCATGACCAAAGTGATGAAAGGAGATGATTACATGAGCAGTGCCTTCTGATTTGAGCAGCAGCATGTGTGTGCATGCTATATGCAAACAATTATCAACAGGCTTTCAAATATTGGGGGTAGAAGGGTGTTAAAGACTTTCCCTTCCTACATCTTATCAGAGATCACCCTAGGATGAAAGGTAGAATACGGAAACTCAGTTTTGGAATATTGATCTTTGTTATCAAGGGTCAGACTCCTGTCGTGGTGGGAGGAGATATCATGTTGCAGAAGTCTGTCTGGCCACAAATAGCTCTAGAAAGCCTGGCAAGCCCAGTTGATACCAACATGGCCAAAACAAGTCTAGGGCTGTCTGAGGATCAGATGCCTTGCATCATGCCCAAAGGCTACATCACCAATCCAGGTCAATACCTATCACATCCTTGTTTTTTGAAGTGGAAGAGAAAAAAATGGGTGTCCTGCCAAATTAAAATTAGTTGCAACATTGCTATTCCCATACAAGAGAAAAAAGCAGTTGTTTTTGAGACTTAGAAGACCAGAGGTAGAGAGGCAGAAACTTTGCAGCAGCAAGGCCCATCACTTTGTGTGAAAGACAGCTTCAAGTTCTGCTAAGTTTTACAGGGGTGGGGAGCCTCTGGCCTCCAGGACACATGTGGCCCTCTAGTGGCTGCACTTGAGGACCTAGAGGGCCACGTGTGTCCTCAAGGCTGCAGGTTCCCCACCCCTGTAAAACTTGGCCAGACTAGACTTACTCTTGACATGCACTTCAGATCTTTCCTTTAACAATCTTGATACCACTTTTGCTCGCATCGAGCCAGGGATTCTTAACCTCCTTTGTGCCCTGCTCTGCTTTGGAAGCTGAGTGAAACTAATAGATCCCTTGTCAGAATTTTAATTAAAAGATTTACTAACAAACTTATCAGTATTTAAGTGAAAGAAATATTTTCGGTTAGAGTTTAGTGAAAATAACAGCTTTTTTTTTCCATCCGAGATTGCAGACCCCTTGGAAATTTGTTCACGGACCCCAGGTCAAGAATCCCTGCATTACAACAATCGAGAAACAGAAGCAACTTATCTTGGTTAGATTACTCTGCCAACCACGAGGCTTCTGAAATGGTTTTTCTTTTCTTTTCGTATACTCAGGTACAAGGGCCAAACCTTCTTCCTTAGGGACCTCTCTGAGTTTCTAGGCAACAGTGATTTGCTAAGTCCTTGCAACTTCCTTCTTATCTGGGCTAGGCCAGAAGGAATGAGGGTGATAGAGGTCTGAAACTTGGGAAATGCTCAGAAACATGGCCTGGAGGGAGCCTGCCCCAGGAATTAGTCTGGACATTTACTAGATCTTGCTATAACCCAGACTTGCCTTAAATCACCCAAGTAATACCTAGAAGTAGAGATAATGGGAGGAAGACAAGGTCTGTACAAAGCTCAGAGTCAGATTTGAAGTCTTTAGGCCTTATCTACAGTGAGCTGTCAAATTCCTAGGACATCATTGACATTCCTACCTTGAAGGAAAATATCAGATGGGAGGTTGCTAGCTGAGGGCTCTGTCCTTGGCTTAATTGAGTTCAAGGGTTTTTTTTAAATTTTGTTTTATCAGTGATTTTGCTGAAGACATGGATGGCAGGATTATAAATTTGCTGATGGCCCAAAGCTGGAAGGGACAGCTAGTGTTTTGGACAGCAGGATCAGGATGAGACTAAAGTCAAGAAGATGGCAGTTCTTGGATGACTCAATCAGGATATACAAGGATCAGTTGGGTAATTCAGTTTATCCTCTCCTCCCTTTCCCTCTCCCGCTCCTTCTCTTTTCTTCTCCAAAGGAAGGTAAATTTTGATGGCCAGAAGCTGCCTGCTTAACTTGGGGTTTACTGGCTAGATTTCTCCTTCCTTCCTTTCTTCCTTCCTTCTTTCCTTCCTTCCTTCCTTCCTTCCTTCCTTTCTTTCTTTACTTATTTCTTTCTCTCCTCTTTTTTTTCTTTCTTCTTTCACAAAACCTTAAACCCAGTTCACTCTGAAGCTCGTAGATTGGACCACAATAGATCCCTGCCCAAGCTCCATTTAATGGCTGTATTTTGGGCTCTCCTGCCTTAAGAGTGAATGTCAATGGTAACTGTTTCTCTTTGGTACAGCAAACCTGAGGATCTTCCCCTCCCAGCTTGATTTTTTTTATCTTTTTTTTTTCTTCTAATTAAGGGGCCATCCCTTGGCTCACTTCATAGAGGCCTATTCACTGAATGGGCGTTACTTAACTCTAAATGGGTACACAAAAAGGCCTGAGCCTAAAAGGGCCAGTGTCTCCCATTGTACCCTGGGTCATCTCCAGTCATCCTGATTAATCTCAGTTCACTGGACCCAGATGGCTCTGGAGGAGAAAGTGAGGCTGGTGACGTTGCACAGCCCTCCCTCACTCAAATCTAAGTCACTCACAAGTCATGTCATCATTTCCCTGATGTCATGGTCCTCTTTGAGAACAAAGGACAAATACAACAAGGATTGGTTGAAAGAATGGAGAATGTTTAACCTGGAGAAGACATTGAAGCTGTCTTCAGATATTTAAAAGTCTCTCATGTGAAAGAGGGGATGAACTTACTCTGTGTGGTCTCTGGGGGCAGAATTAGGATCAGCAAGAGGACTATGCAATTAGGACTGATGGATGTAAGCAAAAATTCCCTAATACCTGGAACTACCTGAAAGGTTAAAAATCAGTCTTGTTAAGTAACATGGTCACAACCCTCATGTCTATGTGGAGAATTCAAACAATGATAATAAGTGTTTTATTGATGCTGCTGAAATCTAGGCTCAGTTGTCCACTTGGGGTAGTGAATTCATCATTTTTTGAGGGGCGTCTTTAAGTGAAGGCTAAAAGGCAACTTGTGAGGTGTGTTTTCAGAGCTGATCCCTAGACTAGATGACCTATGAGGTTCCTTCCAGCTCCAAGATTCTATAATTTTATAGGAAGCTGTTGCAACAATTTGGCTAGCAGCTGCTGTGGGGGTGAAAGACCAACACAAGCCCAACAACAAGAAAACGCTGCCAGCACAGATTCTTTAGATCTGCTTTACTAAGGAAAACAATGTTAAGGGGTTAACAATCTTACTTTAATCCAACATAGACATATAAACTCACTTAATTCAGGAGGAAAAGCCAGCAACTTGAACAGATCAAATACAAACAAGTTACAAACATACTCAATATAAACAGACCAAATCATAATTCATAGTTACCAAGAAACCACCAACATCTGGATTGACAAGCCGGGAGGCTCTTAGAGCGGCTGCCCAGAGTCCCATGTCAACACTCCTCCAGGAGTGAGAGCCTCAAGCAAATAGCTCGGTTCTCTCTTTTTATTCAGTCTGTGGACATCATCAAACTTCATCTGAGCAACCAGAACTTAGGCTCCTACTATTGGCTCTGGTCTTACCAACTCCCCTTAGGGCTAAGAGGGCTTCACGCCCACATGGGCTTAGTACCTAGTAGATAGGGGTTTGGGCCTGGGGCTTTGCACCTAGTAAGGCTCAATCAAAGACACTTAATTAATTTAGCATTCTAAAACAGTAAAAAAGTCCCAACTTAATTAATATTGCAGAAGCAAGGTCACCTTTTTATAGTCACTCTCCTTATTTAGGCAGTTAGGTGGTGCAGTGAATAGAGTACTGGGCCTGGAGTCAGGAATACTCATCTTTGTGAGTTCAAATCCAGCCTCAAACACTTACTAGCTGTATGATCCTGGACAAGTCACTTTACCCTGTTTGCCTCAGTTTCCTCATCTGTAAAATGAGCTGGAGAAGGAAATGACAAACCACTCCAGTGTATTTGCCAAGAAAACCCCAAATGGAGTTATGAAGAGCTGGATACAATGGGAAAAAAATCCTTTTTTGGACATTTTCTAGTTCATTACTATTCATAGAGCTTCTCAAAGGTGTTTCCAAAGGTTTTTAGGTATTAGCAAGAGCAGGTGATACAAGACCTCTTGACAACTTTGTTCTTTGTTTTTTTCTTTGCACCTTTATCCAGAATGCAGCAAGAAGACAGGATTTTCTTCCCTTGTCTCCCCACCAAAGACTGGCAATGGCTACTTATTGCAGAAGCACATGACAGGGGGAACCATATACTTACACATATCCATAGAGAGGAGTTTAAGAACACTGTTCCTGAATACTCACATCTCCTTTGTAGAGGAGTATAGCGGATTTTTAATTCCTGAGGCAACATGATGCCAGAACTCAGTCTTCGAGCAAAGATTCACCGGGCAGCACCAGCTTGGAGAGTCATCTTGTTAATCATAAATTCAACCTCATCCCCACCCATGTCAGGTGAAGGAGCTGCGAAATTAGCTCATTCCTAGCTACGTTAACTCCTCTGGTGTTCCTAGCTTCCTTTCTCTGTTCTTTCATGCCCCATGGAAGTCCCGTTTAATTGTTAACAACTACCCTTCACATTAGATTCGTGTCTTCCTCCCTGAATAACGATCTATATTTTGTGTAGATGTCATTCTCCACTTCTACCCTTCCCCCACCCAAAGAATGTAAGCTCCTTGAGGGCAGGAATGGGTTTATTTTTGTCTTTGTACCCCCAGTGCCTAATTTACCACATAGCACATAGTAGGCACATAATGCTTGTTGACTTGAGTTTTGAATAATTGAATAAGAAAATTCGATAGTGTTTCCTTTCTTAAAAAAATAAATGGCCGGGTGATGTTAAAATCACCAAAGAGATTTTCTGGCAAAGGCCGCAAATTGAATGGGCTTTTTGAGGTCTGCTTCCCCTTCCCCCTTACTTACTGGACTTTGATCTAAATTCAATAAATACACTTAATTGTGTCAGCTCTCATGAGTCTGTTTTTGAAAGAACTTTTGTTGCATTGTGGTTTGTGTTGCCGATTGGTTATAATCAGCCATAGGCAGATTAGGCAGGTGCCCACCTGGTGTGATGTGATGTGGTAAGAGGAGGCTCCCTCCCAGACCACTGTCCTGCCCCATATGTCTCTGTTCACATCAGCCCACAATGCTAGAAATTCCCATCATTAGAGATTCTCTCTAGGGGATTGTCTATGGTATTCCCTGTGGCCTTCTTTTAAAAGCCAAATACTACTGAGAGCCAAATACTCCAATGGGGAGGAGATTTTCCTCACGTTCTTTGGAGAAAAGATGGCTCACTCAGTGGGTGAGTGGGAAGAAGCAAGGCTGAAAGAGTGGGAGAAGGGAGAAGAAAGAAGAAAGGGGAGAAGGAAAAGAGGTGGAGAAGGTGAAGGAGGGTGAGGAAAGAGGAGTTGGTAAGAAGACATAATTGTCTTCAATTGTCTGAAGAGCTATAATCTCAAAAAGGCTATAGGTTTACTGTTTGTCCCTGAAGGGGCGTTACTAGGAGCAGCGGGTGGGAAATGTCAGGAAGGCAGGTATTTTAATATGGCTTTTGGAGGAATGAGCTCCTCATCATAACTGGAGGCCTTCAGGTGGAAGCTAGAGAGCCTTTTGTCAGGGATGTCATCAACCTGACTGAAAAAGCCTCTAACCTGTGAATGGCCGGAGCCGAACAGAGCAGGCTTGAGACAGGAGAGTCAGGAATCAAATAGAAGTTTAATTTCAAAGTAAGGGAAACAGCTTGTGATACATGTGCCTGGGTCCCGCCCCTATCAGAGGGACCCGCTTTAGTGTAGCTAAATCTCGATACTTGTACCACTGGCTGCCCAATGAGCCGCAGCCCTGACAATGAGGGGTAACAGCAACCATATGACAAGTTTGATTCATAGCATGGATATGAGCTTAGAGAACCTAGTGCTGGTCAAAGCAATATAATAATTATATGAAACAATTCTGGAATTTTGCTGTGGCTGAGATCGTCCAGAGGTGAGCGCAAAGGATTGGTGTTATGCCAAGCACAGGGCACACACAGCCTGCTTGCTGGGCAAGCTCTGGAAAACAGAGTGTCTCCTAATAGCTTGACCATGTCGAGGTGATTCTTGCCCATCTCTGGATTGGATGCCCTTGAAGTCCTTTCTAGTTTGGAGACTGGGATTCTGAGGCCAGAGAAGGAGGCGAGAAAGGAAAGGCAGGAGAAAGGAGGAGGTGGAGGAGGAGAGAGGAGGATGATACGAGCAGAGAAGAGAGGGCACAAGGGTTAAAGAGGAGAAGGAGAAGAGGTATTAGGTAGGAGGAGATGACCGATAACCCAGATAGAGAAAAGGGCTCAGAAATTTGAGTCTGAACCAAGGGCTCATAGTTAAGCCAAGCACCTGCCTCAGGTGTCTGCTTTGCTCCATTGCTAACAGCACCAGGGAATTAAAATCCTATCATGACTCTGTTTAGCTGCATCAGTACCATAGGGCTCCCTGGCCCTGAAGAACAGACCCCTGGAGAGGAGTTAATATGGCACCCCTGGCCAGGGGGCACATTCGGGAGCCTGCTTGGCTGTATCATCTATTTGTGTTCAGAGTACACCTTGTGTGTTTACCCGAAAAGGACAGACATAGGTGCCCAGCACCACTGAGCAGGGGCTGTTGACATTTAAAGAAGATTTGAGTTGGTGTTCTCCAGTGAGAATTTAAAGTCCATGTAATCATGATCTCAGACAAAGTTAAAGTTAAAATAGCTGTAATCAAAAGTGAAAAATAGAGAAACTACACTATGTGTTGGAAATATTATTCAATATCATTTTAGACCTTTTAAAATACCTAGACGGTATAAAATACCTGAGCACGTAGCTGCCAAAACAGACCCAGGAAATATATGAACATAAACATAAAACACTTTTAATACAAATAAACTCAGATCTAAAAAAAGATTGAAGTAATATTTATTGTTAATTTATTGTAAAGTCAACATATTTTTAAAAATGACAATTTTACCTAAGCTATTTATTCAATGCCATTCCAATTATATTACTAAAGAATTATTTTTCTGAGTTAGAAAAAATAACAGAGTTCATTTGGAAGAGCAAAAAGTCAGGAACCTCAAAGAAACCAGGAAAAAAGACATAAAGGAAGTAGATTCAGCAGTGTCAGACCTTAAACTGTACTATGTGTGTGTGTGTATATATATATATATATATATATATATATATATATATATATATATATATATCTCCATGCTTAATTGTAGCCTTCTTTAGGGTGGGAGTGGGGAGGGAGGGGAAAAAAGCAAGGCAAAAGGTGCCCAGCAGAGAACAAAAGAAAACCAACAAGGAAGCAAAGAAAAGCTGGGCAGCTTTGGAAAACAATGTGTAGTATTTATTTTATAGGTTTTCTTGAAATGGAATTTTATTTTATATTGGGTCTTCTCTTATGGTCTGCTGCATACATGACAATATTTTTTTTCTTTTCTCATTTTGTATTTAAGTTTAAAATTAAAAAAAATTTATGCCCCCCCCCCCCCGAAAAAAGAAGGAGAGAATTTAAAGTCCAACAGAGTCCTCCCAACCCATCCAAGAGTCAGAGTCTGAAGAGATCACAAAGCTGTGACCCCCCTTCTCCCAACGGGCCTTGCAAACGTCTGGAAGGAGGAGACCTTTCTGTATGTTGGCCTCAGTCAGTCTTTAGTATGAGTGGTCTCCCCTTAGGTTACCACTTAAGGCCCTTCCTAACCTGATGGCAGCTCACTTTCAGCTTCATCACTAATGTATTATTGTATGGTCTTGACTAAGATGCTTTTCCTCACTGTGACCTGGTTTCCAAGCTTCCAAGCACCTTCCAATCCTCAAACTAGGAATCTGTCTTTGCATACTTACTGGCATTAACAGAAGCGTGTGTTCCCAAATGAATAACAGACAGTGTTGAGGTACTCTACCCTCGTCGAGATACATCTGGAGGCGTTTTTGAGGAAGGGTATCAACAAGGATGTTCCAAGGAAGGCCACCAGAATGAGGATGTTTAGAGAAGATTTATGGAGCGATATAAATCTTCAAGTATTTTGAAAAGCTGATATGGGAAAAACATATGGAGGTTACCTTCTATAGGATCATTATAAGGAGGCAAGTTTGTGAAAAACTTCCATAGGAGGAAACTGAGGCAAGTCTAACTCCCTGATATTCTCCATTTGGTGACAGAGTCAGGAAAAGTTACCCACTCTTTTGGGCTATTGAGAGTGGGGAGAAGTTGTTTCTAATGCTTTGATGGAACATAGCCAAAGTTAACTCTTCCTCTCTGGGAACAGCTCTGTCAACAACATGCACGTGGAAGCAAACAACATGATTGTCTAGGTAACCTGGAGATAGGACTTCAAGCCCCGACTGTGTTTCCTGCTTTGTGTTTCTTTCTCTGAGCACAGGCGACCAAATGGGAATCCCCAGATGGATGTTTCTAGCCTTGGTGGTTACCTTCTGAGCTGGAGGGTTTGGGAACGCCATACTGCTTCACCTCCATGCCAGGAAAAGTCATCAGAGGTGAATGTCAGAGGCGTGGCTAAGAATGCAATGGTGAAATAAGGGATGATGATGATGATAATAATGATGATGATGATGAAAGTGCCCTCAGGGAAGAGGAGGAGGCAGGGATATATATAATTAGGATATGCAGCAAGTATCTCCTAGAAGATTCTGGAACCTTCCAGGGTTCTTGTGGGGGGTGTTTTAGGTAATTATAATTATTCAAATAATGATTCAAGCATTCTTTGTTCACAAATCAGGCACAAATCGGACGTCAAAGAGCAATGTATTTAATGAAAGCAAAATAGTAAGGTGACATAAAAGACAACACAATCATTTAAAGGTGTCACTCTCCTATCCCTAGGGCTCAACCCTCCAGATCACACCCAAGGAGCTGCAAACAGCTGTTTCCCTGACAGGTCTTCTTTGCCAGGTCTGAGAGCAGAGACATTTGAAATTTCTGCAGAAACAGTGACTGAAACTTGGAATTCCTTTTCAGGGGAGAGCCTGGGGAAAGATGGGAGGGAGGCAATCGGCTTTGGTATAGACTTGACCACTACAATCAACAAACAATCCTTGACTTTTTCCCTAATTGCCTACTAAGGAAAGTTCAAACTGTCTTTGGCATTCAAGGCCTTCCATAATCTGGAACCACTTTACCTTTCTAGTCATTTTATCTCAGTTCCTTCCACACGCTTTCTGCTGTAGTCAAACTGAACAACTTTAGTCTCCCAAATGACCACTGAGTTCTCCTGTCTCTGGGCCTTTGCTCATGCCTGGAATGCCCTCCTTCCTTACTATTAAATTCCTATGCATTCTTTAAAGACCAATTCCATTTAATTACTCAATTTGCATTCTTCTGGGTGTGCTTTGTCTCTAATGGTTGGGAATTGCTTTCCCCGACTTCATGTGGTTTCCCAACTTCATGTTACTTCATTTGGCTTTTTTTTTTTTTTCTTTTGGGCAGTTAGGGTCATAGATTTAGGCTAGAAGGAGCCTTCCAGAAGTCATTGAGTCGGACCTCCTCACTTTATAGATGAGAAAACTGAGCTTCTCTCAAATGCACCTATCATGTTAGTATAATTATCAGCATTTGTGTCTTCCCCTCCTATGTCCACATCAACTGAAGATCAGATAAAACAGCTGGGGATGTTTGGAAAACAGAAGACTCAGAAGACCCAAGTCTTTATGTCTTCAAAGGACTATCCCGTCCAGGAGATATTAGACCTATGCAAAGTAGACAATTTAGGCTGGATGTCAAGAAAAACTTGCAGAATTACTTTGAGCCATCCAACAAGAATGGCCTGGGCTGCTCCGGAGGTGGTAGGCTCCTCCTCCTTGGAATATGCAAGCAGAAGCTGAAGGACCACTCTTTAGGTAGGTTATAATATTGGTATGGATACAAGCATCCTTTTTTTGTATGGGTTGTACAAGAGTCTCTGAGGTCCCTTCCAATTCTTGGGTTCTGTGAGCACTGTGGCTGGAATCTCAGAGAGGTTCTGTTTTCAAAACCCTCCTCTGTGTGACTTTGGACAAATCCCTTAACGCCCGTTTCCTCTTCTGTAAAAATGAAAGGGTTAGGGCTTGATGACTTCGATGGATCCTTTCAGCCTAGGACCCTGAAGGCTCCACCAGAGAAGCACAGACGATTCACAGAAGATGCTACCAAGCTGAAAGGGACTCTGGGACCTGTCTGAGCAGAACGTCCTCCAAGGAGTGGGTCAGCTTGTCTCAGCTTACTCCCAGACCCTTCGCTTCATGGTGATATGTTTTATCCAGAGCAACTCAGAAAGCCAGACTCATAAGCCGCATATTAATATAAGGGCGGGGGTGGGGGGTGGGGGTGGGAACGGGCCTGGGCACCTACCCAGATGAACTCGGGAATCTTTAAAGTATTAGAATGTATTTCCATCATGGAGCATGGGATCCTTCCCTCGGGAGATGCTTAATAATAAAGGTGTGAGTTTAGTCAGGTCCACAACAAAGAGGCTTCCTTCAATTTCACTGAACGCACTGTTAGGATAAAAGAGAAAAACTTTACCCATGAACTGGGCTTCATTAGGCAACAAAGACAGCTGAGGTTGCACCTTGCAGATGCTTCTAGGGCGGGGGGGGGGGGTGGGGGGGGTGGGGGGGGTGGGGGGGTGTCCCCCTGTGTGTGAGGAAGGGGGATCAGAAGTTTGTCAAGTGGGTGTGGGAATATTTGGTAAAAACGATACTATCCTGTTGAAATATTCCAAAAGTAAAAACGTCAACCACAATAGCAGCGAGTATTTATATAGGCCTTTAAGGCTTGTAGAGCATTTTAAAAGACTGCCTCGGTTGGAAGTGGGAAGACTTGAATTCAAATCTGACCTCAAGACACTGACTAGTCATGTGACCCTAGGTAGGTCACTTAATGTTTGCCTCAATTTCCTCATCTGTAAAAATGGGGATGATCATAACAGCACAACTCCCCCCGCCCCCTCCCCCACCTTGTTGATGATCAAATGGGGTATTTGCAAAGTGCCACATAAATGCTAGGTATTATGATTTAATTTGAGCTCCAGAACAACCCTGGGAGGTAAGTACTATTATTGTCCTTTTACAGACGAGGAAGCTGAGGTAAACAGAGGTTAAGTGACTTGCCCTAGGTCACACAGCTAATAAATGTCTGAGGTAGGATTTGAACTCAGGTCTTCCACATTCCAACTCAGGCACTCTATCCACTGTGCCCCTTGTCTACTAAACAGAAATGTTAGTTCGAAAAAAAAGTGTCCCAAAAATTTTAATAGCTTAAAACTTCACTAAGATTCTTGGGACAACTTGTACTATGTATTGGATAAAGTTTTCTTTATGAAAAATGATTTAATCCCTTTATTTTACTGTGTGCATATAGGTGGTAAACTCTAGATTTCCTTTCATATTGAATTGAGGATGAAGGAGGGTTTACTGAAACGTAAGAAGCACCCAAGGGGAGAAATTAACAATCAGGCCCCTTCATTAAGTATTTATTAGCGCCTCCCTTCTGTGCTAGGTGCTGTCCTAAGCCCTAAGCAATAGAACTAGGCAAACTGTGTGCTGGCCCCAGGGAGTCAGTCACCCCTGACTGGGAGCCCCAGGCACGGGGCTGGGTGGGGGGTGTGTCTCTTCAAGCCCACCTGACTTCCACTTCCACTAAACCTATCTGCTGGACCTGTGCCCATGTTTACATATCCCCATGTCTCTCTTGCTGAAACCTTTCCCCCAAATCACACTCCAGCAGAGCTCATGAGAGTGGTTCTTTTCCCTTCCCTTCTTGTCCTTCAGTGTTATCAGAAACCTGGTCAGCTCTCCCGGGAAGACGTCACGCCTCCTGGCCATTTTCTCCAGACCTCAGGGCTCCTTGTTTCAACATCCTGCTCTGTCCCGTCCCCCCACTCCATGTAACATTAATATTCAACATTCATATGCAAGCGCACGCACACACACAGACACACAGCTTGGAGGGAGAGCCGCCTTTGCTCTTCACTTCCACTGCCAGTCCTAGCTCTGAAACTTCTTCACCTCTCCAACAGTTCACTCTACCCTCTAAGATTGGTCAGTCCAGTGGTCTCTCTCCTGGACCCTGGCCATTCTCCCTCCTTTCTCAGAGTTCAGTACCTTGACCTCCAGCCTCTGGGGCCAAGGTGAAGCTCAGGTTACCCATTTGAACCTTAGGCAACAGTTTTCTTGCTAAATTCTGACCTTTGTCTCCATACTCCTACAGTAAAGGTAAGATAAAAGAGGGGAACAGTCAGACAGGTGGGGTTGAAGACAGAGGCAGATAGAAAGGGGAAAGGGGAGGGATAAAAAGGAAGAGAAAGAAAAGTCATTAAATGGGCGAGGGGGAGAGAGAGAGGGATTGAGAAAGACAGAGAGAGAGAGAGAGAGAGAGAAGGGAAACAGACAGAGAGAGACAGATATGTCCATCTCAGGGAAACCAAGGGAGGGGAGAGTGTGGAGGAAGTGCAGAAGGGTGAAGGAGCATATGGGAAAAGTCACAAAGGGGTCAGTGGTGACCCCTGAGACATCAGTAGTGACTGAGGGGGCCAGTGTTTGGAAGATCTTGAGAAACATTCAGAAAGGGGTAGGTGAAGGCAGCTGGTATAGCCTTTTTAGGAGTTTATCAAAGGCGAGAAGAGATAGGATACTAGTTTGAAGAGATACAGGGTCAATGAATCTTTTCAAAAAATTAAAACGGGAGACTGGAGCATAATTATAAGAAACTAGGAAACAATCCTTGGGGAAAGATTAAAGATGAGACAGGAGGATCAGCCATTGATGGAGGAGATGGGTGTTGGGAAAATACAAGTGGAGAGGTTGGCCTTGACAAAGGGAAGGAGTTCTCTGAACAAAGAAGAGGGATAAAGATGTGATGAAGTGTTAGGGCATACAGGAGAGGAAGTAAGAGAACCCATCATGAATTCTTCCATCTTGATCTACTTTCCTTGCAACATTAGATCACAGAAATTCAGTTGGGACCTTGGAGGTTCAGTCCAACCATTACCTGAAGCATCAGTCCCCTCTACCTTCCTTGCCTACCTAGTGGATGTCCTGTCCAATCACTTCTTAAAGACCCTTAAAGGGGTCTCCCTTCCCCCCCGCCATTCCATTGTTAGCTCTGGTTATTAGGAAATTTTCTTTGGATGGAGATGGAATCAACCTCCTTGTAGCTTCCACCCATGAATCCAAGCTTAGTTTCTTTTCTACAACAGAGCTCTACATACTTGAGGATAGCTACCATGAATGAGGGAAAGAGCATTTAAGTCCAAAGACACTTGTGTCCTGGTTAAACGAATACAAGCAAGGTTGCTTTTGTGGAGACGTGCTCATGCCACACGGTATCCTCAGCCCCTCTTTGCACAGATTTCTGAGCAACCTGCATCCTAGATAGGGGCTGCTGGCAGCTTCTGCCTTATACATAGGCTTTCTCTTCTACTGAGATGATGAAAAAGGTTTTAGGCTTTAATTGGCCTGAAATAGGGGAGAGTCAGTGAATGAATGGTCCTATTGGCTATGCTCTGCTAAAACAGGAAGTGCCAGACTCCAGTATTTGAAGTGAAGATGTGCCTAACTGATGCAGACTGGGAATGAAAGCCATCATTTGCCGGACAGAGCTTGCTGTGCTTGTGCATGGCGGATCGTGTGTCTCCCAGGCCTCCTCACACTGCAACAAAATAAGGAGCTGAGAAAGGAGCAGGACTGAATTTATCAACACTTCTCATCAAAAATGAATTTGCCAAAGTGCCAGGGGCTCTCAGTTCTGTCCTGTTTCTTGCTGCCTGAGGGAGTGGTTAGCTTTCATGGATTTTTAGACGGAAATACGCATTTCTTTTCCTTCGCTGAAACTTACTTAGATGAGATTTGGGGGAAAGTAGTGTTTTTATGGAATATTTACGATTTTTAAAGAGGTCAAGTACCCCAGTCACCTATAGAACACTGTGGAGTGCTCTAAATGCTGCTAAGTGTGAGACAACTGGGTCAGCCATTCATACACATAAAAAAAGTCTTGAAATTCAGTGTAATGCTCGTTGGCCCCTGCTCTTGTGCCTACCCCTGGGGACATCGATCACATTTAATGCATAAAGATTTGACACAGAGTTTGGGATCAGGAAGGTCCAGGTCCAACTCTTGCCTTGGTCACTAGCTGTGTGACCCCTGGTAAGTTACTGACCTTCTCTCAGCCTCTTTCCTCAGCTGTAAAACGGGGATAGCAACAGTGCCCAGCTCACCGTTGGGAAGACTGAATGAGGGGACCTGGAGTAAAATGCTCCAGCAAACCCTCAATCTAGATATAATGCTTGCTAATAGCAAGTAGCTATGGAAGGCTATCTTGTCTTTTCCATGGTAATTAATACCTTTATTGTTTGCCTTTTTAATGTGCAAATGATAAATAGCATTTACACAGTACTTTAAGGATTGCAAAGCACTTTAAGTTTGGTATTTCATTTGATCCTTGAAAACAACCCCTGAGGTGGTGACTATCCCCAGTGAGGAAACTGAGGCAAACAAGTGATTTGCCCAGGGCCACAAAGCTACGATCTGACTCTAAATCTAGCATGCTATCCATCACCCTAGATAGCTGCTAAGGTCAATCCATTTATCTTCTCAAGATAAAAAAAAAGCCAAGAATTTAAGTTAGGTGGTTACTCTGTGCCAGACGCTATGCAGAATCATCAGGGCTCACAGTAATATCTAAGATTCTTTACAACCCTGGAGGTCATGCATTTGTCACCACCATTTCATCTAAGGTTCAGAGAGCACAAGGTGTCCTTCCGGGCTGGAACCCAGCTCTCCTGACCCAGTCCTTCCCTACTTTCTAAGATCCCTTTCTCCTGCTCGCCTTTATGATGAACGCTCCCCCCCAGTCCTCCAACCAATCCTTCTAAGATCTGGTTTTAAGTCTTACTCCCTGTCCTGGGTGCCCTCCTCCGAACAAACTCTAGCTTGTCAATGCTATGACAAGAACAGTCACCACAAAGGCAAGGACTACTGGACAAGGACCAGTTGTGGTTCAAGAATGGGAAAGGGGAGGTATATCCGTTGAGATCAAGATGCCAGCTCTTTTCATTGGAGTGAAAGGATTAAATTCAGAAAAGGCTGATGTGTAAAAACCCTCAGAGAGAACTGTCCACAATTTGTTTTGGTGCTTGAGAAATGAAAAGATGACTTGACCACTCCTCCATCCTGACACACACAGTCATCCATTCTATCTCTAATACCTGGGGCTTGGCACTGTCCTCAATCCCAGTCTAGCAACTCTGCAGACCCCATGAAGTGTGACTCCCTGTGACCATTATTACAAAGGGTATAATGAAGGCACCACCAGTGTGGAGTGGGTAGAAGTGTCCTGGGTCAACATATCTGGATGGGGTTCCAGGATCTTAAAGGATGTTGAGCCTAGAGCAAGCAAAGAAAATGTGTACTGAAATGGAGACTTCTGAGGTCTAAATCTTTGATCTAATGATTCTCCTAAGACCTAAGGTTGGTAGGTAAATACCGGCTGGAGGGTGGGGAGAAACCCTATGAAGCTGCTTCTCCACTCTGGGAAGGGCCCAAGTGACTAGTGCTTTTTAAAGGGCATTACACTGGACATAGAACAATTAGCTGTGTGGTCAAATGGAGACTTGATGACCACCTGCCTAGAGGAAGGAGAGAGGATTCTCACTCAGGCAGAGGCTGGACCAGATGCTTGCCCTCTCCCACCATGCACCGCTGAGAAGCTGACCCCGAAGGCTGGGCCAGGAAACATCCTCCTGGTCAGGCAGTGAGTCTCCCTCCAAGCTGAAGGTCCCCCAGGAAGTGTCACTTGTTTTCCGAGTCAGGAAGCAGGCTGGGGATTTCGCAGCAAGGTGGAGGGGATGGTTCTCATAAATTATCAGAAATTGGACAGTTACAGAAATGACTGCAACACATGAATACTGTGAAGATAGTAAGTTCACCAGAGAGTGTCTTTTTTTGTTTAATTTATTACTGTCTGAAATCCAGTGACGCTGACACACACACACACTCACGAGGGCCAATGTCCCTTGTGGACAGGTGGCACCTGGTGACTTTGACCTGTTGAATAAAATACAGTACTAGTAGTGGACGGCTACACACATGCATCCACAGTTTAACTACAGTGATTCAATACTGCAACTGAAACAGTACTGCCAGAAAAAGAAAAAATAGATATCAAGTGTTCCCCAATTCATAATTCTTTTTTCCTTTTTTAAACAGTTAATGCTGTTACAAACGCTACTGATGTCAGGACAAGGCAAGACACAAACAGTCCTACATCTTCTCTGCAGTATAAATATGGAAGATTTTTATACAGTTTACTGAAGTCTCATACTACATTTGTTGCTACCCGTTACAGCTAAAGGAAGAGGGACTCTCGGGGTCTACACCGTGGAATGTCCGGTTTAGTCTTCTTCACTGCCACTTCCTGAGCGATCCTAAAAAGCAGGGCACAAAGAAACACTGGGTGAGCACACAGGCAGGAGGCAAGTGGGCCCATCCCTCAGGGGAAGGAGCTGCTCAGAACCTGGGAGGCTCACAGTGCCACAACATTCCTGTGGTTGGAAGGAGCTTGAAGATTATCTAACCCCACACCCTCATTTTACTCATGAGGAAATTTAGGTCCAGAGAGAAGAAAGGTGCTCAAGGTCACTCAGGTGGGAAGCGGTCAGGATTCAGACCCAGGTTCTTGTCACTACATGAGATGCCGCCAGCCCATCCTATCCACCATGGGAAATGGACCAGTCAATGTCTTGACAGCATCAATTCTCTGTCACTATCAAACTCCAACTGCAGGAAGCACTTTGCTAATTCCACCTCTACTGGGAACTAGACTCAAATGCCTGTTTGAGCTCAGGTGTCCTGAGCTGACTGCCTAAGGTACTAGGACAGGATTTCACAAAAGCAGGTGTCTTGCACATGTGTGGCACTTCTGGGCCATCATATCCAGCATTTATATTCACAGGAGGCAGAAATACAGAGGCTAAGCTAAGACACAGTTGTGCTTTAGGACATAACCCCGGACTGGAGAATTAGGAACCTGTCATACTAATCATCATTCCCTTAAGATTAGCTGAAATTCAACTCTGGGACATACACATGGCAGGATCTAACATCTGAGCTGGGATTCTTTTCTTTTGAGGGGGGAAGGCAAGGCAACTGGGGTTAAGTGACTTGCCCAAGGTCACATGGCTAGTGTGTCAAGTGTCTGAGGCCAGATTTGAACTCAGGTCCTCCTGACTCCAGGGCCGGTGCTCTACTCACTGTGCCACCTAGCTGCCCTTGAACTGGGATTCTTAACCTAAAAGCTTCCTTATTTAACAGGGGTTGCTGCCTTCATTAGAGGTTTTTGGCTGCTCCCAGTAGCCTAGTCTCAGCTTGACACAACAATCAGCTGCTTTAGATCTTAAGGTTTGTATTTTAATACCCTTTGTATGCAATGACATAATCATCGTGGACAGTGAAAACCAGGAAATCTTAGTGTGGAACAGTGGGAGGGTAGGAAGCTTACCCTGCAGGGGACAAAAGAGGGACAAAAAGGTTTAAATATGAATAAATCAAAGAGAAGAACTAGGGGATGTGGACATCAGTGAGGCTGATCATAGCTGCCTCTGCCCATCTTTGCCAGAAATGGTCCTGGGACCAGCTAGGATGAGGCTGTCTCAATATGGCAATGTGGGGCAGTCCATTACCTTGGGAGTGGGGGCTACTGCACTCTTTGTATTTGTATGCATACTGTCTGGCAAATAAGAAGGTGGTAGGGGAGATAATACACACAGGAGGACTTCTCCTTGCTATGGAGCTCCATGCTCACTGTGGTCATGCTTAGCTCCAGACACAGAAGCCACCACAGCTCTGCTGCTGCTCACATCTAAGGAAGAGCTGCACAGTGAGGGCTGGGGTCCCATGTGATGATATCCAAGGTCCTTTCCAGTTGTCAGATCCTACACTACAGAATGTGAAAGTTACTCCTGTTCTTAGTAACCAAAGCCCATACTAGGAGGGGCCCAGGCTCTTATTTATGATATTTGTTGAACGGGGGAGGGAATCTGTTTACAGGATAACTTCAAATTTTAGGTACTTGACTTTTACTCCGGTTAAAAGTTACCTACGACGATCATTTACTTTCTACCTTTGTCTCTTCCTGCTTGTTCATGACCTTGAGAAAGTAATTTTACCTTGCTAGTCCTCAGTTCCCTTGCTTGTAAAGTGACAGGGAAGACCAGGTGGCCTGACGGGTTTCTTCTGGCTTTAACCCTATGAGCTGACGATGAGTCCGATGATGAGTTTGAAAAGTGTGCAGCTGAGAGGAAAAGGCTTCACTGGAAGCATCAACAAAGTGGTCTGGCTGACACTCCCGGGCCTTTACTGTTTTCATCTCCTGGCTAAACTGGACTTAAACCCCAGTTTTCCTTTTTAGAAATAAGCTCCTCCCCGAGTGCGTCCCTCCCAACTTTACCTCCTCCTGTTCTTCTTCGCTGTCATCATCACTCACTACTGGTTTGGCTCGGGATCCCCGACTGGTGCGTCTCCGGCCTTTTAACCGGTCTTGTGCTTTTTCTTTTCGGCCAAGCTTAATCTTCACTTTGACAGAGCGAGCTGAGAAGGTATAAAGAGGGAATGAGATTGTGGTGGTACTTGCTGGGCTCTGGGGAGGACCAAAGGGAAGAAAATGGTTATGGGCTCAGAGCACCTCAAATGCCTCTTGTACTCATGTCTTTTCCCAGTTTTTAGCCATCCCTGAATCTCAGAAGTCAGAGAAATCTACTCCTCTTCTCTGTGCCTCACCCACCTCAGGACAATAGATTAGGTGGTACCAAATGGGCTTGTGAGACACATGGCACCCTCCCTAGGAACCCAAAACTTGGTGGTCAGCTGTATCAGAGAAAAGAGGGAAGCCTGTGTTCCTCACAGGTGACATGAGAGATAGAATCTAATGTGGCTCATCCCAGTACAAACACTGTTCACTTTGGAGACTGAGGGCCTAACTCTCCTGGTATTTCTGTTTCCCCAGGGGTGATTGAAGGTTTCTGTTAGAAAGTTGTCACCACTAGGTCCCAGGAGGCATCAGGAAAGACTTACACTCAGATTCAGATCCTTCCTCTTCTCCTTCTTCTTCTTCTTCACTTTCTTCTCCTTCACTATCATCCTCTTTCTCAATTTTCTGTCTCACACTGGTGAAAACAGACTGCAGGACGATTGAATCTTCATAGATCTAAGGGGAGTTTGAAGGATGGGAAGGATAGTGAGTCTGCAACTGAGCAAATCTGGATGGATTTACAACATCTATCAACATGGGGGTGTTGGGGAAGAAGAAATTACATTACAAAAAGATTCATGGGGGAGGGGACAGAGTTGGGAACATGTATCTGTAAACAGAGTTCTCCTACTGTATGTGGACATATTTTGATTTACAGACAGCTTTTGAGGAGCACGTCCACTATGTGAAGTGAGTCAATTTCAGTAATATCAAAGCTATTTTCTGAGAGACTGGTGGGGAATGAATGGCCTAGATTTAATGAGTGGGGTCCTCTCTCTTGGACATAGATAACATCAGCCCTAGAGATAACCAGGAGACCAAGAAGAGAAATGTTAAAAAAACTGGCATGGTTGGTCTCAATTGCTGGCAGAGAGAGGGAAGAAGGCAGTTTTGGCATCTGAAACTAGGGGGTGGGCTCTCTGTGTCATCCCCTCCTAGGGAGTTGTGCTGGGTCCTTACCAGTGAACCTTCCAGGTTGAAGGTCTGGGCATTCTGACACAGCAGCATCACATCCTTCTCTAGATCATTGAGGCTGCGGTACTTGTGGTTCCGGATCCGTTCCTGAGAAAGAAGGGAGGGAGGAGAGACAGGGTCAGGTAGTATATAATAAACAGATCTAAACTACAGAAAATCACTCTTTCCCAAAGATTGTCCTGTATACAATCTACTTTATTAACAGATAACTGTCCTTTTGAAAAACTTAGTTATGCCACTATTTCATAGAGTTTAAAAACTGGGTCTCATCCCAGCACTTCCCACAGTAGTATCTTCTATGTGATTGTCAGCCATGGGAAAAGACAAATCTCCATTCAGATCAGACCATTCTGGAGTCTTGCCCATCAGGCTGGGGATCCCCTGAAGTGACCTTGCATGACCCAGGAAATAAAAGTTTGCTAGTCAAACAAGCAGCATGAGCAAGACTGGGGGATAGGGATAAGGATGACATCCACACAGGTCATCTTTAAAATGTTTCATTTAATATGGCAAGCCTGAGGACTTCTAGCCCACATAGAAAAAAAAAATCTCTTTTCCTCAGCTTTGTCTGGAAGGCAATGTTACCTTTATTTTCTTGAAGTCCACAGGTTTTCGGATAAGCTCGTAGTACTCTGGCAGCTCTTTTCGGGAAGGAAGCTGAATGAATACCTCGCTCAGCTGGCGTCCACTACTACTACAAAACAAGGGGACACACACCCACCAAGCATGAACTACCAGCTCAGCCAGGCACCCACCCCACAGCTGGCCTTCCCCCTCCCCACCAGAGCCCTCCTGAAGAGCACAAGCTCCACCAAACAAACTCAAGGATGACTACACCACCAGGGGTTTCACAGGTGTGGCCTATGTAAACCAGAGGGGGAGAGGAGACAGTTGGACCTGAGCTCAATAAACAGCCCTAAAAAGCAGGGAAGAGAATATGGCAGAAACCTGATGCTGCTGGAGGAGAAATGCAGCATGTTCATATATTCTGAAGGCACTGGGAGAAGAGAACAGTGGGATGGGCCACAGGGTGGGAAAAGTGGGAATATGTGCACTCAGGTATATTAGACCCCTCACAGATCTATGACTTTAAGACAACACAGGCAGAGTTCATTTTGCTTGAGCTTGGAATATTAAAAAAAAGTATATAGTTTATTCAGACAAAAATTATAAACAATAATTCATTTAACTTATGAATATTTTTATTTTTTGTTACAAATGGAGGTACCAGTGGCTAGACTTCCACAGAATTGAATATCTTGCAGTTTCTGTCAGTTTAGGAGAAGCAGGCAAAGAACAAAGAACACAGAAGACCATCAGAGTAAAGCAAGTAAGTTTTGTGTTCTAAAGGGCATTCATTGGGTCCTGTCCAGTATCAGGCAGGTAACAGCGAGTGCTCAGTTCCACAAAAGGCATCGAGTATCTTAATAACACTTACTCTTCAAACTCACTGATTACACCCAGGCTTCCCAGAGTCACTTTATGAGATGTCAGTATCGATTACTTCTGAAGCTTTTCCCTGGCCTTCCAGTAAATTGAAGGTATGCCCAGATTGAGACAAATTCCTCTACTCTTTGGTGTTTTTATTTCTTGACTTAAGAGGAACTTATTTCTCAACACAGACAAATTGCTTTCATTTGCTTCAGTAGTAAGCGAGAAAGAAGAATCAGAAGCTACAAGTAGAAGAAAGTCCCTGCCTGTGCACACTATGCCAAGCAGTATTCCTGGGCCAACCATCTGAAGAGGTATGTCTTTCTGCAAAATCTGTTAGACTTTCCTAGCTTTGGTTCCCTTATCTGTAAAACAGTAATAGCAGCCATGCATTAAGGTTCCTAAGGTAGTGTACACAGTTTATCTCATTTCATCCGCACAACGGCCATATGGGGCAAATACTACTATCTGTCTCATTTTGCAGATGGGAAACTGAGGCTGAGAGCAGTTAAGTGATTGTCCAGTGTCACATAACTGAACACAGGTTTTCCTGATTCAGTCTAGCTCCCTGGTCACACTATGCTAAGGCTTCCTCTCTAAGGCTGCATGACCTAGGTATGAAAACTCACCACAGAGTCAAAAGAACACAGAATAGGGGCTGGTTTACTGCTCTGACACTGACACACTTTGTCCCTTCTCTGGGCCTCAGTTTCTTCCTCTGTGAAATGAGGAAGGTGGACTAAGTGATTTTTAAAGTCCCTTTGCAGTGATGATTTAGCTTAAATATGCTGCCCTTCCTAACTGCTTCCAAATCTTGGAAATGAGATTTATAGCAGCTTGTATTTACAATAGAAATCTTTACATTTCTTCACAAAATCTTAAAAAAAAAAAGTTTTTTTGGGATGTAGTTTGTTTTTAATACAACAATCATTCCCCAACAATAACCCTCCCCCTGCGTAGAACCATCTCTTACAAAAGAGAGATTAAAAAAAAACCAACGCAGCTAAATCAAACCGCCCCATGTAACAACCATGAGTGGCCAAGCGAGTTCGTCCTGTGCTGGTGGAGCACTGCTTCTTAGCAGGGAGCAAGGGAACGTGTTTGAGCTTCAGTCAGAGGGAGCCGATGTGGGTCATCACTAGCGGTGTCCTGTATTGGGCGCCTTCCAGAATGGTCTTCATTGTTCACCTGACTATAACGCTGCTCTCCAGGCTCCACTCTCTTTACTATGCATCAGTTCACACAAGCATTTCTGCGTTTCTCTGAATTACTCACATTCTTCATTATTCACAATGCAACAATATTGTCCATTAAGTTCATACACCATTTACAGCAGCATGTTAACAAAATTCTTTCCATTTTGTAATAAATTCTTTCATGTGATTGTCTTTTGTACATAAACTAAAATAACTTACATTTACATAATGCTTTAAGGTTCACATACCTACATTTTCTTGCATTTGATCTTCAGACCAAGAAAATTAAGGAGGGTGAGTGTCATTATGAGTTCCAACCTGTTCATTCTGGGGCCGAGGTCCTCAATTGTAAACTAAGGGGTCTGACAAGGGGATCTCTTCATGTTCCCTTCTAGTTCTCAAGGTCTAGGAGCCTCTTCTCTCCATTAAATAGATGATAAAAGTGGAGAATGTGAAGTTTAGTGATGGCCTTATTACACCACCATTAAGTTCAAGAACAGAATGCAAACCCAAGTCTTCTGTGGCCAAGTGCTCTCTTTTCCACTGGGGTCATGCTGCCTTAAATTCTCAATAAGCGGTTGCTTTTATCTGGGCTCTCTGGCCAGAGGGCATCATCCGATTCAGAGGCAGCCCCTACTTTGGACACTGCAGGGAGTTCTGTGGCTGAACATCCTGAGGTATAGTGTTCCTTTGGACAGTTTAATATCCTCAACCATTAACTGCTTCTTAAAGAGGTTGGTAACCTTCTCCAATGCCTCTCCAACCTACTGGACTGTCCTGTCATCTGAGTGTTGCGAGCTTGCCATCTTTCCTGCCTGCTTCTGAGTTAGCAGCCACAGAAAGAGCAGGGGCCCCACAATGCCACATACCTTGGCTCATTTGTCAAGTTTCTGACTCATATGCCATAAGGACATGTGCGGAGGCCACAATAGGCTTCCCTCCCACCAGGGATCCTGACTTGCTTTACATTTCTTCCATCTTCAATTACCAAGGCCAGAGCTTCATCAGGCCTTGTGTTTAGTAGAAGACCCTATGTCTTTCAGCCAATATGTTCTGTAGTGATCAAAGCTCCTCTGAGAAAACAGAAAGGCTGGGGTGTTCCTGAAATGCTCTGGCTTCTTTATCCCAGGGTTTGTCTATGCTTTTGGTGCTTCCAGTCTGAAAGATATTTGGTTAGAGATCGCCACCTTCTGGTCTCAGTTTCCAGCTGCTGACAATGGTTTGCTAGCAGACAATATGACTCTTGCAGTAGCTCAGGCCACTGCTTCTGCTGGATCCCTGGGGAGGGGGTGGGGAGTGGGGAGGAGAAATCCTGCCTTCAAAGGGAGCAGCTGCTATGACTCCTCATGACTGGTTGTAGCTGTTTGGCTGAAGATGATGCTGATGTCACAGGAGATGGAAGGAGAATTAGACCAGATTGAACTTCATTAAGGTCCTTTTCACTTTTGGCCAAGAAGGAATTTTTAATGTTTGTAGAACATTTCTTAAAGGTGAAGATAAGTCTGGCCATTTTAACAATATGGTGCATTTGGAAATGGCTCTTCCATAGTTCAACAGCTATAAGTCATGTTGTTTTGGGCTAGTGTGGAGAAGCTTCTATACATTACACATTGCTCGTCACTCTGCTGCAGGGAGAAATAAGAAACAAAAACAAAGAGCAGTTTAGTGGGCTGCTTCCAACACTACCCTACCTCAGAGACAATTGCTCAGTGACTGCTGGACTGCCCGGCAGGCATCAAGGCTAGCCAGAAAGGAGGCGGGCAGGTGGGCTGCAGAGGGAGGCAGCTTTGCTACAAAACATCAGATCAGTAGGAACAGGTTGTGGAAATGGGTTAAGATAGAATTGGATGATTCTGAATTCAGATAAATGTAAAGGCTTACCTTCTAATAGCGAAGGGCACTTTCAGGATCTATGTGGATTTCCAGGTCACAGGCTCAGGAAGTAGCTGTTTTCAACTTCTTTTCAACTCTACCCCCTTATGACTTGCTTTGATGCTTCTCTGTCCTGCTCATTTTGTGCAGGGCAGGGCAGTAAGCTCCTGGTCCCTAATCTCTACAGGAAATGCATGGAGGGATGGAGGGATGATGCAATGTCCCCCACATCCAAGGAGCTGCTCCAACCCTTTCTAGCTTTGGGACCAAGGACAAGTCACTTCCTCCTCCTGAGCCTCAGCATCAGCTGTAAAATGGAGGTGATGATACTGGCTGCTGCTGCTGTCTGCCCACAGCCAGTCCCTAACTCAAGGGAAGTTGGATGAGGTCCACGAGCCACGAAGGCAGACCACGGTGCCCCCCAGAGGTGCATGGGGCTTATGCAGGTCCATGAGAGTACACTCAGGATACAGGAAAGGAAGATAAGACTCTGACACAACAGAGAATTTCACACTGAAACTTGCCGGTTGCACAAGCGTATGCCTGACCTTTCCACACTCAAAATGATATCCCATAGTATTTCATCTTAAAGGCTTTATTCATCATGGGTAGGAAGAAGCAAACATTATACCCCATCTCCCCTACCTCTCCACTAACAAAGTGTAGATAGAAGCCCGGATTTTCCAAGGCCAGGCAGAAAGGTCCTACAGAGACGACCTGAGTTGGGTGACTGGGTCACGTGGTGTCTGAGAACCAGCCTAGTTAAGTGAAGAGAGGCTTGGAACCACAGAGTTGGCCAGAACGCTGGACTTTTTTGGCCACAGTTAACTCATTAAACCTTTTAACTAAGGTGTGGAAGGAGCAGGACTATCCACAGGGAGAGAATCAGAGATCCTTCAAGTTGTCTCTTCCCCTTGCAGTACTTGGGGGTTCACATCTGTATTATGCATGTAGGGAAACAACAGGACAGAGAATGAAAACATAAGCCTGCCGAGAAACCGAACAAAAAGAACAGGGAGACTCCTAGAATTGCCGACCTAGGTTTCTTCCTCAGATGCTTTGATGTGGTGTCAAGGTTACCCTCTATGCCTCAAAGGTGGGCACACAATAATACACTCAGCTGGAAAAGCCTTCAAGTAGAGGCCTTGAGACACACTGTTGCCTGAGGGCTAACTGCAGAGCAGCTTGTTGCTAGGAGTTTGGCTCCCTTCTGCTTCTGTATAGATCATCTAATAAACCCGAATCTAACTAAGAACTTGTTTACTTGGCTTGATACTCAAAGTGGGTTCTTGGGATATTTGATAAACAGAGGAACTAAGCCACACCCATACTGACATTTTCCTTTTAAGTTAAACTGGACGGTACAACCAGAAAAGGCAGTGGTATGGTCATTTAGCAAGGATGGACAGATGGACAGCCCAAGTGCTATACCAGTATCTATGAAATATCAGAAGAACCAGAGGAAGTAGGTCCTCAATGGAATAATTAAACAAAGGTATGGATAAAAATCACACTTGATGAAGAGGAATGGAAGAGTGGATGGAGACCTACGCCCTGGGAGGGAAAAATGTCTACACAGATGGGCTTATGGAGCCATCAACATCAGTAATCTCTGGAATTCTTTCCCTAGCCCTGGGGAAAACCTTCAAAACCTAGAAATCCATATGACCAAAAATTGGTGATTACTGTGTATTAGGTAAATACACTACTAATCCTGCTAAGTGCTCCTCTATCCAGGTCACTCCCTTCTCAAACACTTTTGATAGTTTCCCTATCCCCGAAGGACAAAGTACTAATTCCTTAACCTGGCATTAAAGGACTCCCACAATCTGATCCCAAGTAATCAGTGGGCAGAACCAAGGCCAATATGTAGAAGATCAGGGATGTAGGTTTCAGTTTAACATAGGAAGGAAATTTTATAAAAAAAAAAAAATGAAATGGGCTCCTATGGGAGGCCTTCTAACATAGGCCAAATGATTACTTGTATGGTATGTAATAGTAGTAACAATAATAATATATATTATGTAAGGAAACGGTGGAAACGATGTAACATCACTGCTAGGGGCAAATGTGACCTAGTTGACTAAAATTATACACCAGAGGCTGTTAGGGCCTACAAATGACAAATCTCCATAGTACAAATGTGGATCCCAAAATAACGTAGAGAACCCAATCAATACACTATATTGTGGACTATTATCAGAGATTGAACTGTTGTGCACGATCACCTGGAGAGAAGTTAAGGAACAATTTTTAAGATAGACGTCATCATGCTGGATATTCAAGCTCCGTAGAACAAGAGACTTTCAAAGCCTAGAGATACAGGCAGGGAGATGAAAATCACACGGGAACAGGATGAGGTGTGTATCATCCTGTCTTTTCTGCTACTTCTGCTATATTGAGGATACTTTTACTAGGTCCAGAAAGGATTAGCTTATATCCAACTACAAAAAATACATCTGAACAAAAGCTCAAAAGGATAACAATGGGACAGCAACTTGGCCCAGGACCATTTTAAAAGACATTTCATCAAAAAAGGTGAGAACAATAGTAATAACTGAATAATATACACATTTACATGAATCATCCCAAGTAAGTTGTACAACAACTTCAGATTTCCTCCCGAAAACGTGGAGCCAACTTTAAGCTCAGAGTTCAACTGATTCGTCCCTGGTCCTGGCGGCAGGGGCTTTGACCCTTGTCTCCCTAACTCCCTAGTCCAATGCTCTAACAACTAGACCACCCTATGGGGATGTCACCTACCCGGCATCCACAGCATGGCTTTGCACATAGTAGGCCCTTAGATGTTTCCAGAACTGAATTCTTGACACCAAATCCTAACCTAAAAATCTTTTCAGATCCAACTTGAATCCCTCCTCCTTTTTGAAGGCAATTTAGCCCCAAACGATTTCTGCCGCTCACTCACTCACTGGTGGTGAATGGATACTGTTTTACCATCCACAGCACCAAGTACGTCCTGCCTTGCGCCCCATACACCAGGCTGTCCTAGCACTTCAAACAGAAGTTCTCAGGCAATGAAATAAAACCATGATTAATATTGAGACTTCTCTGCAAACTGCTCAAACTCCCCTCAGATATTAGTGATTTCCAAATACTCTTATTGTGTGGAAATTTTTCCTGAAACTGAACACGTGTTCTAAATACAGTCTTGCTGTATTTAGTGTACATTAGCACATTTGTACATTTAGTGGACATTTAGTACATAATGTACATTAAGTGTACATTAAATAACAGTAATGCAACTACCTCATTTTACAGATGAAGAAAAGGAGCCTAGAAAGAGGAAGGGCCTGAGGCTTCACAGAAATTTAATGCAAGACCTGTTACTGAAACCAAGCCAACACATGCCCAGCCCAGGGCCATAGCCATGGCACTTGAAGTTACACTCATGGGGTACTTTATTGTTTACACTTTCCTCACATGCTAATGAGGAAAGGAGTGTAAGGCATTATTATCTCCACCACCATTGTAGATTGAGAGTGTAAGCCCTTGGGTAAGTAAGCCATCCTCTCTTTGCAGATGATTCCTAGATCCAGCCTTCATCTGTCTTCCACATTCCAGTCCTGCACCACTCACTGCAGGGCCTGAAGGCATCTATCTCAAATTCAATCCATGTACAAATTGGAGTATGTGCTTTCCCCCCAAGACATAGTATTTTCTCTGCTTCCTTCTAGTCATCCTTGGTTTACATCATAAAGAATAATCCTGGACTCTTCTCCGTCCTCAAACCCAATCAGGCAACAAGTCTGGTCTGTTCCAGCACCTTAACATTTCTTGCACTGGTCTCCTTTTCTATACTCACATGATCATCACCAGAGCTTAGGCATTTATCACTTCTTGGCTGGACTACTGCAAGTGGCCAGAGTTCTAATTGGTTTCCCCGCCTTCACTCTCCCCTCTTTAATTTATCCATGACAGGTGCCAAACTGATAATCTTAAAGTAAGGTATGATCATGTTGCTACCCTGTGCACTCAACTTCAGGGGCTCCTTTCTGCTTGCAAGATAAAAGTATGTAATTCTTTCATTTAAAACCCTTCACAATCTGACTCGAGCCTGGGTTTCTAGGCTTCTCCTTCACTCACTTTATGTTCTAACCAGGCTAGCTCACCTGCGTTGCATCTCCCCACTATGGATCTTTGCATATGCTCCCTGCCCTCCCAGTCCCCCTGCGTCCTTGGCATGTATTCCCTTATCCCTGACTCAAATGATCCGTTGGCTCAAGGGCCACTTCTCACAAGAAGCCTCTCCTAATCTCCCCAGTTTTTACTGCCTTCCCTACCACAATGTACATGCATGTATATGTGTGTGCAAAGGTACCCACTCACCCCTGATTATGTTGTGTTTTTATATCTGTGCACATTTTCCACTCTACCCAATGGGCTCCTTGAAGGTAGAAGCTTGCTTTTCTTTTTGTATTCCTAGCCAGCCCTAGCATGTACTTAATATATGATGCTGAATGAATGGATATATATTTGAGGGGGGAATGTGTGTCTCTTCCCCTGGCACAATACAGACTGCACTCCTTCTGTGCCTTCTCCTCCCCTGGGTTCTTCTTCCACATAGGAGCTCCTGAATAGTCCAATGTCCTTTTGGCCTTGTTGCATTCTGTGGGAATCAGTATAGCACCAAGGCTGTCCATGTTTGCTAAATTTCCTATGAGGAGCCCTCACTTTCCTTCTCTTCTAATCATTAATTTCTATCCCTAACACTTAACCCCCTTGGGGTTAATCTCTGAGGCCTATTCCCTCTACCTTTTTAATTATCTTACTGGTGTTTGGGGCTCCTAAATGGTGCTCGAGACATCAGAAAAAGGCTGAGGCTGCTGTGCCTGGTGAAGCAGCCAAACCAAGCTAAAGCAAGATAAGAATTTTTCCTGCTGTACTTTCCAGTTTTACACAGAATCCTAAGCCCCTCCAAATGTAGATAACAGGTAAGGTGTGCTTCAACTGAAAATCTACGGCTACAACACACCACCCTGACATCAACTCAATGCAATGGGCCTCAAATGAGGAGGGCCTGTAACCACCAGAGAAGAACACGAAACTGAAAGGCTGCGGATATGTAGCAAACCAAAGCCTAATTGATCCCCCTGCCTGTCTGCCTCCCTCCACGAAGTTTGCCAAAAAACCTAAGGATACAGCAAAGAGCTATATACAAAAGGGAAAAGCTTGCCCCGAGTGCACAGCACAGGGTGGTTTTGGCAACCAGATATGAGCGGGAAGATGCCTAGTAAATGAGTCTGCTGAAAGCTACACCATTTAAAATCTGTGAGCCTGGATCAAGCAGGGGTACATGATGTAGACTCTTTTGGCTGCTTTGCATCAATCTGAAGAGCAATCTGGACATAGAGACTTTCCCTTCTATTCCATTTTTTGGGTAATATCAAGGAGGCACAGAGAAAATAACAGTTAACCAAATTCTCCTTCAGCACAACTGAAGACACCCAGTCTAGCTGTGACACCCACTGGGCTCAGGCTGCATCCCATCCTCCTGCTCACAGCCAAGCCACCAGTCACGGAGTGAAGGGGCTGCTCTGTCCTTTTCTTCACTTACCTGTCTTTGTATTTGATCACTGCATCCACAATCTTCTTCATCTTCTTGGTGAGGTTTGGTGGGTTTGGGGAGAGCTTTTCAGCAGGTGGTCTGCCACGCTTCTTCTGCTTTTTGCTATCATCATCCTTGTCACGGCTTCGAGTACTGGTCGTTGGTGTTGAAGAGCCGGCATCACTGTCTCGTTTGCGCTTCCGAGAAGACTTCTTCTGCCGGACTTCTTCCTCGATTTCCTCCAGTGTACCTTCCTCTATGGCCTTCAAGGTCAGTGGTAGTAAAACAGAACAACCACCATCCAGATTATTTAGGGAGAGGAATATAACAGAAACAACTTATTCATACACAAAGCTAAAGGAAGGGCTGCTAACACTAAGGGAAGGGAGGGTGAGCTCTATGCCATATATCCCAAATCTGGCTCAGTTCACTTGCTGTGCTACTAAAACATTGCTGCACTTGCTCTTTTTAATTTAATGAGTGCTACAAAGGAAAACACCCCAGTGGACAATTTCACCCTCGAAGGAGAAGGAACACTGGACTACTAAGAGTCAGGAGACTGAGCTAAGCTCAAATCAGCTCCCTGGGTTCAAGTTTTCTTATTGGTAAAATGAGGGGGTTGGAATAGATTAACTTATGGTCCCCTTCCAGCTCTAAGACTCTATGGTTTGGAGTAGCTCTGTTAATCGACTTTTACTACCCAGGAAGATAGGGACTTCATGGCCCTCCAGCAGAAGCCTCTCCCAGAAGTGGTGGTCCATTTCCCCAAGATTTCCTTACAAGACAATCACCTTATTAGGAGCTGAATTTGTGTCTCAGGCTTTGCCATTCCATCCAGTAAGCCATGCAGCAGACCCCCAGCTCTGCCTTCAGAAAACTGGTTTCTCTTTGCAGTGACTTTCATCATAGCTCTAAGCCTCTTGAGCTCAGATGCTACAGAGGCACAAGCTACTTCACCTTCACCTCATACCCACTGCTCTGACCTAACAGGCTTGTTTAATCCTTTTCTGCATTTAAAATCTTTTGCAAGCTACAAATATGAGTGTACACACTTCTGGAAAGCAATAACCAACAGTACTGAGAGTTATTTGGAGATGAAACGCAACAAGGCTGTGACCTGGTAGGACAGGTGAGCTGGTTGGTTCTCTATTACATGATCACATTATCTGCCTCCCCCTGCTCCCTGGAAACCAAATCAAAATCTACTTCAAAACCGTTTGTTTGTATCTTTTGGTCTTTTTTGGGGACAATATTTGGACAGAAATCAACTGTGGTAACATAGTACTTTGCCAGCTCTTGGTTCTTAACATTTAAATGGAATTTATCAGCTGAAAGAAATGCGAGGGGGACATGCTCTGACCAAGGAACTCCTGGTGGCTAACTTTATGACCTAATTGAGGCCATGCTGGGTTTCTTAAAAATTTTTTTTTATTGATTTTTTGGTTTTTGCATGATTTCTACCATCCAATATTATTCCCTTTCACTCTGCCTTCCCTAGTGACCTATCTCTTTTAACAAAGAATAAAAGAGTAAGAAAAGTAGGTCAGTAAAACTAATCAACATGTCACCAAGATTTGACAGTATATGCAACTACATGCCTATAGTAGCCCAACTCTGTAAAGAAGGGGAAAAGGAACATTTTCTCATTTCTTTGGATCACAGACGTAAGAGCTGGAAGGCACCAGGGAGCCCACTAAATCCAATCTCCTCTCTAACAGACAACAAAACTGGGGCCAAGAGAAGTTAAACTGTCTTGCCCAGGGCTACGCAGCTAGGAAGCATCTTAGGCAGAACTTGAACTCAGGGCTTTCTGACTGAGCCCACTGCACAGGGCTGGCATTAGAATCCAGCCTTCTGGTCTCCCTGGTCATAGCACAGACTTTAAACTAGTTTACTGTCTCATGTATCAGTCACTTTAGTAACAGAAAGGTAGTATTCTGAATGAAATATGCATAGAAAAAAGAACAGAGCAAGAATATAAATCTGTCAATTTTTCATTACTGTCCAGCTGAGGATACTTTTTTCCTAGGCAGAAATGCACTGAGATAAACTCATTAGTTTTTACATCCTCAGAGGACATCTGTTAGGCAACACGAATCAAGGTGGAGCTTGTGGAGAATATTATGGTTTGATATAATCATGGGAAATTGTTTCTCTTGCAAAGAAATTACATTTGTATTAACATCTGTGCTACTCAAGCTTCACTGACATTGAAATAAAAATAAACTTGAGTAAAGACTGCTGGAAGCCAGTCAGATTTCAAATAAAATTCTCATTCAAGACTGTAACCCACTAGGCAGGAGACTAGTTTCTCAACACAGACTAAGGACCCCAGGACACTAACAAGGGTAGTCTGAAAAAAAAAAATCAGTGCAGAATGAAGCCATCACCTACAGTATATACCTTGAGCCACTGCTTCTCGGTCAGCGAGTCGCTGTAGTCGACTTCTTTACGGTGGCGGGAGCCTCGCCCAAACATCTTTTCTTCTTCTTCCTCACAGGTCAGCCTCTCAACTTCGGCATCGTCCTTAATGATCCAAGATGGAAGCTCATCTTCTTCCATCAGGCGTGGCTTTCTTTTGGGGTTTCGAGCTTCCTCTCGCCTACGATCCAAATCCATGCGCTAGGATACAGTGAGAGGAAGTCAAGGGCCCATGGGAAAACCAGGAGCAATTATTAAGGGGGCCATTAACTATTTCTATTCCTATGAGTGACAGTGAGATGAAGTCCCAATATGTATGATAATCAGCTATCCCAGTTGTATATTTAGCTGGAGTGGCTTTTCATAAGCACTAAAGAAGAAACTATGGCTCATAAAGTAGCTTTATCCCTATTCCAGCATGGAACACAGTCAAATCTAGAGGTAAAGCACAATTCTGATTTTTTAGGTGCAGATGCTGTTGGACAGCCTTACTCTAATGCACCATTGTATTACTATACTCCAGAAAAAGCCTCTGGCTCACACCATGGATGCAAGCATACCAGGGCTTAAACTTTCCTTGAAGGAACACATCATTTTGTCCTCCCAGGGGTCAGGTTGACAAGGTAGCACAGGTGGGCCTAGCAGCTATGTTTGGTTAAGGTTAGATAGTCACCACCTTCCATTCTGAGAGAAGATGGAGTTAAGAAATCCACAACTACTGAAACAGCAAAGGTTATTTTACCATCTCTCTTTAAAACTATTAGCCTTTGATGGACTGAATCCGCCCTGCAAGAGAGCCATTCAGATTCAGCAAGTTAACACACTGAGGTGAAGGCCACAATTACTGCTGTTTACCACAAGACATACCAATGGGAGAGATGAGAGTATAATTTTGGTTCACCCCTCAGACTCCTATTCTTTATCAAGAATGATGAGGCTCATTCTCTCTCCAATCAAATCCTGGGGTGTGGCTAGTAACATTAGTATTTTACTAAAAATTATCTGTTATGAAACAATCTTGTAGATGTAGATGAACTCCTAAAGGCATCCCTTTAACATTCATATTCTCTGTCTCTCCTAGTAAAGTTCCTCTCAGCAGGAAATACCACATTGCCTGTGGCCCTCTCTACTGACTGTAACTATCTCAGCCTTTGGTGCTCACCATGAAAAGATCAAACTCCTCTTCATGTCGGGCGATCATCTGATTAACGGTTTCATCGTCTGGAACTTCATCTTCTTCCTACAAGATTTTAAATACTTAATTCCACTGTGGAGACTCTAAAAGGAGCTGAAGTGAGTGGATTTCAACACCGACAGTCTTTACCACCTGACAGCTATTCGGTGGTCCATGGGAAATGAGGTTGAGGTTTCAGTCCAGTTTCCAGTGGACAAGTATCCACATGGCAACAGAAAGCACACACATACACACACACACACATCGTCAGATCTGGCCCTTTGCTGGCCACCTCAGCACAGAAGCCAAGGATTGAATGGGCATGGAGACTGAACTACCCCTCTCACCTTTAGAGGTGGTTCCTCCAAGTCAGGGTTGAGGCACATTGGCGGAGGGGCAGTGTGGGCGAAGCTTGCACTGCCGCTGCCCGTGCTGTGTCTGCTCTGTGGATAAATAGAGGACTTCAGTCTCCAGGGCTGTCAATCCGGCATCTTTCACCAGCACTAAAAGTCACTTTAAAGAAAAGCAAGTACTCATCCTCTTTCCTTTCAGCCCACACTCCCTTTATTCCAGGGATGTAAAAAACATAAGAGAGCAAAAAAAAAAAGGAAAAAAGGAAAAAAAAGGAGAGGCAGCCATGCATTCACCATTCACACTTGGAAAGAGAGAGGGCAAGGTCTGTCTAGCCTCTTACCTCATCCTGTTCCTCGTGCTCTAGGATCGCCTGAAGGAAAGCTCTTCTCTCATGGCTGGAGGATTTCTGGTCAAACATACCAGCCTGGATAACCTTCTGGTCAACATTTAGCTTGTATTTGGCTGCAGCCAAGATCTTCTCTTCCACACTATTAACTGTGCAAAGACGGAGGACCCGGACTTCATTTTGCTGCCCAATACGATGGGCACGGTCCTGTGCTTGTAAGTCCTAAAAGAGGAAATTCTTTGCTTGTCATTTCAATTTAAATTTCTCTAGGAAAAAAAAATCAGGCTCTTTAAATGTCACTCAGAAGGCTGGGCCTTTGTGAAAAGGCATGCCTGGTATGACCAATACCCCCAAAGCCAAGCATGGAGTTGCCTAAAAAGCTTCTGCTATTAGAGGGAGAAGCTCAATTAAAAGGCCAATTTTGCTGGGTTTTAGTAGAGCAACTGAGAAAAACCAGCTCAACTTTCTATGAATCATGGATAAACAGAGCTGCTGAAGCTAGGGCCATTACCACCTCTGGAGGGGGTCCTAGAAGGAGGACATACCACCTCAGTTTTCTTTCAGAAGTTCCCACCTGCCTTAGGATTCAAGGCTATGGGAAGAAAGCTCAGATTTTACTACTTCATTCTTGGGAAGATTTGTTTTTCACCATATGCACTCTCTTCCAGGGCTGCCTCATGAATATAACAAAAGCAACAAATATTTACTGAGTGCTTCCCATGTGCATGGCATAATGCCAGGCACACCTTTAGCACAAATGAGAGCACTGGCTTCTAGAGGTGGTGAGCCATCAATAGCACATGACCCAGGATACTCTGTCTCTGGGTTATATCTGGACACACAAGTAGGGAACAAAGTGAGCAGAAATAGATAATAGTCAGCAACTAGGTTAGATGAGGAAAGCAGTCCTTAGGTCTCCACAAGGGAGGGATACACACTTTACATTCATGTGTCCTTGGCAGAAAATACGAAGGGCAAGTCCCTCACTGTGACTTTTTTCTCTTTAGCTGAGTCAGTAATCTCTCACTTTGCACAGAACGAGAGCTGAGAAAAGCAGCTGTTTCCAGGTGGAAAAGAGGAAGGCAACCTGCCTTCCATCTCAGACTCTACGCCTCAGCGCACTTCGAATGATCTGTCCTTTGGTTTACCTGTGAATAGTGATAGTATGTCTGTGCTTTTATAGAATCAGTATAAGAAGTACTCTCAAGAGGCCATCCAGCTCAGCTACTTGTCTCCAAATGAATTCACACTTAACACTATCCAAAGCAGATGGTGAGTGGTTTTAATCATCTCTAAAGAGATTCAATAGGTTCTCTTTGTAGTTCATTTGTTAATCGACTCAGAATAAGTGAGATAGGAAGTTGGTATTTAAATTTAAGATGGAAGCATTACTGTATCCCCTTTCTCATAAAGAGGGGGACAGCTTTTCTTTGCTGTGAGTCCCTTCATTTAGCTCCATTTTTCTTTTACCTGGTGAGGATTCCAGTCACTGTCAAAAATTATCACAGTATCTGCAGACTGGAGGTTCAGCCCAAGACCCCCGGCCCGAGTACTCAGGAGAAAAATGAAATACTCAGAGCCTGGTTCATTGAAGGTTTTCAGCAACATACCACGATCTTCAGCTTTCGTGGTTCCTGATGGGCATCAAAGAAGAAAAAGGTTAGGAGTTTTGCCATCATCTAAGAATTAGAAGTCTAAATAAAATGACCAGCCCAGGAAGTTAAGAATAAGCACCTTACCCAGCTTCACACATAAATTTTGTAGAGTTCTTTATATAAATCAAGTCCCTCAACACGGCTATGGGGTCATTTTAATCTAAGTAAGCATTTACTTAAGGAGATGTGTATAAAATGTGAAGAATAAACACTTTAAAATTCAGTTTATTAATTCAACTTTATTTTTAAACATATTTTTCACAAAAACAAAAAAGCCCAAAATAAGTGCCTTTAGTGATTAGGCAAGAGTGTGACTACAAACACTGCCCCCAGTACTCAGTATGAGGCATAGTAACTACGGGCAAGATTGATCCACCCCCCCAGCCCCCTCCAAAAAGGGATTCAGATATGCACCCTATGAAAGAAGATATCGGTGACCAACCAGGCCACCTCAGAGTGTCAGGTGTGAATGGAATACTAAATTACGGTTTTCACTAACCTGAGAAATAAAGGCAGGTAGCTTGGGCTGTGGAGTCCTATATTATTACTGAGGCAACTTCTTGCTTTGCAAAGAGAAACATTTCTAAGGGTAAGAATACAAAAATCATGTTTCTCTAGCTCCAATGAATAGCAAACCACCTGCTTTCTAGTAATCCTCTTGGGCAGGAAGGAAAGGCTCTCTAGATTGGGAAATGCAGGTACTCTAACCAAGTAATGGCCATGGCCATTTCATTTCATACATTCATGAGTAGGTAATTTGACTGCATTGTGGGAATAGCAGAGAGCTTTCCAAGCCTCTTTGGTCAATATCGACTGTGATCAAAGGAGCTCTAAGCAAAATTCAGAGGTTATTTCAAGTTATCAAATGCAAATTAAACACTTCCTGCCAATCTTCTGGATGTAACAAAATAGCCAGGATCTTTAACTACCAACGTGCTTGGGTTCAGTCGCTGAACAATGGCTAATCTGAACTTGTCCTAATAGAGAAGAGGGCCAGCAGGCATTTCATCTGCACCCTGGCTCAAGCACTTGACAGGAAGGCAGCAGAACACTGGGACCAGAACTGGACTCTACATCTAAAATGTTTCTAATAAGAGATTAACTGAGGTAACAGTCAAACTTTTATGAACCAGTTTCATTGCCTATAAAGTAGGAAAAAATCATCCTTTGAAGCCTCTGCTTCCTTCACAGGGTTCTGCAAGGATTATTTAGGAAGCTGAGATGCTTTCAGTAACTCAGGGAAAGGAATCATTAAATTATAAGACAGTTTTCAAATAAAAAGTTCTCTGTTAAACTCACCATCAAGCCTGAGGTATTTAAAGCCACGATATGCAAAGTAATCTTCCATGATGGTCATGAGAGAGGTCATTTGGCAGAAGAGCAGCACTTTATGGTTGGTTGCTCGGAGCTTGGGAAGAATTCGATCCAGGAGTTCAAACTTTCCAGAGGCTCGGTATAAATCCAGGCTGGTATGCAAAAAACAAACAAAAAAAACCACACACGGTATGTGAAAAAGAGGATGTTGATACAGAAAAAGGAGGGAGATTTTTTTATGATTCCATGCTAACCTACTGGAAGGGTGGCAAGTAGCTCAAGGATGAGAAAAAAATACTTATATGAAGAAGAACATTTAAAGGAGCGCTTCCTGTGTGGTAAAGAACTGGAAACAAACTGGGTGGCCATCATTTGGGGAATAGCTAAACAAATAAAATAATGGAATGGAATTTCACTGTGTCAAAAGAAAGAATATTATGGATTCAGAGATGTATCTACACATATTTACATATGTACATACATATACATATAAAATGAAGAAACAAAGCAAATGATTTACATGATAATCACAAGGAGGGGAGAGACAACTTTTGGGGGGGGGGGCAGGGCAATTGGGGTTAAGTGACTTGCCCAAGGTCACACAGCTAGCCCATGTGTCAAGTGTCTGAGGCCGGATTTGAACTCAGGTCCTCCTGACTCCAGGGCCGGTGCTCTACTCACTGCACCATCTAGCTGCCCCTGGGGAGAAACAACTTTGATGTAAAACAACGGATGATGAAAGATTCTTCCCTCCTCTTGGAAGAAAGTTGATGGACTAAAGGTACAGAATCAGATATGGCCAATGTGTTCATTGGTTTTGATTGAATATACACATTTGTCACATGGCAGAGTGTCAGAGCGTTTGTTCAGGTGGTACTGGCAGACATGAAAAAAGAATATGAATAAAACATTTTAAATGATGAATAGAAGAAAATGCAAGGGGAGAACACAAACAGAGCAATGTTGTTACTATCTTGTTAAAGTTAACACATACACCTATTTAAAAACCTCTGTAACAAGTTCAATTTCTTACACAGCACTCCTGCCTGTTCTTTGTATCACAAAATGTTTGTTTTTGTCGATGATTGTTAAGAAAACCCTCAAATCCCAAATTTAAACGAGAGGAGAGGGGTGGGTTTCAAAGTATTCATAAGAGCATTTTTTTTTTGTGGCAGCAAAGAACTAGAAACAAAGTAAAGGCCCATTGACTGGGGAACAATTTGTTTAAATGGTAGTTCATGAATGTAATGGAATATTACTCAGCTCCAAGAAATATGAAATGATTTAAACCAAAGTAAGCAGAACCAGTAAATAATACACCCAATAACAATGATGTGAATGGGAAAGTACAAAAAAAGAAATGCCATGATCTGTATAATTACGATGATGACCTAGCTTGGCTCCAAAGAGGAGAAAATGTACCTCTAGCCCTTCTTTGCAAGGGTAGGGGGCCATGGGTGTGGAATACTGTACATCCTATGAGATTTGGATGACCTAGTGGTTGGTTTGGTTAAGCTGTTTCTTTCTTTCTTTTTTAACCTGTTACAAGGGTGGCTTGCTAGGTAGAGAAGGGAAAAGGATATATCCAGAAATAAAAGTGAGATAAAAACAAGACATTAATAAAATTAAAATGTATATAAATAGTGGTAGATTATACTCATAATGATAAAGCCAAAATCAAGTAAAATCATGTGTATTTTGTTCTAATACATTAAGGTCAGAGCTTTTTAATCAAAGCCGTATTATAAAGCCCATCTCCATCTGGATACTCAAAATGGGAAATTGTAAGTAAGTGCTGCTCTTACCCTTGGACAATGCCTCCAGTAAATCCCAAATGCTCAGAAAATGATTCCTGCAAATAAAAATAGGACAATTATTTATGCCCAACAGAGATTTAGAAGCTCTAAATCAGTGGTGTCAAACTTAATAAGAAATGGATCCTTGCGGGCCAAGAACTTAGAAAACCACAAATTAACATTATCTACATTGCACTGTATTTTTATTTTGTTAAACATTTCCCAATTACATTTTATTCTGGTTGGAGCTTCACTGAATTCTGGAGTATTCAGCCCCAAGTCTAACATTTCTGCTTCACTGTACAATCTATAACTGTTCCTGGGACGTGAAAGTCCAGAAATTGGCTATTTAATCAAAGTTTTGCAACTGCAAAAAGCAACAGTCTTTTTGACAACTCCAGATAGGAAATAGTATAAAAATTAACAAGACTTGGTGGTTTTTGTCTTTTTAACAGTACTCGTGCATCTCTGTGAAAAGACAAGAATGCATACCTGTGCAAAACAGGAATAGCTATTTGTTTGTTTGCATCAAACACCCACGGGGTTAATCATTTTGACATGATGGGATCATGAAGAGTCATTTCTGAGCCCATCCTGAATACTAAGAAAAAGCTTTTCTAAACTGGAAATGGGAATTCTGCTGTAATCTGGTAAGGCATACTTCCTGTGACAGGGACTCCTTGGCACCTGCCTTACCTCTATGTGCTGGAACATGTAAGGATGGTTACAGATCTTCCTTAGCTGCATGATGGTGTTCATCAGTGTCTTGGTACCACCCTTGCCCTAGGATAAGAGAAGATTTCTCAGTCAGAACTAAGCAGGAGGACCAGCTCAGAGAGAACTCTGGGGAGGGACCCACAGACTCTCTTCATTAGCTGACAGATGACTGATTCACTCTGGACACCAAGGCATTACAAAGGGTTATTTTTTACTTTGCCACACGGTAAAAATATATTCTCACATATTCCACTGATAAGGATTTAAGGATCTGTTTGGGCTCTCTTGACTTCATATTCAGATAAAACAAGTGAGGAGACACAATATCTCAATTCTGAAAGATAGGCTGGAAAGATAAGGTCCACACAGCTCATCAAAAGGCAGAAAGATATGAGTGAGGAAATATTCTAGGAACTTGCAGACAAATGCTCCCAAGGAGATTATAGGGAGCTATGTTCAAACACTAGATCATCGCATGCTAGGGAGTACTAATAAGTGCAAAGTGCCATGAAATCTCATGTACTGAACCATGTCAGTCATTATCACAATGATTAATTTTAAAATGCTTGGTGGACACTAGTTTAATGCCCTCTGAGCCAAGCCAAGCCATAGTTAAAATGGCCAGGAAATCTGTCAATTAAAGTGCCAATAACGCTGTATTCCAAATAAAACCAAAAACAAGCAAAGGGAATGAAGCCCTATCAACTTTCAGGCTCTTGAGTCTCTGAATCCCTGGCAGGAAGGAAGGATGAACAAATGAGGAACTGTGCCAAACCTTCTTGTCCTTCTCTGAGCCATCCGTTAAAAGCACACCCTTGGCCTGCATGTGCCGGTAGAGGACTCGCTGAAGGGCAGACATATCACACTTGATCACATACTCCACCTGGGAAGCCACAAAAGATACCACTTATGGAAAGCATTCTTTGATAAGCCAACAAAGCCTAAATATTCCATGAGGTACCCACCAGCTCCCTTCTCATGGCAGGGCATAGTGAGGAAGGCAGTGGGATAAAAAAATGTAGACTGAAGTTAAGGGTCTGGCTGGGAAGAGAACCTGATGGGCCTGAGACCTCTAGCACCCTTGGCTTGTCACCACTAAGTCCTGTTTTCTAGAAGGGTTTCATGAAAGAAAAAGAAAATTCAGTTATTAAGTACCTACTATGTAGCATATACTGTGCTAGATGTTTGGGAGATAATGCTGAAAAATGATGGCCCTTGACCTTAAAGAACTTATAATTCAATGGGGTAAGGTGGGGAAAGGACAGCTAGGGGAGATGATATTCAAAAGTAAACATAAGATAAAATGTGACCTCAGAAAAGGAGATATTCAGGCCAAATGCTTTAGAAAATGTGGAGGGGGTGATTACTTTTAGTTATGGGGAGGAAGGGAAAGAATAATGGAAAAAAAGGGAATCAGGGAAGGCTTAATAAGAGAAAGTAGCACCTGAACTGGGCCTTGAAGGAAATCAATCAAAAATTAACAAGTCTTTATTAAATGGCTACTATGTGCCAGATACTGTGATAGTTGCTGGGGATATTAAAGACAAGGCACTTATTTATGTTCTATTGGAGGAAACGATGTATATACATACAAATACAGAACAATGGTGTGAAGATGGGATGTCATTAGAAGCTGAGGGGCACAAGTGTTGCCCTTGAACTGAGCTTTGGAGGAGGCTAAGGATTCTGAGAAGTGGAGGTGAGGATGAAGGATTTCAAAAAGCAGAAATGAGAACAGCATATTCTAAACACTAACTCATACACTAAGGAATGGAGGCAGGAGAGGTCTGAGGGAGACTGGAGAACAGACAGTAGCAATTGGCAAGGATGACAAGTGTGTGAAATTAAGTCTGGAAAGGTGGGTCTGAAATCATCTGGTGTAGCCCAAGGGTCAGTATTTTATCATAGTGGCTATCAGTAACATGGTCAGCCCTATGCCTCACGCATTTTGACAGAGGTGCACAGGATGAATTAACAAAGGGAGAGAGCCTAGAAACAAGGTGACCAGCGAGAAGGCGACTTCAATTGTCCAGGAGTAAAGTGATGAGCACTTGAACAAGGGAGGGGCTGTGTGAGTGCAAACGGGACTAATTTGAGACATGCAAAGTTATGACCAGAAAGGGGACCAATGTGAGAGATGCAAAGTTATGACCTAGACTTGGTGACTGATTGGTTGTGGAGCACAAGGGAAGAGTCAAAAATGATTCTGGAAGTTGAGTGGGAGGTTAAACTTAAGAGGAGAACATGCTAAATTCCATTTTGGACACAATGAATCTGATATGAGTAGGACACTCAGAGAGATGGTCACTCAGAGTAGGGTCAAAGGAGACACTGACAAAGTGGGCTCAAAATACCTGAAGATAGCTATACAGACCTTTTCAGGTAACTGGGCTTCAACTTCTTTCTTTAACCGTCTAAGCAGGAAAGGACGTAGCACTTTGTGTAAACGTCGGATAATCAGAATAGTTTCTTCTTCATTCAGGTCTACCTATTTTTTACAAATTAACATGAGAAAAACAAAACCATTATCTCTCAGGAGACGGGGAATCTTTGCTAAAATGCAAACACAGAAATTAATCAATCAGCATGTCAGGCAGTGAGCTGGATGTTGGGGAAAAAAAGACAAAAGCTTTTGCTTTTGTCCTCAAGGAGTTTACAGTTGACAGGAGCAGACAACATGCACACAAACATGAATATATATATATATATGAAAATAAATTTAAAAAAATAGCATCCAACTTGGCAGAGAGGCCCCAGAAGCTTAGGAGGACAGGAAGAAATGCTTAAGTAAATGGGGAGCTAACTGAAGGAAATAATTCTAAGAGATGGAGGTGAGGAATACATTTCAAGTATGGGGCAGACACAACACAAACAGAGCATAGAGAGGGGCAGTGGAATGCTGTGTGAGAGGAACAGCAAGAAGGCTAGTTTGGACTACCCAAAAAGAAGGGTTGTCTGTGGAAGGGCTTAAACAGCTAAGAGAGGGGGGTCTGCATTTGATCCTAGAGGTAATGGGGTCCTTGAAGTTTACTGAGGAGTTTGGTGACATGACTAGATCCCTGCTTTAAGATTCTGACAGCTATGTGCAGATGGACTGGAAAAGGGAGAGCCTGGAGGCAGGAAGACGAATTAGGAGACTATTACAATAATCATCCACTTAAGAGGGGACGAAGGTCTGCTAAACAGATGGGGACTTTATAAGTGGAGAAGGGAACTGTTTTGAGGACTGCTGCAGAAGTGGCATCAACAAGACTTATCAAGTGACTGGAGATGTGGGGTAAGAAAGAGCAGGAGACTCCAAGGTTATGATCCCGTGTGACTGAAAAGATAGTGGTACCCTTGAAAGAAATAAGTTTAGTTAAGACACCCATGGGACTGGAACTTAGAAGAGAGACTAGAACAGGACAGAGAGACCGAGAAGTCAGCTGCATGATATCTGAAACATAGGAGCTGGTAAAGTCATCAGAGTGTAGTGTGAGCAGAGTGAGAAGAGAAGGTGGTTCAGGGCAGGTTGCCCTAAGAAAAGGTTAATATTTATTTAATGGTCATATAAGATCACTTTTCATAGCAGTTGAACCTTTAAAACTACTGACTAGGAAAAATAATTCATCACTGGAGGCATAGTGGCAATGAACAAACCAGGGGAGATCTGGGTTCAAATTCTGCCTATATTACACATTAGTTATATGAAAAGTCATTTAGCCTAAGTATCATGTTTCTTATCTATGAAATGGGTATAGCACCCACTTCGCAGGACTGTGAGGATGAAATGAAATAATGTATATGATTCATTTGGCAAAACACAAAGTAATATACAAATGTCAGCCATTTTTATTATTACTGTAGAATTTGTACAATTCATCTTTTAAGAGCATTTGCAATAAAGCATCTCTGCTCATACCGTGAGAGGTAGCTGGCACAGAAAGCCAATCCCCAAGTCAGCAAATAGTGGTTGTGTGACTCTTGGTAAGCTCCTTCCCATCGCAGCTGTTACCGAGGCCCTCCCTTCCCAAAGAGCTTTTGTTCATGTGGGTGATATCAACTGACATTTGCCATATGGAGAGTCAGAGTCTCAGCAGCATTATAGTTTCCCCTTGCTGAGCCCCTGGCAGGATCTGTTTCTTAGCCCACACTTGAGAACCTTTGCTCCAAACCTGACCTGACTACTCTATCAAGCTACTGTACTCTGAACATACAGGAATTTCATCTACTTATTAACACAATAAACAACCTTCCTATGTCCTAGCAGCTTATGTTACATCTCCTGTACGTTGAACCGGCAATTTTTGTCTTCTTTGTCTTCATGAGTTGCCACCTAATAGCAGCAGATCTCCATGTACAGCTAGCATGTGACTCCTGGCTTGGACATACTTACTTTTTCTCCTGTCATGGCAAAGGGAGCGTTGAACCACTGCTCAAAGGTGCTGCAGCTCTTGAAGATGGTCGGGAGGAGGAAATTAAGTAGCGCCCATAGCTCAGGTAGCTTGTTTTGCAGGGGTGTCCCCGTCAGCAGCAGGCGCCGTGGAGCTACGTAGTGTGTGTTCAGGACCTGTGTTAGTTTACAGTGGTGATTCTTCATCCTGTGACCTTCATCTACTATCATGTACTTCCAGCGAATCTGCAGATGAGAGAGCAAACCAATTTAGGGAAAAGGTACTACTTGACCTTGGATATCTGGGAAATGGCCTTTGGAGAGATAGTTTTATCTTGCAGATACAAGTGAAGGTTTTCTATGTTAAATCTCATTCAACTGTAACCAATCCCCAGAGAGGAATGCATTTTTCCTTACTTCTTACGAGGACAAGACAACCAGTGTAAGGCAACAGAACACTCACCCCGCCTAGGCCTTGACTCCCCATCCCCCTTTCTCCAGTCAATCCGATTTACTGGCACAGTATCAATAGTCACTCCTGAGTGGATGATCTCCACCCCTGAGTCTCCAAGCTTGCCCTTTGTTGTGTGCCCTAGACCTGTGCACCTGGCTGGCAGCTCACACTCGGCATGTGTGGGCTCTCCTACTGACTTCACAGATGTTTCTAACTGTGGCATCACCACTGACTCTGCCTCACATTTTCACAAGCTTGGGGTTATCTTTGACACTCCTCTAAACATGTTATCCACCCTCTGTCTCTTCTTCTTATACACAATCAGGCACCGTGAGGTTTTTTGTTTTGTCTCTATATTCTCAGCAGCTAGAGGAGCATGATACACACCACAGGCATTTAATGAATGCTTGCTATACTGGACTGAAAACCCCCTTCCCCTTTACCCACTGCCACCTCCCATCTCTAGTTACAGGGCCTTGTGGGTCTTCTCAATTCTGCTCTCCCACCCTACCCCAACCTCATCTGCAAACTGCTGCCACAACAATTTCTGATGTATAGATTTGCTCATGTCACGCATACGCGCAAAAATCTTAAGCTGCTCCTATGGACCACTAGTAGCTTTCTTTTCCTGAGAAACACCTCCATCCTGTGCCTACTCATCAGGATCACTTATCTGATCTGTGTGGCCCTGACCTGAATCATCACTTTATGAGGGACTCAAGCCATGCTCACTTCATTCCCACTTATACTCTGCATTCCCTAGACTTGGCCTCCTCCACCCGCTTTTCTAGCTTTCTTTAATATTACTCAAATACCAAAGTGCGACTGACTTAAAGACTACTTTGACTATTTTATGGAGAACTCACAAGGCAAGCGCTCACATGCAGAAGAAGCAACACAAAGACACTTTCAAGGTTTCTCTTAAGCCCTCTGTAATTGATTGTGTGACATGGGAGAGACTGGCACAGCACTGCTCAACATGGTGTGCCCTCATCAGAGAAGGTGCTCTGCTCGATGAGCACAGCAGAATTGAAGTAGCTCAAAAAAAACCCTGCAAGATATGCAAATTTAGAGAACCCATCCCAAATGTTCACATGGACTATTTGTACCAGAAGTGTGGTAGAGTATTCTGAGCTTGAATTGGTCTGATCAGCTACAGCTGGACACACTGTAACTTGACTCTAACACAGGATGTCCTTTTGGTCCTCTTTGAGAAGGAAGGACAACCACTAATTATTATTATGGACTGTTTTCCCCAATTAGAAAGACAACTCCTTGAGGGTAGGGACTATCTTACTTGCATTTGTAGCCCTAGTACTTAGCAGACTGCCTGGTACATAATAAGCACTTAATAAATGCTCTCCCTCCCTCCCTGTGCAAACTCTTTTTCCTGGCCCTGATGTCCCTTACTTTATCTTTATCTTATATGACTCCCTGTCCTATATGCTATACTTCAATTCAATTCAATAAATATGGAGATACAAAGATAAACATGAAGGAGTCCCTGTTGACAAACCAAGCTATTTTCTGCCTCCTGAACACAAGGAGTCCTCTCACATTTCTTTGCCTTTGCTTGTACTGTTACCCTACTTTGTTTTCTTTCCCAACTAAATTCCTAATAACCCCTTAAAACCCAACTCAAATACTGTCTTCTTGTTCATTGTGGGCTGGGGCCACATCTTACCTAAATTTGGTATCTCTCTCAGAATACTGCACGTTGCACCGCACACAGATGGTGCTCAATGAGCACTTGATATGTTGTCTCAGGCCTAGCCATACACAAATGCAGAGTAGGAAATCACTTATGCAGTGATTTGAAGGAACAAAAGTACATCATGCCCTTTACTTCTCTCAGACATCATGCTATCTGAATATGATGACATAGTGACATTTACAACCAACATGATTCAGAAGGGACACATGACTTCTCTAATGGCCCAAAGGGTATTCAATATTCTGACACACAATGCACCCCTCAACAACTTAACACATATTTGAGAACTTTTGTGGAGGAGACAGACTCTGTAAATTCAGAAAGAGTTTGTGGACAGCAAACATCCTGATCCGATTCTGCCACTAAAACAGGTCCATTTTGCTTCCTCCTACTCAGAATCACAGGATTTAGATATAAGGGTGAAAGGAACCTCAGACACCATCTATTCCAATCCTCTACCCTATTTTAGGGTTTATGAGAACGAAATATAATACTTTAAGATATGGAAGAATCAAGTGACAGCCCCCCCCCCAGGGTTGTATCAGTTTCACATGAAGGATGGGTATACTCTTTCATTACACGAATACCCTTGAGAGGACTCCTGAAGTACTAATCAGATTACTCTCTTTGGTGAGAGGTGGGAGGTGCTTAGAGGGAAGACTAAAAAGTCCCAATTATAACTAAGATCGACACTTTTCTAATGTTTTAAAGTTTACAGAGTAGTTTCCTTTAACATCCTGTTGAGGACAAATATCCTCCTTTTACATATGAGCAGTCCAGGGCTCTTACAACAATGCCATGCTATCTCCTTTGACACAGCCATAATTTTCCTGAGGATTTCCAAAGAAGGCTGAAATGCAGGTTAAAAGATCACAGTATTAGATCTACGACTAATGGACCTCAGAAATCATCTAGTCTACCTCTTTCACTTTAAAATTAGGAAATTAAGGCTATTAAGCCAGTGGTCTTCCCACTGTACCATGCTGGGAATATTAGGAGAAAGCAGAGCGTGAAGGAGGTTTCTGCAAGCTAAGAAACTGGCTGGGTAGGTCCAACTCTTCTGGCCTCTCTGTTTTTTCCTCATGTGTCATCACAGAAGGGGACAGAATGACAGCATGAGGACACTGAGCCAGAAAAGGGCCTTGAAATCTGAGTTCTAATCACAACATGGCTGCTTACTTCTTGTGTGGCCGTAACAACACTATTACCTCTCTTACACAAGCAGTTTCCAAGCTTGTGACCTTAGGTAAAGTATGCTTTAAAATAATTGGTTAGGAATATTTGGAAGTACGACAGAGAAAATGATCAGCATATTAACATTTCTGTCAGTTATTTCACTACTAGTCATGGACAGTCTGGGCTTGCTGTTGAAGAAACACAGTGACAAAAATCTTACCTTGGCAAGAATGTGCTTATCTTTTATAATATATTCATAAGTAGTAAGCAAGACATTGAATTTCCCACTCCGAAGCTGAGGTACAAAAGCTCGTCTCGCTGCTGGAGAACCCTGGGGAAAGGAAAGCAGCAGCTGCTTATTGGGGTGCACAGAAGAACCAGTAGGGTAATTCTAACTAACAAGGGGAGCAAGTACTTAGATACAACAAGTATCAGCTGTACTGTCTTTATAAGAATAAAACACAGACTCTCCAAACAAGTACATGCCTGCTGGAGCATGACTTTGAAAGGAGAAGCTCTATCTGAATAACTCCCCTCCAGTGTGAGCTTCCCACACAAGCTGGTCCAGGGCCAGAGCTCCAGGCCATGCCCTTGCCCCAAGAGGCCTTTGGGCATGTGAAGAACCAGCTGGAGAGGCTGGTGAGCTTCAGGCCAGTGATCATGGGTATGCAAAAAATCAATCTGAAATGCTGAAGGACTTGAAGGGAAAGTAATGATTTTGAAAATGTTTCCATTTGGTTTCGTCCTACTCAGCATCGTAACATTTAGACTGAGCAGGAGAAAACCACAGACATCACATAATTCAATCTCCTCATTTTGAAGAGAAGGAAGTACAGCGCAGAGAGTGAGTTGCTTCCTCAAGGTCACATACAAGGCAGGTTGTAGAGCCAAGATCTGAACCCACTGTACCAGATGCCAAATCAAGGGCTCCTTTTTCACCAAACCCTGCTGACAGATCTTGCCTCCTAACATATGACTTTTAATGTGTGTGCGTTTATATACATGCATATATTAAAAAATATGAATATATAAAACACATATAAAGACTTTTTACTCCTTTGCCTTAAACTATTTTATGAGCAAGAAAAACTTTTGAAAGGGAAAGCTATAACTTACCTTGTAGGAGACCTTCACCACAGAAGGAGCCCACTTATCAAATTCATATGCCCAATTTGACAGAGTTCTAGGAGAAAAAAAGGAAAAGAACTATCAAATCACATTTCTCTAATAAATTATCAGAAACCACGAAATATTCATGAGCAATATGCCCAGACCTGTGCTAGGTGCTATGAGGGAAGAAGTACAATCCAGACAGGCCATTACAGTTTCCAAGGAGCTCAGAGTCCAGTTGGAGAGGCATAACTAAGAGAAACATCAAACAATAGCAAAAAGGTTCATGCCAGCAAATAGTTAAATGCTGGGCTGTAATAAAAGAATTCAAGGGAGTGGGAGATCAAAGAGGGCTGGAACAGTAAAGAAAGGATTCCTAAGAAGAGATGGGACTTGATCAGGGTCTTATTGGAGATAGGGCATTTGGACAGGCAAGAATGAAGTTACAGTCATGAATGAATGTGGCATGCTTACTGTCTGCAAGAAGAATGGCCTGACTTTCCTGAGGGAGTAGTGAGAAATAAGGATAGAAAGGGCAAAGGAGCATCAGAATGTGGTAGGGAATCAAAAGCTAGGCAAAAATTTGTTATTCATTCTCAAATGGACCCTCACTGCTAAATGGAAATCCTTTTATTCTTCTCTGATAAAAGTCAACCTCCCAAAGCATTGATTGCAAACCTTCCAATCTCACCTAAAGCCTTCCCCTGCCACAGAGACCTCCATCTCAATTTTACAGAGAAAAATGGCCCTAGGTCTAGAGCTTCCTCTTTGCCTCAATTCATATCTCTTCAACTTCCCTCCCCATCCTGTCTTCTTTTGCTCTGGGGAATGGGGAAGGCCAGTCCCTGTGTATAGGCCCTTGATAACATCTTTTCCCATTTTCCCGTGAATCATTCTTAACTTTTTCCCCACCCCAGCCTCCTCCTACTCATCAATCTCTTTTTATCCACTAGCTCCTTTCTGGATGCTTATAAACATGCTATCGGGGCAGCTAGGTGGCGCAGTGAGTAGAGCACTGGCCCTGGAGTCAGGAGGGCCTGAGTTCAAATCCGGCCTCAGACGCTTGACACATGTACTAGCTGTGTGACCTTGGGCAAGTCACTTAACCCCGACTGCCCTGCCAAAAAGCAAAAAAAACAACAACAAACAAAAAAAAAAAAAACCATGCTATCATCCTATGCTGCCTCCCCATTCCAGAGTCCAAATCCTAGCTCCATGAATGTCCTTGCTCACCACTTGGCAATCTGGATTCTGATTCTACCACTCAGTGGTGACTGGTGAACTCTTAGCTGCTAAATATAACGGCTTTCTCTCAGACCTGCTTCTTGAGCTCTTTGCAGCATTCTACACTTCTAACCACCCTCCCCTCTTGGATTTTCTCTATCCACACACCATTTATCACATATGCACCCTTCTAATTCAGTCCTCACCACCAACTGCCTGGATTATTACAATGATCATGATGATGATGTTAATGCTAATAAAAACAACAGCTAACAAAACGCCTGAAGGTTTGCAAATTTCCTTACATGTCTCATTTGATCTTCACAACAATCCTGTGCTATGTAGGTGCTACGACTATTCCCATTTTACAGATGAAGAAATTGAGACTGAAAGGGAACAAGTGATTTCTTACACATTATTCCTAGTCACATATTCTTTAATCTTTTGACACTGGACTCCTTGCTGTTCCATGAACAAGGCACTCCATCTCTGGCTGGCTGTCATGCCTGGAATGCTCCCTCCTTATCTCCACATATTGCTCTCCCTGGCTTCCTCTAAGTTCCAACTAAAATCCCATATTCTACAGGAGGCCTTTGCCAACCCCTTTTAATTCTAATGTCTTCCCGTTTATCCTCCAGGGCTCTCCACATAGACAATGAGGCTGATGCTCACACTGCCAGAGCTAGCTCAGCTTTTGGGAGGCTCCAAAAGAAGAGGGTAGGAGAACAGAGGTATCAAGCTGCTTATCAAACTGAAGGCCTACAAAACTACTATGCTGACTACGCTATTTTATGCCTGTGAAGCCTGGACATGCCAGAAAACTGAACTGCTTCCACTTCAATTATCCTGAGAAGATCTTAAATATTACCTGGCATGATAAGGTACCAGACACAGAAGTCTTCTCTACAGCTGAACTGTCAAGCATTCAAACTCCAGATGGGCTGGCCACATAGTTCTAATGCCAAATGCACAATCACCCAAAAAACTATTTTATGGAGAACTCACATAGAGTAGGTGCTCACATAGTGATGAGAAGAAGTGGTACATGGACACTCTCATGCTATACCTGAAGAACTCTTGAACTGACTGTGAGACATGGGAAATGCTAACACAGGACCATCCAGCATGGTGTGCCTGCATCAAAAAAGGTGCTGTATTCCACGAGCAAAGCAGAATTGTAGAAGCACAAAGGAAATGTGAACTATAGAAATCCAGAGCCACGTCCACTCTAAAAGTTCTAACAGATCACCTGCACCTGATCTGTGGTAGGTAGTGCCTCCCAAACTCATATTGGTCTGATCGGCAACAGCTGAACCCACCATACCCAGACTTCAACACTGTGATGTCACTGGTCTTTGAAAATGAAGGACGAACAATAGCAGCTTGTATGTAGTCTCCCCTGTTAGACTGTGAGCTCCTTCAGGGCAGGGGCTGTCTTCTGCCTCTTTTTGTATCCCTGGTGTTTGGCACCTAGTAGGCACTTAATAATGTTTAATAGTTGACTGACTTACCTAGGTTCACATAGATAGTAAGTGTCTAAGGCTGGATTTGAAACCAGGCCTTTCTGACTTCAAGTCCGGGGATCAATCCCATTTTGCCAGTAAATAGCTTTCTAGTTGGTCTCCCTGTCTCAAGTCTATATGCACTCTTCATCCACAAAGCTTTCAAAAGGATATTTATTGAAGCAGTGGTCTGATCATGCCATTCTGCTTTATACATGATATTAGCTTCCTATTACTTCTGTGGTCCGTGTCTGGCTTTGACACTTTAAGCTCTTAAATTTGCCTCCAACCTACCTTATTATATATTAATAATTATTAAGTCTTATTATGCATTACTTTCCATCATGAACTGTAAAATTTAGTCACACTGACTCCCTAGTTGTTTCTCATCTAACACCCTAATCTCTTGTGTTTCTGCAGAGAACACATGCCTAAAACGCACTTTCCTGGCCTCTGCCTCCCATCTTGTTCCCATCTCTAATACACCCTCCCCACAGCTGCAAAATTCTCATTACTAAAGCCCCAGATCTGATCATTCAATTCCTTGCTTGAGGAGCCTAAATAGGCTCCGTTTTGCCTCTAGTATAAAACAGAATCTGCTCCCTTTGACACCGAAAGCCTTTTGCAGTCTGGCTCTAGTCTATCTTTCCCTAATTTCATACAACCCCCGGCACATATTCAACATTCTAGCCAAAATGTGACCTCCCCCCCACCCCCGGCCAGGGACTCAACCTCCCCTTCCAGCACCTCTGGCTTGGCTGCCCCTCATGCCTCGAAGTTCTGATCCCCTGCCCAGCCTCTTGCACTTCCCACCTCTAGATAAAGCCCAGCTCTGGGACTCTTTCCTCATCTTTGCTGGTGTTTGTGATTCCCTCCCACCAAATTGCTTTACAGTACAGGTTTTGTATTAATTTGTGTACCTGGTGCTTGTTCCCCGTAAGCTAATTGAGGGCAATGACCATTTCCTTTAATGAACACACACATGAACGCACAGAACAGATATTTGATGAAGCCTTGTTGAAGCAAAATGAGGAGAGAAAATGTGAAAACTCAGGTCATATACTCTGATATTCACACTGAAGTAGGAAGTACCTCTGTTGAGACAGAAGATGGGGCTTGGAATTGTTTTGGGCTTGGAAATACAGGAATACAGTCCTTTTTTAGTAGAAACTAATGAAACTGATAATTGCAAAATGAATCTCTTTTATACTACCATATGGACTCTAAAGATGAAGGAAAAAACAAACATCTATAAAAAATTCTATAAAATAAATTTAGAATTACAGATATTGGGGGGGGGGGGGGGGGCGGAGCCAAGATGGCGGCTGGTAAGCAGGGAATAGCGTGAGCTCCGTACCAAGTCCCTCCAAAAACCTATAAAAAAAAGGCTCTGAACCAATTCTAGAACGGCAGAACCCAGAAAACAGCAGAGGGAAGCAGGGCTCCAGCCCAGGACAGCCTGGATGGTCTCTGGGTGAGGTCTATCCCACATGGAGCTGGGAGCTGGGAACAGAGTGGAGCAGAGCCCAGCCTGAGCGGCGTGGACCAACAAGACCAGCAACTGGGCAGAGCGAGCCCTAGCGCCCTGAATCAGTGAGCTGCAGCAGTTATGAGACTTCTCAACCCACAAACACCAAAGACTGCTGAGAAGGTTAGTGGGAAAAGCTGCGGGAGTGGAAGGAGTTCGTGGTTCAGCTTCCAGCCCCGGGGGCAGCTAAGGCTGTTGCTGCTTCTGGCTCCAGGCCCACCTGGTGGGAGGAATTAAGTGGCGGATCAGAGCAGGGGTGCACAGCCTGCTGAAGATCTAAGCCCAGTCCGGGTTGGGGGTTCTTGGGGAAGGAGCAGTGCTGGTCTGGCAGAGCTGGCACCTCCCCCCCAAACGTGGAACATAGAACTCTGTAGTCTACAAGCAGTCATACCCCACTGAAAAACTCAAAGGTCAAGTTAGTTGGCTGGTAATATGGCCAGGCAGCGAAAATGCACCGAGATTCAGTCTCAGACTTTGCATTCTTTCTTTGCTGACAAAGAAGACCAAAACATACAGTTGGAAAAAGTTAACAAAGTCAAAGAGCCTGTAACAGAAGCCTCCGAGAAAAACATGAACTGGTCCCAGGCCATGGAAGAGCTCAAAAAGGATTTGGAAAAGCAAGCTAGAGAAGTAGAGGAAAAATTGGGAAGAGAAAAGAGAAGGATGTGAGAAAACCATGAAAAACAAGTCAATGACTTGCTAAAGGAGACCCCCCAAAATACTGAAAAATACACTGAAGAAAACAACACCTTAAAAAACAGACTAACTCAAATGGCAAAAGAGCTCCAAAAAGCCAATGAGGAGAAGAATGCCTTGAAAGGCAGAATTAGCTAAATGGAAAAGGAGGTCCAAAAGACCACTGAAGAAAATACTACTTTAAAAATTAGATTGGAGCAAGTGGAAGCTAGTGACTTGATGAGAAATCAAGATATTATAAAACAGAATCAAAGGAATGAAAAAATGGAAGACAATGTGAAATATCTCATTGGAAAAACCACTGACCTGGAAAATAGATCCAGGAGAGACAATTTAAAAATTATTGGACTACCTGAAAGCCATGATCAAAAAAAGAGCCTAGATATCATCTTTCAAGAAATTATCAAGGAGAACTGCCCTGATATTCTAGAGCCACAGGGCAAAATAGAAATTGAAAGAATCCATCGATCGCCTCCTCAAATAGATCCCAAAAAGAAATCTCCCAGGAATATTGTCGCCAAATTCCAGAGCTCCCAGATCAAGGAGAAAATACTGCAAGCAGCCAGAAAGACACAATTTGAGTATTGTGGAAACCCAATCAGAATGACCCAAGATCTGGCAGCCTCTACATTAAGAGATCGAAGGGCTTGGAATACGATACTCCGGAGGTCAATGGAGCTAGGATTAAAACCTAGAATCACCTACCCAGCAAAACTGAGTATCATGCTCCAAGGCAAAATATGGATTTTCAATAAAATAGAGGACTTTCAAGCTTTCTCAGTGAAAAGACCAGAACTGAATAGAAAATTTGACTTTCAAACACTAGAATCAAGAGAAGCATGAAAAGAATTACAGAGATGATAAAAGTATCTACTTTATATCCCCATAATTCATCTTGAAGTAATGGATACCAATATGCCCCAGTTTTAATATGACATTTCCCACAGGTTCATAAATTGCTTGAAATTTGGAGTATGCTTTTCCCAAAGAAATAAGATTAAAGATTGGCTAATACCTAAGCTAGCCTAAAAAAGCCCATTTTATCTCACAGACACACACGTATGTGAAACAATATTTACAGTAGCCTCAAGCCCTAGGCCCTGGCCCTTCAAACATGATAACCATAATGCACTTCTGGTGACCCAAGAGTAGACAAATGTACGGCCAAAAGAAATTTAAAAATCACTGCTGGAGATTATGAAGAACCCTGGTCAAAAGGGCTTTAAACTGGAAAATGGAAGGTGAGGGAGAAAACAGCTGTTAAGTAGACCAACACAGATACCATAGTGAGTAATGAGTATGACACGGAAAAAAAAGTATCCATAGAGAGGATCAGTGAGTCACATAAGAAATAACATCCAAGTTGAGAAACAGTAATAAACCTATGGTCTCAGATATCCATTTATAAATATAAAAATTATGGACCAATTAAAAAAAGTGAACTACAATTCTTAATGTGAGAAGAGAAATTTGACCTCATAGACATCATTGAGACTCGTTAGGAGGAAGACTAAGGAATGGAATATGGACATGGAAGAATGAACCTTGCTCAAAAGGACAAGAAAAAGTTCTATGTAAAAAGGCCAAATCTTTTCTCATGTGGCAGTCCTCAGCTGTTCAGTTCCCAATCAAGTTTCTCTGAGTCCCTGCCTTCAATGGGGTGGAATCGCAGAGTTGTCCTAATTTCCATATCTTGTAATTCTCCTCTTGAACCATTTAAAAATGTTTTTTGGTTAATATTCTTATTTTAATAACTTTCAGAAACAATTCTTTCACTTGAAAATCTCCATTCTCTGGACTCACTGCTTGGTTCTCAAACTTTCTTTCCACCACAACACCTGCTTTCATTCCATGGGACTTCACTGTCCAGTTCCTCTTTACCTGGTCCCCACACTTGTCCACGCTACTCCAGTTACACAAAGAGGTAGTTATATCTTTGATCTTGACATCACTTACATCTGTTCTACATCTATGTTCATTATGTGATCAAATTTTTTATCATTCTCTCTTTCCCTGTGTCTCATAGCCCTTGTCCCTCTTCTTTATTTTCCTTGTGACCCCAAAACCTCCATCCCTCAGTTTTCTTCCCAAGGCTATCACCGTTGAACTGGCTACACTCTTGTGTTCCTCACCTCGGGGAACCAGCTCAGTTCCACATCTACACTTCCCTATACTCTTGAATCTCATGTCCCTTTGTGATATTGCCAATGATGCTGAACCAAAGAAACAATCCTGGATTACTCTCATTATCCTCCTCCCTTACTCCTATTCAAATGCTGAATGTAGGTGGAGAAAATTACAAAATCATGTTCAAAGAGTCCACTACAAATTTATGTTATATAATTTCAACTGGGCACTCAATGAAGTAAGGTAATTCTTTCATACCTCACTATTGATTCACTTTCTCATTAATCACAGCAGCGACTCCAAACCTTTTCATTTCTTCTCAAGTCTCTATCACCCTCCTTCCTCTGTTCTCTCAAGTAAGGACCATGCCTCATGCTTCACTGAAATTCACCGAGAGCTCTTTTCTCCCATATTCTTCGTCTCACGTTGCTCAGTATTCCCCAACTATATTCGCTTTCAGAGCTGGTGTGGTGGCACAGGAGATAGCACACAGTCTGAAGCCAGAAAGGTCTCAGAAACTTACTATTCGTGTGATCTTGGGCAAGTCATTTATTTGCCTCAGTTTCCGTAACTGTAAAATGGGGATAATAGCATTTGCCTCACAGGGTTGTTGTAAGGTTCAAATGAGGTAAGATTTGTAAATTTCTTAGCAAGTAGATGTGATAGAAATGCTTATTTCCTCCTTCCCTCTTGCTGCCTCCCCTCCTGTCTGAAGAGGGAGATTTTCTCCTTGCTATGACCAACTACTCGACATGTGCTCTCCACCATACCCTCTCATCTTGTCTAGAAGGCTGCCTTCACTAAAATCCCTACTGTCTCACTAATCTTTGATCTCCCTACCTTCGGCCTAAGGATGTCTCCCTCATCCTTAAAAAAAACCTTTACCTTATTAGCTATCACTCATGTTTCTTTCCCTTCTTGGCTAGATTTCTTGGGAAAGTCAATTACACTAGATGCCTCCATTTCCTCTCCTCTCATTCCTCTGCAATGTGGCTTCTGACCTCATGATTCAACAAGTTACCAGTGACTCTCAAACGCTAAATCTAATAGCCTTTTCTCAAATCTAATGCTTCTTGATCACTCTGAAACTTTGATACTACTGACCACCCTTTTCTAGGGAACTCTTTTCTCTTTAGGTTTTCCTAACACTGTTATCTCCTGGTTCTTCTACCTGTTATGACTATTTCTTTTCAGGTACCCTCCCTGGATCTTCATTTAGATTAGGGTGGAGAACCTGCAACCTCAAGGCCACATGTGGCCCTCTAGGTTCTCAAGTGAAACCCTCTGACTGAATCCAGACTCCACAGAACAAATCCCCTTAATAAGAGGATTTGTTCTATAAACCTTGGGACTCAGTCAAAAGGCCACACCCGAGGACCTAGAAGGCCACATGTGGCCTCAAGGCCGCAGGTTCCCACCCCAATCTAGATCACATTCATACTCTTCTCTCCTTCCTCTATACTATCTTATTTAGTGGCCTCATCAGTTCCCAAGGATTCAATTATTATCTCTATGCAGATGCTTCCAAGATATCCAGATCTATTCTCTTTTTAGTTCTGTATCACCAAATTCCTTTTAGAATTCTTGAACTACATAGGCACCTCAAACTCAACAGGTCCAAAACAAATCTTATCTTTTCTTCTAAACTCTCTCCTCTTCCCAATTTTCCTTTTACAATAGAGGGGAATATCATCCATCACCACAGTCAAAACACCTAGTATCAGCCTCGACTCCTTACTTGCCCTAACCCTACATAGCCAATCTTATTTCTACCTTCACAACCTCTCTCCTCTAAATCTTTTTCTTTCCAGTCTTGCAGCCAACACTACCATGGTATAGGCCTTCATCACCTCAAGCTTTGACTACTGCAATATCCTGATTGGTCCCCCTGCCTCAAGTCTCTCCCCGTTCCTTTCTAAGCAGCCACCAAAGGGCCTTTCCCAAAGTACAGGTCTGGCCACGCTAGCCTGACTACATCAATAAACATTAATGCACCTTATTACCTCCAGGATCCAGTATCACCATCAACACTTTGGCCTTGTTCCATCTTTCTAAGCTTCTTATATTTTATTCTGCTGCATGAATTCTATGATTCAGCTATAATAGCCTACTTGCCAGTCTTTAAACATAATACTCTATCCCTCAACTGTGTGCTTTACCATCAGCTGACTTTTCCTGGTCTAACCCTCCCAACCACCTGCAGCTACTAGTGCACTTGCTCTGAAATCACCTTCCATTTACTCTGTAGAGAACTTGTATATACATGATGTCAATATGAACTCCTTGAGGACAAGGTCCATTTTTGTCCCTCTCACTCTATCAGCAGCACTTAGAACAATGAGGGCCACCTTAGACCACATTCTGTGCACTGTGCTCAGTTTGGGATGGCATAGTTTAGTAATTAGACAATAGTCTAATTAGTAATTAGCAAAGAGTAATTAGTGTGAACAAGTCCAGAGAAGGTAAGCAGAGCTATGAGGGCTTTGGTGTGAGAAAGGTTAGTTGAAAGAACTAGGAATGGTTAGGTTGGAGAAGAGACCACAGGGAAGGAGCAGAGATGGGAGGTAAAGAAAATAGATGACGGTTGTCTTCATGAATTTGAAAGACTACAATAAGGCTCCACTGGCTTGTTTTATTGGATGAAAGATGTGAATGACCATTAAGTAATTAAGCAAGAGACAGATTATCTTGCTACAAAATAGTAGCCTTCTCTTTTTTTCTTAAGTCTACCTTGTAGGACAGTCACTAGGATTTATATGAGCTGCATGCTAATTACACACTATCTTTTCTATATTATAAAGGTGTTAATGATATACCCAGAATTATCTTTCCTATAATGTTGATGGAATTACATCAATCCATCTCTATCCTCTCATTAGGATCTTGGTAAGCCATGGAATGGATGTCTGTGAATGCCAGCCACGGCTAGGGGATTGGTATATAGTTAAAGAATAGGTTCCCACAACCCTGCCAAACTAATTTGGCTTTACCTTATTATCACTGTATTATGGCCGCTAAGCTAAGTACAAGTCCAGGTAACTTTTACTTTTGCAGACTTACGAAAGAGGTACTATGATGAGGAAAGGTCCATTGATACGCTTGTGTTCCATGAGGTATGTAATTAAAGCAATTGTCTGGATAGTTTTGCCAAGGCCCATTTCATCTGCCAGGATCCCATTCAGATTATTATTATATAAGGACACCAACCACTCCAAGCCCTTAATCTAAAAAGAATAAAAATGCAAACATAAGGAAGTAACATTAAGTTGGTTAAAGAGAAAAATATACTTTGAAAATCATCTCAAATGACAGAGTCCCTTTTTCAAAGGTGCATCAGTGAAGTAGGAATTGGTGACGAATTGGCCAAATAATAAGGAATCACTTTCCAACTTATTTAACACAGACTAACATATGACTTTGGAGATTCTGAGAATTTTAGAAAAAAAAGGTACAAAAAAGTATAATTATTTTTAAATGGAATATATCTTTCTAATAGAAGTGTGGGATCTCAGAACAGAAGCAATAAAGCTCACTGATCTAGCCAAGTTCCGGTTTTTTTCAATTCCATTCTGCCTCTGGAAATTTCCACTGGATAAGGCTTCTTTTCTGTGAAATCTCCTATCTGCACTGAGCCAAGGCTTTGAGGAGTGGGCTGAAACAATGAAACACACTCACTACTTGGATTACTCTAGCTCTTTTTACAAACACTCTATTGCTTTTGATGCTATAAAAAATGCCAGTCATTTTGCCCATTCATTCAACAAATTATCATTATGAAGTGCCTATTACATGCAGGGCATTGAGGATAAAAATACAGAACAAAAAATAATTCCTGGAACTTACATTCTATGAGGAGGAATACAACATTTACACATCTAAGTGAAAGGTAATTTGAGGTGAAGGAGAGCACTAACAATTATCAGGTTCAAGAAAAATTTTCTGTAGGAAGTAAGACCTCAAAGAATATAAAGGCGATAAATGGGAGAGGTAAGAAAGTGCACGGCAGACGTGGGGGACCACTGCATTTGAAAAGAAATAGACAGACTGCCTCTATCCCTCAGCAAACTATCCCTTGTAATGAATAAAGGAAACTTAGCCTACGACCAGTCTAACAAGAGGCTGTTCTCTGTCTCTCTATTGGAAGAAAAAATGTTTTATCATGTGTCCACCAGGTCACTGAATTTCATTTGTAACTACTCTATTTTAGCAGCTTAAAAAGTAAACATGGAACTCTTGCCTAGAGGGAAAAATTATTTGTATCTAACATCTATTCGGGAGATGACAATAAGTATGGCATTCTTCAACTACTATAATGAACCCACTGTAAGGACATATGTCAGAAGAGCAAAAGCCCCACCTAACTGATGTGTAGAAAGGCATGTTCCAATACTCTCTCTCTTACCTGGTATTGTTTGAGTACACCATTCACCATAAGTGTAGACTGTTTGTCCACCCTTTCAGTGACTGCATGGGCCACAGCATAATATGACTGCAGACCACGAGCAAGGGCCTGGGAGACGCCATACTCATCATCAACATCTTGCTTGGCATTCCTATGATTAGATAAAGAGTCAGGGAACAGATGCTTGATTTTTGTAATAAATATTCTACCAAATTTCTTTGGCCATGGTAATACTAGACTACTCCATTGCTTTGTAATATGGAAAATTAGGTGCCTGTGGCACTGTGGCAACAGCTATGGGCTAGAAGCCAGAGGACCCAAGTTCTTGCTCTACTATCTAATCTGACTCCTGGGACAAAGCATTTCATCTCCAGTTTGCTCAACTATCACATGAGCAAGCTTTGGATAAGGAAATCACTAAGGTCCATTCTAGCTCTAAAGCCTCTAATCTATGTTTTCGGGGTTTTGAAATATGATGCAGCAGGCCAGGGACAAGCCTGAAGTAAGACTGAGATCTAATTCCACTGACTGCTGTCAGCTCACTTGGGCGTAACTATCCGTCAGTTTCAACATCTGTAACAGTGACTCATCACCAGCATTGAGGATAAATTCACAAACTATAAATATGGAAAATAGCCAAATGCATCTAAAAAAAAAATTCACTTCTAGGCAGAAACCAAAGAAATGTAAAGACTTTCATGTAAAAGGAAATGAACCTGTAGTGAAAAGTTTCTGAAAGAAACAAATGGATTTGACTTTGGTTTGCACATAAAATTTTCCAGAGGGCTGTTACTTGAAATTGTACTTGTGTCCTGTGATGGAAGGGTTTCCCTACCTATTTCTAGTGTCTGGTACAAGTTAGCTGTGAATCCAAAAAGATGATTTATTAGAGAATACCTCTGGTCACACTCATATCATACTTCTCAGAGGGTAGTAAAGGGTTCCTCTTACTCAATAATGTGTCTTGCATCCACTTCAGAGACATCATCACTGTCTGGATCTGGGATCTTTTTCTTTTCATCCACAGGGAGGGTGGGCTGTGCTGGTTGTGGCTGCTCTTCCTCTTCTTCCTACCAATTCAACAAAAGCCCTTGTTAGTAAAAACCCATTCACAGGATGTACATATGTAAACATTAAGAAAACACCATGATACAAGATGGAGAAGTCAACGACTATAGCAATCTACTCTTTGATAAACCCAAAGAGGCCAGCTTCTGGGCTAAGAATTCACTATTCCACAAAAACTGCTAGGAAAATTGGAAAACGGTAGGGCAGAAACTGGGCATAGACCAATATCTTACACCATATACCAAAATAAAGTCAAAATGGGTTCATGATTTAGGAGTAAAGGCTGAAACTATAAGCAATTTGGGAGAGCAAGGAATAGTTTACCTATCAGATTTACGGAAAAAAAAAAGAATTCATGAACCAACAAGAGATAGAGAGCATTACAAAATGTGATTATGTTAAATTGAAATGTTTTTGTACAAAAAAAGCCAATGCAACAAAGATTAGGAGGGAAGCAGAAAATTGGGAGAAAATCTTGACAACTAGTGTTGCTGATAAAGGCCTCATTTCTAAAGTATACAGGGAACTGAACCAGATACATAGGAATACAAGTCATTCCTCAATTGAGAAATGGTCAAAGGATATGAACAGATAGTTTTCAGAGGAAGAAATTAAAGATATCTATAGGCATGTGAAAAAATGCTTGATGGCTCTTTTTGTGGTAGCTGAGAACTGGAAATCAAAGGGATGCCCATCAATTGGGGAATAGCTGAACAAGCTGTGGTATATGAATGTAATGGAATACTATTGTGCTATAAGAAATGGGGATGATACGGACTTCGTAACAACCTGGAAAAACCTACACGACATAATGCTGAGTGAGCGGAGCAGAGCCAGGAGAACATTATACACAACCACAGATGTATGGATTCTGTGAGGACTAACCCTGACAGACTTTGCTCTTCTCAGCAAGACAATGTGCAAAGACAACTCCAAAGGATGCACGATGGAGAATGCTATCTACGTCCAGAGAAAGAACCATGAAGTATGAATGCAGATTGAGGCACACTTCATGCTTGCCTTTTTCTGCCCCCCTTTTTTTCTCTCTTTTGTTTTTGGGTTGGTTTTTTTTTTTGGTTCTGTTTCTTCTTTCTTATGATTCATTTCAATGGTCATAATTCTTCTCCATAACTTGACTAGTGTGCAAATTAATTCAATGCGAAGTTATACGTGGAAGTTATATAGGATTCCATGCCCTCTTGGGGAGGGAGGGGGGGAGGGAGGAAAGAAAATCTGGAACTCAAAATTATGTAGAACCGAATGTTATAAACTAAAATAAAAAAAAATAAAGGAGATCAAGTTAAAAAAGAAAAAAAGAATACACCATGATTTCTGTAATGAGTAGTTCTACAAAAAAGTATTCTCTAAGAGATCTGTGCTGCAGGGCATCGGAGGGGTGAACTGTAACTCTCAATACTCGGTATTTCGTGAGAATTCTGTCACTCAAAAACTTACTTTAAAGTGGTAGTGAGCTCACCTGGAAGATCTTTTTCCCTTCTGAATTAATTTTTAATTTGGTGTTATTCTGAACTTGACAAACATCAACAAACATGAGCATTTATTCCCAAATACAAAGAACAACAAAGATGACATAAATGAAATTGCAAATTTTATCATCTATGGTTTATGTATGATAAATTCAACAATTTAAATTTTAAAGCTGTCCAGTATATCTTTGTGACTTTCTGAACTTCTTTCTATACATAAAAAAAAAAGCTTTAATGATCCTCTTTTCTTTTTTTAAATTTGGCACCACTTTGATTAGTCTACCTTTCCTTGCCAAATCCCAATCTCTTGAAATTGTAACAAAACCCTTGTAAAAAATAATCATAGTCTGATAAAAACAAACCCATGGCTTGGCCATGTCTTAAAGATTTAGGCCTCATCATTCTGCATCTTGAGGCCACTATCTACATCTAATTCAGGAAAATAATTTTTTATATAGCTACTGATAGCAAAAATTTCTTCCTTTGGGAACTGCTTGTTCCTAGGCTTTGAATTTTCGCCTGTTGGGAAATGCTCTTCTTATATATTTGAATTGGTTCTTTAAATATCTTGAATATCAGGCTTTTATCAGAAAAACTTTCTGCAAAGACTTTTTCCTCAGTTAACCATTTTCCTTCTAATTTTAAATATGCTAATTTTATCTGTGTAGATTTTCTATTTTAAGTAAACACCACTGTTCATTTTATGTCCAATGAATGTTCTTCTTTGTTTGATCAAAACTCTTTCCCTATCCATGGTTGTGAAAAGAATCTCTTTCTGTCTTATTTGCTGATGATGTGATCTTTTTCATGTAGGTAAATGGAAACAATATAAGATGCTGGCAAAAGCCTAATTTCTGCCAGACTGCTGACCAGTTTTCGTTAAATACTGAATCCTTACTCTAATAATGGGGTCTTTGGAAGTGACTTACCTACAACACAATACTCATATGCTTTTCGATTTTGTGTACCACATCTACTACAGTAATAATGTTTCCTACTAGTTTAACAATACCAAGTAGTTTTAATGATTATAGCTTTGTAGTATAACTAGAGATCTGGTACTTCTAGGCATCTTTCCTTCACATTTTTTTTCATTTTGAGATTTTTGATCTTTTGTTACTTTAGAAGTCAAGATTTTTTCTAGCTCCATATGGTAATATTTTGATAGTTTGATTGGTATGGCACTGAATAACTAAGTTAATTTGGATAGTATTGTGATTTTATTATATTGGCATGGATCAACCATAAGCAATTATTTTTTAAGTTGTTTGTTTTTATTTCTATCATAACTGTCTTATTAGTTGTATCCATATAGTCTTTGTGTGTCTCAAATATTTTATACAGTCTGTAATTATTCTGAATACATTTCCATCTATATTTTTTTCTGCAAAGTTTAGTTGGTAATTTACAGAAACACTGATACTTTATGTTAATTTTATGTCCTGCTATTGGGTTTTAATTAATGTTTAAGTTGAATTTCTAGGATTATCTAAGCAGACTATCATATAGCATTTTTTTCATCTTTGTCTACACGTATTTTTTGGGGGTGGGAGCTTGCTATATTCAGCAAGTATTTCAAGCATTATATGAAAAAATAGTGCTGAAATAACATCCTTATTTTATCCTTAATCTTACCGGAAAGGCCTCTTGTATTTATTATACAGATATTCCTCACTATAGTAAGGAAAAGTCCGTTTACTCCTAAGCTTTTTAGTTTTTTTAAACAGAAATGAATGCTATATTTTTGTCAAAGGCCTTTTCTCCATCTACAGAAATAAACATAACAATTTTTATTATTATAATTAATATAATCTCTTATGTTTGTAGTTTTCCTGACACTGAACCCAGCTTGGGTCTCTAGTATAAACTCAATTTGGTCAGACTGTATAATCTTTTTAATATGTTGCTGAGGCCTCGCCAATATTATTTAATATGTGTTGTGTGTTGATCTTTATTAGGGATACTGATCAAGTTATCTTTTTCCATTTTGTTCCTCTATGGTTTAAGTATTGAGTCCGTATTTGGGCTGGGCAGCTAGGTGATGCAATGGCTAGAGTGCCAGGCCTAGAATCAAGACTCATCTGAGTTCAAACCTGGTCTTAAGATACTAGCTGCTTGACTCAGTACAAATCGATTTGCCTCAGCTTCCTCATCTGTGAGATGACCTAGAGAAGGAATTAGTAAACTACACTGGTATCTTTGCCAAGATAACCCCTGATAGGGTTACAAAGAGTCAGACACAAATGAAATAACCAAACCACCAGCACTACATTTGTGTCAAAGAAAGAAATTGGAAGGATCCTTTCTTTTGCCATTTTTGCATACAATATATATAAAACTTTCTCTGAATGCTTAATTTGTTGTTCAGTAATTTTATAGTCACGTCTGACTCTTTGTGACCCCTTTAAGGGTGTTCGTGGCAAAGATAATAGTTTGTCGTTTCCTTCTCCAGCTGATTTTACATATGAGAAACTAAAGCAAAAGGGGTTAAGTGATTTGCCCAGAATCATACAGGAAATAAGTATTTGAGGCTGAATTTGATCACAGGAAGATGAGTTTTCTTGACTCCAGGCCTGGCACTTTATCTATTGCACCACCTAATTAGATTACTGTTTGACAGAATACACTTCTAAACCCAGCCAAATAACCAGAAACAGTAGAATTTATAACAATATTCTAAATTGAGTCAATTTGGGCCTTATTCAATTTCTTTTTTGAGTCTGTGTTATTTAAATTCTTTATTTTTTCCTCTGTTAATCTGGGCTTGTTACATTATTATCACTATTACGTTTTGTTGGCACATAGTATGGCAAAGTAGTTTATAATTAGTTCCTTTATTCTTCTTTGGTGAGAATTCTCCCTTTTTGTTATTGATTCTGGGAACTGTATCTCCTCTCTTCAAAAGTCAATTAGCTAATGGGTTGTCTTTATTTTGTTTAAATTTAGGGAGAAAACCCCCAAGCTTTTCATGCATTCATTTGTTAAACTCTTCCTTGATTTTCAGAATTTCTACTTTGGTGCTTATGGTTGAAGTTATCACAAATTTTTTTTTTGGTTTTCCTAGTTTTCATAGTTGCTTATCTAATTCACTGATTTGCTCTTCCTCAATTTTTCAAAATTTGTTAAGTATGAGTGCTAATTATTCTTTAAAAGTTCGATATAACTCCCTTATGAACATCAGGGCCAGGAATTTCTTCTTTGGCAGTATCTTTAAAGCTAGATCTATCTCCTTTTCTAAGACTGGACCATTTAAGATCTCTATCTGGTGTTCTTTTTTGTTTTTAATTAATTTATTTAATATATTTAGTATTCAGCATTGATTTTCACAAGTTTGGATTACAAATTTTCTCCCCATTTCTACCCTCCCCCTCTCCAACATGGCGTATTTTCTGGTTGCCCTGTTCCCCAGTCAGCCCTCCCTTCTGTCACCCCACTCCCCTCCCATCCCCTTTTCCCTTCCTTTCTTGTAGGGCAAGATAAATTTCTATGCCCCATTGCCTGTGCATCTTATCTTCTAGTTGCACGCAAAAATTTTTTTTTGTTTTTGAACATCTGTGTTTAAAACTTTGAGTTCCAAATTCTCTCCCCTCTTTCCTTCCCACTCACCCTCCCTAAGAAGTCAAGCAATTCAACATAGGCCACATGCGTATCATTATGTATAACCCTTCCACAATACTCATGTTGTGAAAGACTAACTATATTTTGCTCCTTCCCAACCCATCCCCCTTTATTTAATTTTCTCCCTTGACCCTGTCCCCTTTCGAAAATGTTTCTTTTTGATTACCTCCACCCCCCATCTGCCCTCCCCTCCATCATCCCCCCACTTTTTTTTTTATCTTCTTCCCTCTTCTTTCCTGTGGGGTAAGATATCCAATTGAGTAGGTATGGTATTCCCTCCTCAGGCCAAATCTGATGAGAGCAAGATTCACTCATTCCCCTCTCATCTGCCCTCTCCCCTCCTCCCACAGAACTGCTTCCTCTTGCCACCTTTATGCAAGATAATCCACCCCATTCTATCTCTCCCTATCTCCCTCTCTCATCCCTTAATTTGATTCTATTTCTTTTAGATATCTTCCCTTCATCTTCGACTCACCCTGTGCCCACACTCTCTCTCTACACATACATATATACATACACACTCACATATACATATATATACATAAACATATATATATGCATATTCCCTTCAGCTACCCTAATACTGAGGTCTCATGAATCATACACGTCATCTTTCCATGTAGGAATGTAAACAAAACAGTTCAACTTTAGTAAGTCCCTTGCAATTTCTTTATCTTGTTCTTTTTCTTGATTACCTTTTCATGCTTCTCTTGATTCTTATGTTTGAAAGTCAAATTTTCTATTCTGCTCTGGTCTTTTCACTGAGAAAGCTTGAAAGTCCTCTATTTTATTGAAAATCCATATTTTGCCTTGGAGCATGATACTCAGTTTTGCTGGGTGATTCTTGGTTTTAATCCTAGCTCCATTGACCTCCAGAATATCATATTCCAAGCCCTTTGATCTCTTAATGTAAAAGCTGTCAGATCTTGGATTATTCTTATTGTGTTTCCACAATACTCAAATTGTTTCTTTCTGGCTGCTTGCAGTATTCTCTCCTTGATCTGGGAGCTCTGGAATTTGGCGACAATATTCCTAGGAGATTTCTTTTTGGGATCTATTTGAGGAGGCGATTGATGGATTCTTTCAATTTCTACTTTGCCCTGTGGCTCTAGAATATCAGGGCAGTTCTTCTTGATAATTTCTTGAAAGATGATATCTAAGCTCTTTTGGTGATCATGGCTTTCAGGTAGTCCAATAATTTTAAAATTCTCTCTCCTGGATCTATTTTCCAGGTCAGTGGTGTTTCCAATGAGATATTTCACATTGTCTTCCATTTTTTTCATTCCTTTGGTTCTGTTTTATAATAGCTTGATTTCTCATCAAGTCACTAGCTTCCACTTGCTCCAATCTCATTTTTAAGGTAGTATTTTCTTCAGTGGTCTTTTGGACCTCCTTTTCCATTTGGCTAATTCTGCCTTTCAAGGCATTCTTCTCCTCATTGGCTTTTTGGAGCTCTTTTGCCATTTGACTTAGTCTATTTTTCAAGGTGTTGTTTTCTTCAGTATATTTTTCAGTATTTTTTTTTGGGGGGGGGGTCTCCTTTAGCAAGTCATTGACTTGTTTTTCATGGTTTTCTCACATCCTTCTCTTTTCTCTTCCCAATTTTTCCTCTACTTCTCTAACTTGCTTTTCCAAATCCTTTTTGAGCTCTTCCATGGCCTGGGACCAGTTCATGTTTTTCTCGGAGGCTTCTGTTATAGGCTCTTTGATTTTGTTAACTTTTTCCAACTGTATGTTTTGGTCTTCTTTGTCAGCAAAGAAAGAATCCAAAGTCTGAGACTGAATCTGGGTGCGTTTTTGCTGCCTGGCCATATTCCTAGCCAACTAACTTGACCCTTGAGTTTTTCAGCAGGATATGACTGCTTGTAGAGTTTAGAGAACTATGTTCCACTACTGCGGGGGGGATGCGCCAGCTCTGCCACACCAGCACTTCTCCTTCCCCCAGAACCCTCAACCCGGACTGGACTTATATCTTCAGCAGGCTCTTCACTCTTGCTCTGATCTGCCACTTAATTCCTCCCACCAGGTGGGCCTGGGGCAGGAAGCAACTGCAGCTGAACTTCTGTAGCTGCCCCATCTCTTGCTGCCCAGGGTGGTGGCCCTACCGTGAACTCCTTGTGAACTCCTTCCACTCCTGCAGCTTTTCCCACTAACCTTCTCCGCTGTCTTTGGTGTTTGTGGGTTGAGAAGTCTGGTAACTGCCGTAGCTCACTGATTCAGGGCGCTAGGGCACACTCCGCCTGGCTCCTAGTCTGGTTGGTCTGAGCCGCTCACACTGGGCTCTGCTCCGCTCCTCTCCGCTCCCAGCTCCATGAGGGATAGACCTCACCCAGAGACCATCCAGTCTGTCCTGGGCTGGAGCCTTGCTTCCCTCTGCTGTTTTGTGGGTTCTGCAGTTCCAGAATTGGTTCAGAGCCATTTTTTATAGGTTTTTGGAGGGACTCGGCAGGGAGCTCACACTAGTCCCTGCTTTCCAGCTGCCATCTTGGCTCCACCCCCTCTATCCGCTTTCCTGATCGTTTGGGTATTTTATATTTTTGAATTCCTCTATTTCTTTTGTGCTCTCAGTTTTGTCAGCAAAGAACTGTATAATAAGTTCTGATTATTCTTTTCATTTCTTCTGGCTTTACTGTGATTTCACCTTGTGATATTTTACTGATTTTCTGCTCCCTTTTTAAATCAGATTAGTAAAGTGTTCATCAATTTCATTAGTCTTTTTGAAGAACCAGCCTTTAGTTTTATTATTTCTATGGTTTTTCTCTCTCTCCAATTTATCTATTTCCTCTCTAATTTTTTGTCTCTTCTTGTGTAACAATTTTAGGTTATTTTCTCATTTTTAAAATACATATTCAGTTAATCTCCTCTTTATTTTGTTATTACATAATTTTAAATATATGATCTCCCCCTGAGGACTACTTTAGTTGAATCTCAGAAATTTTGGTATGCCGTTTCTTTGTAATTTTCCTTTACACAGTTATTTCTATGATTTGTTCTTTAACCCACTCATTATTTAAGATCTCATTATTAAATCTCCACTTGGGTCTACATCTTTCGTTTGTGGTCCCTGAACCAATTTTTATTCTTCCTGCACTATAGACCGGAAAGGATATATTGACTATTTCTGCCTGTATGGCATACAGAAATCTGTATATTCTTTCACTGTTCCACTTAGGAGACACCTTAAGTCATTTGATTCTAGTTTCTGCAGAAATTTGTTCAGTTCTAAAGTTTGCCTTTTATCTGTTCGATTTATCCAAAACTGATAATGGGATATTGAAGTTTCCTGTCACTAGTGTGTTATGTCTTCTCAAAGTTCAGATAGTTTCCTTTGTGAATATGAATGCTAAGGCATTTGAAGTGTCTTAGGTTTATTACTGATATCAGTTTATTGTCTATAGTTCCTTTTCATATAACAGTTTCCTTGTTTATCTCTTATTATTTTTTGCTCTATCTGATAGCATAATGACAACCCTGGCTTTTTGGCATTTACTTGTTGCAAGGTAAATTTTTTGCATCCCCTAGCTTTGACCCTGGTGTACTACTGACTCCTCTCTAGCCTCCTGCTTCTTGCTCCCTGCTCTCCTCTCCCCTTTCCATGTAACCTTCCATGTTGCGATGTAATCCCATGAAAGAAGCATTCACCTGTAGGCAAGGCGATATCCATAATACGCCCCCCCCCCCATCTTCCCCTTAACTGGTACCTCAATCAGATTCCACCTTTACTCGTTTCCTTGTGTACATATGGAAAGAACTATGTTACTGGTCTTTCCATTGTTAATCTGTTGCTTTTGCGGTCTTTATTTACTTATTCCTCTTATATTTCAGTTGTCTGAGGTGTTCAAGAAGAAAAATCAATTTCCTGGGTTCTAGTTTTCATTCTAAAACTATATCAAACTCTTCTTTGTTAATGAATGTCCATCTTTTGTTCTAGTTAAACTCAGATTTGCAGGATAGGTCATCTAAGCATCCTGAATTCCAATGTACTCTGGAACATGTTACTCTAGTCCCTCCTCCTTTCTGTAGTTGATACATAATGGTGTCTTGCATTATTTGAATATCGTTGTATTTGAAGGTTTTTCTCCTGATGTGTTACAGAACTTGTTTCTGAATTGAATTGTTAAATTTAACCACTACATGTTTTGGAGTTTGTAGTGTTGGTTTTTTTTTTCCTGGATGGAATCTGTGCGTTTTCATTGGAATTTCATTTTCTAAGTTCAGAATTCCACACGATTCTCTTATAGTATTTTCTTCATTGTAGTGTTAAGTTTTTGTTTTGTATTTTTTTCCTATGGTTTTTTCTTTGGGTGTGTGGGTTTCCTGTTGTATCCTTCTGGGAGAACTATGATCCTTAGGTTGTTTCTATGCAACCTGTCTTTGATATCCCTGTTTTGCCAGCATAATAAGCATATTTTCTTTTAATGTTCTTGGTTTTTGCTTCTCTTTTTCTAGGCTGTCCTTCATTTCTGTGCATTTACATTCCTAATCTATTTTCTCTTTTGTTTTTTTTTTTTGGTGAGGCTTGCCACTGCAGATTTAAGTTTTTCTGTTTATTATTTTTTTTAGGCCAGAGCATAAATTCTGCTCTCATAATTCTCATTTCTCCTTTATAACACTCAAGATCATAAGGTGGTTCCATGTTCTCAAATTCCACAAGGTCTTCTGTGTCATCTAGTACTGGATCATTTTCCTTCATTTTATATTATTTATTCATAGATGCCTGAATCTGTTCTTTAGCTGGAGGCCATATTTTCTTCTGTTGTTACTATTTTTCCTGCTGATTTATCTGTGTTTAAGTTTTCTTCTTCTTGAATTCACTGGTACTTTTAGACTCCTCTCCTCCCCCCCAACTTATTTTCCTTATCATTCACTTCCTGACGCCTCCCCCTCTGATTGTGGTTTTCTTGGTGGTTGGATCTTAAAGTATCTCAGCTTCTTCCCACACTGAGTAATTCACTGGCCTATGTCTCTTTCCCTCAGGCTTGGTGGAGTGCTGCACAGACCCCCACATAGAGTGTGCTGTTCTGGTGACCTATTCCACTCCCTCTATTCCTTAGTTTTCTGGCCCAATATTGGCAGTTCAGAACTTTTAAGTGCTGATACTTCCAGGATGCAGCCCCTAGCAGGCTTTCACTTCTTAAAGTCTATGGACAACTATCAGATTGGCTAATATGATAGAAAAGGGAAATGGCAAACGTTGGAAGTAATGTTGGAAAACTGGGATACTAATGTACTGTTGGTGGAGCTGTGAACTGATCCAATCATTCTGGAGAACAAAAAGTGCATATTCTTTAATCCAGCAATATCACTACTAAGTCGGTATCCTAAAGAGATTAAAAAAAGGAAAATGACCTATATATACAAAGACTTATAGGACTTCTTTTTGTGGTGGCAAAGAAATGTAAATGGAAGAGATGCCCATCAATTGGGGAATAGCTGAACAAGTTGTGGTATATAATTGTGACAGAATACTATTGTGCTGTAAGCAATGACAAGCAGGATGCTTTCAGAAAAACCCGTCAAAACTTTACACAAACTGATGAAAAGTGAAGAGAGCAGAACCAGGAGAAAACTGTACACAGTAACAGCAATATTAAACGATGACCATCTGTGAATGATTTAGCTGTTCTCAGCAATGCAATGATTCAAGATAATTCTGAAGGACTTATGAAAAATGCTACCTGCTTCCAATGAAAGAACTGATAGGAGTCTGAGTAAAGACTGAAGCATACTCTCTAAAAACTTTTTCTGGGTCTGTTTTCCTTCCACAATATAACTATCATGAAAATGTTTTGCATGACTGCACACGTATGACCCATATCACACTGCTTGCCATCTCAGTGAGGGGAAAGTGGAGAGGTGAGAATCTGGAACTCATATTCAAAAAATGAATGTTAAAAACTGTTTTTACATGAGATTGGGGGGGCGGGAAACAACTGTGCTCAAGTTGGCTGTCAAGCACTGTGAAAACTTGAACTGAAGTCTCAATGGCACTGAAAAAAAAGAGAGAACACGGTACAGGGGTGGGCTGATGTAACCCTGTGTTGTATCCTTGGGTCTGCTAGGGCAGCTTTGCTACTGGTAGCATGGGAGGCGAGGGAGAAGAACTGAATGAGATCAGGGTCAATTCCTGGGCTCTAAAAATTTTTTTTTAAACATTTTTTTAGATTCTGATCATCCCAGATCATGGAAACACCTTAAGTTGCTTTATCTTTCACACATAATTTCTGGTTTGGAGAGTCTGAGAGGTCATGGAGATCATAAAGAATGTCTGGTCTGCCATCTTGTTGCTCATATGATCCAGGTCTCGCTGATCTGCTCTTTCCTCTTTTGTTGATAAAGCATTTAAAGAGATAAATTTTCCTCATTACTGCCTTGACTATGTCTCAAAAATTTTGGCATTTTGCTTGCAACTAGGAAATAAGATACACAGGCAATGGGGCATAGAAATTTATCTTGCCCTACAAGAAAGGAAGGGAAAGGGGGATGGGAGGGGAGTGGGGTGACAGAATGGAGGGCTGACTGGGGAACAAGGCAACCAGAATATACGCCATCTTGGAGTGGGTGGGAGGATAGAAATGGGGAGAAAATTCGTAATTCAAACTCTTGTGAAAATCAATGTTGAAAACTAAACATATTAAATAAATCAAATAAATAAATTTTTAAAAATTTAAAAAAAAGTTTTGGCATGCTGTCTTATTTTCTTTGACCTCTTGCTTCTACTGTTTCTTATTTGGTGAACCAATTCTTTAGGATTAAATTATTTAATCTCCACATAAGTTTGAGTTGCTTTCTTCAAAGGCTCTTTAGAAAATGATGTTTCTATTACATTTTAGCCCATAAAAGATGTGTTCATATTTTCTGCTTTCCTCAATCTGTGTATGAAATTTTTATATCCTAGGGACATGGTCAATTTTTATAAAGGTACCACACAAACAAGTAAGAAATATGTATACTCCTTCCCAATCCCATTCAGTTAATTGTAGAAAATCCATCAGATTTAACTTTTCTAAAAGTTTACTCTGTTTCTTAACTTTTTCTTTAAAAAAAAAAAAAAAAAAGAATCTTTTTGTTAGATTTGTCTATGTCTCAAAGGGTTACTAAATTATTATGGTTCCCATTATATTTCTGCTATGTTTCCCCTTTAAATCAATTAATTTTTTTTACTTAGATGTCATGCTATCTGGAGCATAAATATTAGGTACTGACACTATTTCTTTACTTTAAATATAATGTAACTTCACGGTTTATCCCTTATGTCTATGTCTATTTTTATTTTTGTCTCTTCTAAAGTAATGTTTTACGTTGACCTAAAGCATCATAAATTCTTCTCCAGCCCCTTTGTTTAACTGTGAGAATTTTTTAATGTTTCAAACATGTTTCTTCCAAGTACTTTGTTGGAATCTGTTTACTCATCTATTCTGCTACTCTATTCCATTTTGGGGGTGAGGTCATCCCATTTACACTCATGGTTATCATTATGTATTTCCTTCTACCATACACTCTTATAATTTTCTCTCTCTTTACAAAGAAGGTGGTCAAAGAGAGGGAAAATGATAAACACCATTGATTTATAATTGAAGTGATGAGCTTCTGTTTCACTATTCCTCTTTTTCCCCTCTCCCAAATTGCAATCATTGGTTCTTACCCTTCTTTATTTTCTCTTTCATGATCTACCCTAAGAAGCTGAAGCTCATTTTCCTTGTGACTCTTTCCTTCCTAATACTACTCTTTATGTTAAAACCCATTCACTCTTTCCATACCTCTATTTCTTTTCTGAGTTTAACATATTTCCACACAAAGCTGTACACATGTGTTTTCAATCCTCCTTCCCTCTTCTGTCTGGTTCAGAGATAACAGTGATATTCATGTTGGTGCTCACTTATACTACAATTTCCTCTGTGCTTGTGCTTACTCCAATTATAAGAAAATAATAAATTTCACTTTCTTTCTCAGTATATTTTTTTCCTTTTTCTTTCTTAAGGCCATCAAAAAAGTACAAATACGCCCCGCAAGTCCTCCATTTATCTTATTTAATTCTCTTTATAACCTTTGAAGACATTAAAGTTCTGAAAAGATATTGTTTCTTCTCCCTCTATTAAAATAAAAGCACTTCACATTTCTCTTGATTTCTCATTTCGAAGTTTCTGCTGCACTCTGGTCTTTTCATTAGGAGTGCTTGAATGTCTTCAACTCCATTAAAGATCTACTTTTTTCTACAGGATTATTGTCAGGTTATTTTTCACTGTAAGCCTTTACCTTTTGCTTTTAGAATATCATATCACAAAATATTCTCTCCTTTGTAGTAGATTTCAATTCTAATGTGATCCTAACTGTGATTCCTTGGTACTTAAAACTCTTTCATTGTGGAAGCTTGAAATATTTTTTCTTTCACCCAGAAGCTCTGAATTTTGTTTTCATTTAGGAGTTTCCTTCAGGAATCATTCTGTTATAATGGGTCTGGACAGTTTTCATCTATCATTTCTTTAAAATGCTACTATAGCTTTTTTTGCTCTTGCTTTTCAGGAACTCCAATGATTTTTAGTTTATCTGTCTTTGACCTGAAGATGCCTTCCATTTTCTTCTGATTTTATTCCTAGAATTCTTGTCTCATGGAGTCACTGATTTCTGTTTGGTCCATTTTAATTTTCAAAGAGTCCATTATTTGGGTAAGGTTTTTCACCTTTCTGCTGTAAAACTGTTTGCTTCTCCTTACATAATTTTTTTATTCCACACCTCTTGATTAATTTATTAATTCATGTTTAAAATTCCTTGCTTCATTTCATCTACATATTCTTATAGTTCCTATGGTCAAGCCACTTCTTCCTCTCAGAGACTCTACTTCTGTACCTCGAGGGGTTATTCTCTTTAGAGTTGGACTTTTGTTGGTCTTGAAATGAACAAAATGTCTTTATCATGGTTGGTATCTTGTTTTGTTTATTATCTCTAGCCTCAGTTCCTGAACTGGGATTTTGGGCCAGGAGGTCTCTCCACTCCCCCACCTTGGATAGGGATGGTTGGGATCTTTTGCATCCAGATCTCAGTTACCCAGGCCTGTGTCCTTAACATTCAATACACCTCATATCTACTCTGTTGAGTATTGAAAAATTTCAGGTACCACAGAATAGTTCAAGTTGAGAGAACTGCATGTTTGGGGACTTCTGGAGCCCCATACACAGTGTTATAGTAGGGGCACTGACAGCTCCTGGCCCATGTCTATCATCTGAGTACTGTGGGGTTTCAACTGCCCTGGAGGTTTATTGTCTAAGTCTTCTGGCCTTCCTACCCCTGAGTACAGAGTACTGCAAGATTTAGATGCTCCTGGAACATCTCTGATCTATACTGGCAGCCTTCCAACTTGTATGCCTGTATTCACAATTGGCTCTTCTGGAAGACCACTTTTCTACAGCTTGTCTTTTTGTATAATCCTAGGCCAGATAAAGACACTTACTATAGCTTCTCTTTGGATGTCTTGATCATTATTTGGTCTGGTACTACTTCTAGGTCTTTGCTGTAATAAATCTGTAAGAGTTAGGCTTCTTTGTGACCATTTATTCAGCCATATTAAACCGAAGTTTAACGTACTGAACTTTAAAGCCTAATCTCTCCACAAAAGAAAAACAGGCTCCGGCTTTGTATACTTTTTCCCAAAAACCTTTTAAATTTTAAAATTTGTTTAAACGTTGCTTTCTAGAAAACACTCTGGCTTCAGTTCTATACTCTAATGCTGATCACAGTTATTCTAACCTTCCTCCTCAGTTTACTGACTGAATGTAGCAAAGGATGGTGGTCAACTCTGGTGATAATATTCTTCAAAATTTCAAAGAGAGTCTGGTCCTCAAATGAGAGGCACTGTCTGTCACCAGACGAGTACTTACTTTTTCCTGTTCAATCTGCTATAGCTTCCACTCTCTGCTCATAAAGTCTCTGAAACCTAGAGTCCCTGCACTATCAAAAATGTAGTAGTGGGGTAGAACTCTTGTAAATGTCAGCTCTACAATCCAATAATTAAAGAATCAACAGATTTAAATTTAAGGAATTTCTCACCTCCTCCTCCTCTTCTGAACCACTCTCTTCACTGTCAGATCTTGGTGCTACTTCATATCTAAAGAAGGAAAAAGGTTCATGTTTTATATATATCTTACTACAAATATTAGGGTAAAGTGCTTCAAGTACTTATGGTATTTATGAATGTGAACAAAATATCGTATTAGAATAAGAGTGATTAAAAACAACTCTAAGACTAGCCAGTGTTAGATAGAACTGTCTTCTTACATACCCTGGATTCATCTCAAGCCATGCCTCCAATTGTCCTGCTTTGGGGGCATCTGTGCCAGTGAGGATTTTCCCACTTTCTACATGGATCACTTTTACAGGGAGATCACTCATCTGACTGGTTTCATCCAAAGGCTAAAAAAAAACAAAAAAACCCAAAACCAAAGCATAAAATTTTAAGTTTTCACATCCAATTTAAAAGGTTACCTTAAATATCCAAAACTGACAAATTGAACTCAAGTCACTTTATTTGGAAGAATTCTTTTCACATCCAACTTTCTAACAAATATTATGTTCCTAACTTTCTATTAATTATCCTATTATTATTAAAATATGAATAAGGTATAGAACTTCCTATCACCTACATACAAACTACTCAATTTCTGAAATACTATTGCCAAATTCCCTCAAATTGTACTTATTCCAAGAAATGCTTATAAATGTCCCCACCATTTACTGTGGTGTTAGTCTTCATGACAAGACCAGACAAAGTTGCAAATTCTGAAAAGCGAACCATAAGTACCCACCTTTTGAGCTGCCTCTAAGTGTTCTCTAGGATTAACAAAAAATCCATAATAGCCACTTTACTTAGTGCCTAATTTATTACTATTTGTTAAAGTATGAAGAAATAACCACTTATTTAACTTATTAATTTCTCTTGATTATATTTACCCTGGTGACTATAACATTTTCCTCTAGTCTCCCCCCACCCCAAAAAAGAGGGATTTTACTGCAGTGAAATGCTGATAAATATTTTTCTAATGAAAAATTTAATATAATTATATGTGTTTAACAAAATATATTGTTTTATTAAAGTAACAGGCTAGGTCAAACTATTTTTTGTAAGAATAAAATAGACCCAACTTTCCCATGTTGGCTGGCATTATTTCAATTTTTTAAAAATCTGTTTCCTAACCTCGCCATCTGGTCCAATTGCAGGTGTTTGCCCTTCTGCATTCTCTGCCTTCTGGAATGAAAAGAATAAAATTCATTATAAAGCACTGCTGAAGGTTCAGAGAAAACAAAAACCTGAAAATAAAATATAACCAAAATAACAAACAAAAATTGATACAAGTCAATTTTACCTTCTTTTTCTTTTTCTTTTTTTTTTCCTTGGCAACCTGTGCAGCCTTGTGTTGTCGGACCAGTTCTGTAAGGTTAGCCACATATTCATCTGTTTGCTGAAGGAGGTATGCTAGGCGCTTATCTTTCTTCTGGTCAATAAGCTTTCTATATCCTTCTTCATCTTCAGCCTACAGAAATTATAAGTTATCTGCACTGAGCAGCATTTTGCAAAATGAAGGACTCCATTATGACTGAAAAAGTTAACATAAGACATACTCCCCTACTCCCTCCACCTGATAGTACCTCTAAGACTCTTACCATCAGTCTTCGCATCCTCTCCTTCTCAATCCGCTCATTCTCTTTCTTCTGCTCCCGTTCAGTATTGGCATGGTACGTAGCCACTGCTTTTGTAAGTTTCTGGATTTTGCCAGTGACAGATCGATGGTATTCTTTGAAATCCTTGGCATGTTGAAGAATGCTATTGAGGTATTCCTGAAATATGAGACCAGGGTGTTTAAAATTCTACAGAAATTTTTAGACTATGACTTATTCAAGTTTGGCAAAGAATAAAGTGATAATAACTAATATAAAGTCAGTGGGGCTTTGCTACCAGGTGCAAATATCTGGGGAGTGTGCTTCTCATTCCCAGGGCACTGACGCTGGGAGTATGTAGGTAAGGAAGAGGTTGTATGCAAGAAGAGTAAAGGAGGAAGCACCTATCAAATCCAATTGCCTGACCTCCGGCCATCATCTTCCAAAAATCCACTGATGTTATACCCTTCTCTCTCCCAAGACTACACCTGAGTGGGGTAAGCTGGCTTTCTTGAGGATCCACACCACAGAGAATCTAGCATGGTTATAAACACAAACTGATGTTTCCTTTGCAAGGCAGTTTATTTAAAAGTTTTTATTTCTCTGTATAGGTTGCAATAACAGCCAAGACGCTTGACTAGGACACATATAGTAGTGGTTAATCCAAGGAAATACATACGAGGAGATACTAGGTTGTTTCTAAGATTCACCTGGTGCTTTTGCCGGCGTTTCCGCTCTTGTTCAATCTTTTGCTGCTTCTCCAGTTTCTCTGTTATTCTAGCCTCACGAAGGGACTGCCGCTTACTGCGTTTGTAAGCCTTGGCATTCAGTGCAGTTTCCAGGGCCGTGTCTCTTCTCATGCATACCACAACTTCCTGACGCAGCTTTTAAATAAGTTCCCATTTTTAAAAAATTAGATACAGTATGTAATTACATAATAGTCACAATGCCATCAAAGACTGGAAATAAAATTTTTTCACTGCCTGAAGCATCAAATTTAAGTTTAGATAGGACCCCTGGTAAATAATTAAAAAGATTACAAATACAAATTGGAAGCATGGTATGTGTACTCAAATGAGAGAACAATCTTACTCAAATAGGATGCCAGTTAGTTTTTAGCAGAATGCAATTTTTTATTACTTATATCACATTTCTAAAATACCATAAAAAAAATAGTGAGATACAGAAGCCATTCTTAGACTTCATCTCTGTCCTAAACCTGATGTTACAGGGAAAATTGTGTAACTGCTCTTCATGAATATAGATTATACCTAGAATGAATGATAAAAGAGACAGACAATACAACTAGCAGTTGAGCATGTGTGTTGGGGGCATGTTTTAAAAGGATAATTATGTTTCATTTCACTGTATTGACAATTATCTACATGCAACTATTGCCTTTACTTTCAACATGAATTGAAGTTTTTCTTTTTTCTTTTTTGTTTTTACTGGAGGGGGATTTAGAGGAGGAAGGAAAGCAGGCATAATTTTGAGCCACCACCACCCCCCAAAAAAAGAAAAGAAAGAAAAGAGTGTCACTGAATCATTTTTAAGTGCCCAAGAGAGAACACAAGGAAATTCACAAGGAAACAGAGAAGTAGGACAGTTTTAAGAGTAACATGATTAATTTATTAAATACTTAAAAATAACCCAATTGTATGTAATAGAGATTCATGGTTTCACATATATAATCTCTTTTCTGTTCTACTTTGTGTATAGAAATGTTCTTTTGGAGGGAGTTTATTGAGTTCAGTATTTTTTAAAAGTTTTATGCAATATCCTGCCCATTTTCCTCCCCTCACCCAAGACTGGCACAACAGCTCAGTCTCAGGAACGTTTCAGTTCTGGGGTCTGTCCCTACCTGTCTCTGGAAGTTTAGCAGTCTGAGTGCTTTGAGTTCAATGGTTGCTTTTGTTCTCAAGTCTCCAGCCAGGGACCCAGGAAGGTTTTCAAGTTCCTGAATTCGATGGGCAATCCGGGCTTGTAATCTGTTGAGGAGAAATCAACCCATTTATATAGGGAGCAAAAATAATAAAAATTATTTTTGCTTACAATATTTACTCTTGCTCAGATCATCTGAAAAAGGACTTTTCAAAAATACAGCTCCTTAAATTCTGCCCTTACCTAGGGCAAAAAATGCTTTAGAAAAACACGTACTATGAATGGATTGGTACAACATAGTTCATTTTAAAAGGACTCAAATATATCATCAAATTATGGCTTTGGAAACAAAATTACTTTCAGTAAAAGCCTTATATATTACAACACGGTTAGCTCATAAGATGGTTATAGAAGACCAGTTTAGGGAAATTTCTTACATATGCTACTTTTATACTGAGGTGTTCAGTGCTCTAATATCAGAACTTTTCTGACTCCAAAAAGCATAGATTTCCTAAGAGAATGCCACTGCAAAATGGAGTACTGTGTAATATAGGAATACTAAAGACTTTCAGAAATTAACATCTTTAAGCTTGGGAAAGATAAATACAACCTTGAGAATGAAAACCAAAGAAGGCTTACCTATACTCTCTCTCCTGCAAAATTTCTACTGGATCAAGTCCTCTTGGCTTCTGGATTGGAGTGATTCGATTCTGTTTCTGATGGAGTTGAACCATGGGGGCAGGTTGGGCTGGCTGCCCAGGGGACTGTGTCTGTGGTGGCATGACAGGAGAAGCTGCAGGAGGTACTGCAGGGGGTGCTGGTGAAGGACGCCCAGTTGGCTGGGGAGGAATCAGTTTCTGAGGTGTGCTAGTGGGGGCTGCAGCATTTGCCATGGGTCCTATTTAAGAATCAAAACAGAAAATATAAATTGATTGTGACTATTTTTCATAACCATAAAACTTTTAAATGCAACTAAAACAAAAATATGATTAAAACCCAAATACATAAAAATCTAAATTTCTACTGAAAGGGAGAAAAATGTAAATTGTAATAAAACAGTAACAAACTTACTTTAATAAATTTCTGATCTCTTTTTTATTTTGTATTTTTACTATGATACTTCAATGGATGTGTGTTACCTGAAGTGGGTACTAACAATACTGACTACAACCCTCTGAAGGCACAGTTTCTCATTTTGTGAAACTCTTGTCCATAACTTCACAGAATCCTGTTCAAAAGAGTCATCCAACATACTTGGGCTTTGCCGTAGCTTTCTCTTTTTCCCCCCTTTATTATCAGAATTACATTTTCAGCAATCAATTTGTCAAGCCATTCACTTGGACCCAAATCTGGTTCCTACAATGGCCAAGCCCCCTAAATATGCATGAAGTATTCATGAAGTGAATTAACATCAATAATCACAAACTTTCAATAAAATGGAAGGAGAGAAATGATCTCTTCAGTAAAATAAGCTGTGGGTCAAACAGGTAGTTCCTGACTGTACTTTTGATTAGCATGGAGCCCCCCACCTCCCCACCACTCTAGTTGAGATGGCTCTTGTTTATGTAGCATCAAATGCTTGCATAATGTTTTACATCATCTTAATTGGTTCCTACAACAATCTTTTAAGGTGGGTATTTTATACTATATTTGGTACATTAGGAAACAGATTGAGAGGTTACTGTCACATTGCTCAGGGTCACGTAACTAGTTGTTGAGGCTGGATATACAGAATATGGATCTTCTTGACTCCAAAACCACACCTTTTTCATCAGAGACGCTGCCTCTTACAGTATAATCTCAACTATGTAATTATTACACATGGATGCAGAGGCAGCAGTTTAAAACATCACATGTATATTTAATGAAACAATCAATTAAATCTATGAAAACAAAAAGATCAGAGCAGGGTCTTCAACAGTAACAACAATGAGGGGTTTGGTTTTTTTTTGTATTTTTTAATACACCTTTTAATATACCTTAGAAGACAGTTTCCAAAATGGGAGGGTAGTGGCATTGACTCCTTATCATGAGCAGTGGTTCGGTAAAACGTGTGTAGACATGATAGAGAATAAACCTGTACATGATCAAGCTATCAGTTCTTTATAAACCTAACTTGGGCCATCTATCTTGGAATTGCACCTTGTCTTATTGTCAGTTTTTATGCAGATTCTGTAAGGAATGAGACGATTCTACTTGTTTCTTTGAAAGAAACAGCTTGACTCAGAAAGCATCATGGGAACACAGAATGAGGTCACCACCATGCATGTAACACAACAGTAGGATGAACAAAAAAAGGCTCCTTCCCTTAGTCCTCTTGCCAGTGTGGAGATTTCAAAGGGGCATGTGAGCTCTCCAGTTGATGTACCTCATATTCATCACCATACCAGCCCATTTTATTTTCCGGGCAGACATCTCTTCTTTTTGCCAGTTCTTTTGTGCAATTTCTGGTTGATAACAAATAGATTCTAATTATGACTAAAAAAGCAACAGTAACAAGGTTTTCTTCTAATCCTGCTATTGTGGGTCTGCTGTAAATTACTATCTATATTTCTATGTATTCTATACTTGCCATTTTTACAATATGTTAATATCTTGTTTTTCTCAGTTACTGGACATGTAGATTGTTTTCAATTTTTCACTGCTTCAACTAGGTATGAATTTTTTTTATTTTTTAAAAGCCAGGGCTTTTCCCCATTCTGCCTTTTCTACCCCTTAGAAATATCTTTAGAATATAGTCCAGCAGAAGGATCTTTCTAAAAGGGAATGATCAATTTCGTAGCTCAATCTAAACTGAGAATAGCGAGGTAGCCTATTGGACAGATGCTGGATTAGGATTCAGCAAGAAGTGAATTTCACTTTTGCCTGAGACACATAGCTGTATCATTGGAAGCATTCTTCAGTTTTCTCATCTGTAAAATGGGGATTGTAATAACACCTACACCATGGGAACTTTGTAAGGGTGAAACAGAATAATATATGTAAAGAGCTTTGTAAATTTTAAAGTACTATATAAAATGTGGCATACACCTGAGTAATGTGTGAAAATGCGGAAAGGTAGATTTAGATTTGATGTAAAGAGAAAAATTTTTTAACAAGAGATATCCGAAAGTAAAGCAGTTGCCTCATGAGGTAATGAATTGCACTTCACCAGAGGTCTTTAACCAAAGACTACACAACCATTTGTCTGGCATGCGGTAAAGGGAATCAATTCTTCCTCTTACATAGTTTGGAATGTATGGGGTTTTGAGGTCCAGTTCACATGAAATTGAAAAAGATCTGTCAAAGGCCTTTAGCTCACTGAGAAAAAGACAGAAAAGAACTATCTAGGACAAGAAAGCATGGAACGGTTCTGAGATGCATCAAATGGAGGAAGCACCTACACTGATGAGGTCATGGATCCATTGTGCTATTATTATTCATTATGACACTGTCCTTCCAAAATGCTTACATCATTTATTTACAAGTCAAGAAAAAATCATAGAGGCCCTGATATCCCATACGCTACTAACGAGTAATTCTATTGTTCTTAGTTATTTTTGCAAATTTAGTAAGTATTAATCAAGATTTCTCTAATTTTTGGTGAGTCAGAACAATTTCAACAGTTTTTCAAGTGGTGATTAACAATTTATGCTTTCTCCTTTGAAACCTGTTCATAAAATCAATTCACCTTGGATAAGACAAGCCATCAACTAGGAAAAAAAAATTTGTGTCAAGCATCTGCAATAATCTCTCGGATGTATCTCTATATTAAAGATATATAGGCAATAAACACAAACATGTAAGACCAAGAGCCATTTCCCAACAGATAAATGGACAAAGTATATGAATAAACAAATCATAAAAGAACTGAAGACTATTTTAATATATACGAAAGACTGCTCCAAATCACAAAAAATAAAAACGAATGCAGATCAAAATAATTCTGAGGCTCCACCTGACACCTAGCAAATTGACAAAGCAAAATGACAAAGATTGCCGATCAGTGTCAGGGATGGTAAAAAGACAAGCACATTAATTCCCATTGCTGGTGAAGCTATGATTTGGTACAACCATTCTTGAAAATAATTTAGAATTATGGCAAGAAAATCATCAAAATGTTCATACCCTTTGACCCAAAAATACTACTGCTAGGTAAATACTTGAAGGAGGTTGAAGACAGAAACAAAGGTTTCATTTATACAATTACTGAAGTAAAAAAGATGTGGAAACAAAAGGAACACCTGTCAAACGGGAAAACAAATTGAAGTACATGACTATAATGGAATATTACTTGGCCATAAGAAATTAACAAAGTGGCAAGAAACCAATATACACAGTGAATAATTTAGAGGAATAGACCAAAAAAAAAAAAAAAAAAACAAATCCCAAAACCCAACAACCAAAACCTCTTCCAATTTCTATGATCCTATGAATGCTAGGTCATTATAAGGAATAAGACTGACCCAGAAGAACCAAGAAAATGAATCTTCTTCCCTCCTTTGCAGAGGTGGGGAACTATGCTGTGGAACATTGAAAATACTATGAGAATCTGTTGATTGTGTTGGTTGTTTTATTTTTTTTTCATTTTTTTCATTGTTTATTCTTTGTTGTGAAGAATGGCTCTCTTGTTAGGGGAGGAAATATACAGGAAAACGAAGGTGATAGCCGAGAATTAAAGATGATAATTCTACCTAAATGATTTACTTATTTGGTTACGTACATAGATACAGTAGTCAATGACTATAGTAAATTATTGTTTGATAAACCCAACGACTCCAGGTTCTGTGATAAGAACTCACTGTTTTTTAAATGAATTAATTTTTAGTTTTCAACATTCACTTCCATTAGATTTTGAGTTTAAAATTTTCTCCCCCTCTCCTCCCCCAAAGATGGCATGCAATTTGATATAGGCTCCACTTATATATTCATATTACACATATTTTCACATTAGTCATGAGGTAAAGAAGAATTAGAACTAATGAGAGGAACCACGAGAAAGAAGAAACAAAACAAAAGCAGAGCAAATAGTCTGCTTCCATCTGCATTTAGACTTCAAAGTTCTTTCTCTAGATGTGGATAGCATTTTCCATCACAAGTCTTTTGGAGATCACAGCTAAGTCTATCAAAGTCAGTCACCACACAATGTGGTTGTTACTGTGTACAATGTTCTCCTGGTTCTACTCATTTCATTCAGCATCAAGTCACTTGAGTCTTTCCAGGTTTTTCTCACGTCTACCTGCTCATCATTTCTCATTGCACAATAGTACTCCATTACATTCATATACCACAACTTGTTCAGTCATTCCCCAATTAATGGACATCTCAATTGCCAATTTTTTGCCACCACAAAAAGAGCTGCTACATTTATTTTTGTATATGTGGGTCCCTTCCCCATTTTTATGATCTCTTTGGGATACAGACCTCGAAGTGGTATTGTCAAAGGGTATGCATAGCTTTATAGCCCTTTGGCCATAGAAGAATTCACTATTTGACAAAAACTGCTGGGAAAACTGGAAAATAGTATGGCAGAAACTAGGTATAGACCAACTTCTTACACTACATACCAAGATAAGGTCAAAATGAGTACTTGGTTAAGACACAAAGGATGATAGCATTAGCAAATCAGAAGAGCAAGGAATAGTTTACCTGTCACCTCTACGGAGAAGGAAAGAATTTATGACCAAATAAGAGATAGAGAAGATTATGAAATGCAAAATGGTTAACTGCGATTATATTAAATTAAAAAGGTCTTGCACAAAGCCAAAAAAAAAAAATGAAAGTGACATAAAAACAAAGATATCAATAAATAAAATTTAGATTAAAAATAAAATCATTCATAGCTTTTACAGAATAATTATCCTTATAGATGGATTTGTATCAGTTCCTTAGAGATTCTGGAAGTCAGATCTATATCAGATATAGTAACTGCAAAAACTTTCCCCAACCTGTTTCTTTTCACTTTAGAAACATGGCATTCTGTAATACAAGATTCTTTTATTTTCTGGATAACAAATCCACCAATTTTGTCTCCAACAATTTCTTCCATTTGTTTAAAAGATACATTTTTCTGCTCTCCATGATGAAAGTGAAGATATATTATTATTTTTTCTTCTTATAAATGAATTTTTAAAACACCAGTCTCATTGGAGCTTAGAATATAATGATCAAACATGTCATTACACTGATATCCAATTTTCACAACAATTTATACTGAAGTAATCCTTTAGTCTTTTTTTTTATTTAATATATTTAGTTTTCAGCATTGATTTTCACAAGAGTTTGAATTACAAATCTTCTCCCGATTTCTACCCTCCCCCCCCTCAAAGATGGCGTATATTCTGGTTGTCCTGTTCCCCAGTCAGTCCTCCTTTCTGTCACCCCACTCCCCTCCCTTCCCCTTTTCCCTTCCTTTCTTGTAGGGCAAGATAAATTTCTACACCCCATTGCCTGTGTATCTTATTTTCTAGTTGCATGCAAAAACTTTTTTTGTTTTTGAACATCTGTTTTTAAAACTTTGAGTTCCAAATTCTCTCCCCTCTTCCCTTCCCACCCACCCTCCCTAAGAAGTCGAGCAATTCAACCTAGGCCACACGTGTATCATTATGTATAACCCTTCCATAATACTCATGTTGTGAAGACTGACTATATTTTGCTCCTTCCTAACCTATCCCCCTTTATTGAATTTTCTCCCTTGACCCTGTTCCTTTTCGAAAGTGTTTGTTTTTGATTACCTCCACCCCCATCTGCCCTCCCTTCTATCATTCCCCCCCCCCCCTTTTATCTTCTTCCTCCTTTTTTCCTGTGGGGTAAGATACCCAATTGAGTATGTATGGTATTCCCTCCTCAGGTCAGATCTGATGAGAGCAAGATTTACTCATTCCCCCTCACCTGCCTTCTCTTCTCTTCTCTTCCTACAAAACTGCTTTTTCTTGCCACTTTTACCCCAGATAATTTACCCCATTGTATCTCTCCTAATCTCCCTCTCTCAATGTATTCCTCTCTCATCCCTTAATTTGATTTTTATTTCTTTTAGATATCTTCCCTTCATCTTCAACTCACCCTGTGCCCGCTCTCTCTCTATATATATACACATACATATATACATACATACATACTCACATATACATTTAAACATATATATATGCATATTCCCTTCAGCTACCCTAATACTGAGGTCTCATGAATCATACACATCATATTTCCATGTAGGAATGTAAACAAAACAGTTCAACTTTAGTAAGTCCCTTGCGATCCTTTAGTCTTTAATCTGTGTATCAAACACAAACTATACACAGGATGCTATTTCTGGCTTCATTATTATCTCTCAGCATAGCAGTATGCTGGAATGGCTACCAAATGAAGTCAAGAATAGCTGGGGGTTCAATTTTGACCTCTGACATCTAACAGCTATGTGACCTTGGGCAACTCAATCTCCTCCCTTAGCCTCAGTTTCTTCATCTATAAGAGACCAATAAAAATACCTGGATTATGTACCTCACAAGGTTATTATTATGCACAAGTGAGATTATATATACAAGCACTTTGAGAAACTTATTAAAGCACTATAGACAACAGTTTACTACTACTGTTACTTTTCAATGATCTTTTTTTATTTTTTATCTCATACCAGCTAATGGCTATTTTGTTATAGTTTATTCTGAAATCTGGCAAGGAGAGTTTCTCTTCAAACTATTCCCATAAATCTTATTGATAGTCTTTCTCATCTATCTAAAATGATATTTACCTGATGCTGAGTGAAATGAGTGGAACCAGGAGAACATTGTATACAGTAACAGCAACACTGTGTAATGATCAACTTTGGTAGACTTAACTCTTCTTAGCAATACAATTCCAAAAGACTCATGATGAAGAATGCCATCTATATCCAGAGAAAGACCTATGGGGTCTGAATGCAGATTGAAGCACACTAGCTTCACTTTTTTTGGGTTGGTTTTTTTTCTTGTGGTTTTCCCCTTTTGTTCTAATTCTTCTGTTACAACATGACTCATGTGGAAATATATTTAACATGATTGTACATGTATAACCCATATCAGATTGCCTGCTGTCTTGGGTGGGGGGTTAGGGAGGGAAAGAGAGAAAAAAATTTGGATACCAAAATCTTATAAAAGTGAATGTTGAAAACTATCGTTATGTGTAATTGGAAAAAATATTAAGTGGGGAAAAATGTAATTGGGAAATGTTTCATAAAATAAATAAAAATAAAATTCAACATAAGAAATAAAATGATGTTCACCAATCCTTTTTGTCTTTATATCAGTGATTTCTGGATATAATTCCCAACAGCTACCCCTGAAATGAGCCCTGACTTGGAGAATATAAGACAAAACTAAACGACACAGTGATGACATTATAGAGCACAGGAAGCATTTCACAATCAGTTTCCTAATTCTTTACCAAAAAAGGGGAGGTTCTTTTCTTCTTCACTTCTTCTCTACTTTCCATCTATTAATCCATATTAATTTGGTAATTATTTTAAACATTTTTGTTTTATACTCTGACAGTAAAAAATGTCCAAACACACATTCCCAATGTATGTGTATTTATTTATAAATTGTATATATGCACTACTGTACTAATAATTTTGTTACACAAAAATAAATTTTAAAAGGATGAGATAAAGATGAAATAATATTTGACCACAGAGTTAATATTTGACCAACAGAGATAATAGGGATGCCAGGAGTTACTAAGTAAGGGAGTGACACAGTCAGAGGTATGCTTTAGGAAAATTACTTTGGGAGCTGTGTAAAAGATGGACTGAAGAATCAAATCAAGAAGTATTTTAACTAAGCACCTACAGTATGCCAGGCACTGTGATAAGCACTAGGGATACAAAGAAAGGCAAAAAATAAATAGTCCTTGTGCTCAAGGAGCTGATGTTCTAATGGGAAAAGACAACATGCAAACAACTGTGCATAAACAAGATTATGTATACACACATACGTATGTATATACATAAGTACATACATACACACACAAAAATAAACTGGAAAGAATGTCAGTAGGAAAGTGGGGCAGGAGAGTGGTCAGGAGAAAGTTTCTTGCAGAAGGTAGGAATTAAAGTAAGCCAGAGAAGCCAGGAAGCAAAGCTGAGAAGGGAGAGTCCTAGCCAAGGGCAAAAGGAGAGAAAATGCACAGAAGCTGGGAAATGGAGGTCATGTATGAGGAACCAACAGCAAAGAAGTCAATGTCACTGGACTGTGAAGTATGTGGAGAGGAGTAAGGTAAAAGGAGATTGGAAAGGTAGGAAGGGACCAGGATATGAAAGGCTTTAAAACAGAGTATTTTATATTTAATTCTGGAGGTAACAGGGAGCCACTGAGGTTTACTGAATTGGGGGTGGGGAGAGGGGGAGATGACAAACACGGTCAGATCTCAGCTTTATGAAGATCACTTAGAATTTAATGGAGGATAGACTAGGGTGGAGAGGGCCCTGAGGGAGGGAGACCCTCAAGAAGCCTGTTGCAATAGTCTAAGTGTAAAGTGATGAGGATCTGCACCAATGTGGTGGGTGTGTCAGAGAACAGGGCAAGGAGGAGGGGCTGTATACAAGAGATGTGGCCAAGGTAGAACCAGCAAAATTTGGCAATAGACTAGATATAGGGGGTGAGAGAGAATGAGGAATTGAGGATGACACCTGGGTTTCAAGCTTGGGTGTCCGTCTTTCCTGTTACTACCCATGACTTGCCAAACTCCAACCTAGGATTACATCCACTATCTGCCTACTATGCTTCTACATTCATGTTGTGTTGAATGAAGATAGAAGTCATACAACGGTATCAACTGAGTCCACCATAAATTTATCTTCTCCAATGCCAACTCGGTCTTCACTACAGCAAGACACATTTTTTTTTTACTCCTTTGACCTTGAACCCTTATTAAGTTCTTCACAAAGGTTGCTTCAATCTTCTCAAGGCCCCTACACTATTGCCCTCACCCCAACAGAGGAACTCATTTCCTATTTTAAAAAAAATTTATTTAGTATTTTATTTTTCCCCTAGTTACATGTAAAAACAATTTCTGACATTCGTTTTTAAAACTTTAAAAGTTCCAAATTCTCTCTTCCTTCCTCCCGAACCCACTCATTGAGAAGGCAAGCAATTCGATGTATGTTATGCATGTTATGCATGTGTAGTCATATAAAACATTATCATATTAGTCATGTTGTGAAAGAAAACAAAAAAAAAGTCAAGAAAAATAAAGTAGAAAAAAGGATGGTTTAATCTGTATTCAGATACCATCAGTTCGTTCTTTGGGGATGGACAGTATTTCACTCCCCATTTTAATGAGAAAACAGAAGCCAGCAGAAGTGAACTCCCTCTTCTCCTCTACATCTTAAAATCTCTTACACCATCTCCTATTTTTTAATTTACCCCAGTCTCTAATAAAATAGCCATCTTTATCTTACTGATAAGGCCAACTCCATTTACACCCTTGATCCAACAGACCATCTCTATAATCTATCCCTCTTCATCTCTGACTCCTGGCTTCTTTCAAATCCCAGCTAAAATCCTATCATGTACAAGAAGGCTTTCCCCAACACCCTTAACGCTAGTGCCTTCCTTCTATTAACTACCTCCAATTTATCCTGCATTTATCTTGTTTGTACATAATTATTTGTATGTTGTCTCCTCTATTAAACTGTGAGCTCCCTAAGAGAGGGGACTGTCTTTTGCTTTTTTTTAAAATCTAAGTATTTAATGAATGCTTTTTCTAACTAACCTGGATTACTGGCATAGCCACCTAATTTACCCTCCTTTCTATCCTTCATATAATAATAGCTAGCATTTATATGGCGCTTTAAGGTTTACGAAGCACTTTACATACATTTTCTTGTTTCATGCTGGTAACAACCCTCGGAAGTAGATTTTATTATCAACCCCATTTTAAAGATGAGAAAAGTGAGGCAGACAGCAGTTAAGTAATTCGTCCAAGGCCACACAGCAAGAAGCTATCTGGGACAAGATCTGAACTCAGATTTTCTTGACTCCTGGTCTAGCAATCTATTGTGCCATCTAGTGACTCTCTACATATACCTGCCAAGTTGTTTTCACTAAAACAAGAGTATGCCCATCAAACTTTTCTCCTTAATAAATTCAAGTGGCTTGCAATTACCTAGAGAATCCAATACAGTTTGTCTGTCATGTAAATCCCTTTACAACCTGAATTTGGCCTACCTTTCTAGGATTATTTACCCATTACTCCTCTGCGGAACAGCCAAACTGGCCTCCTTACTACCATATGTGTGGCATTACATTTCCAAGCTGTAGGCCTCCACAGAATGTCCCTCACGCTTAGAGTACACTCTTTTTCCCTTTCTTAACCAAACTCCTTGACTGGATATGAGAGATGCTCAAGAGGGAAAAATCAAGGATGATTCGAGAGGATGTAAACTTGAATGATTGGGAAGATGATAATATACTGAATGGCAAAATGGTAATACCCTTCACAAAAAAGAAGAAAGCTGATGGAACCGAGAAGACAGAACAAAAATAGCTAATAGGGTTAAGCAGGGAGATAAAGTGCACCTAGCTATTCACGATGAGTTTAAATCACCAGGTCTGGATGAACTACAGACTTGAGTACTGGAACTGACAGACATGAGTACCAAGTCATTGTGACATCTGAAAGATCAAAGAAAACTGAAGAGAAACTAAGGGTTTGGAAAAAGGCAAACGTCCCAACTTTCAAGAAAAAGAAGAGAACGGAGCCTGCAAGCTATGAGCTAGTGAGCCTGACTTCAATTCCTGGAAAAATTCAAGGGCATGTTATTAAAATGATGATTAGTGATCTGTTTTTAACTTTTCTAGCTCTAGAAAGTAATCCTTTAGTAGTTTAATTAGTATGACACCATATAAGTTAAGTTGGTTAGCTTTAACATTTTTGTTATGTTGGCTCATGCTGTTGTCATTCCTTCATTTTTCAGTTGTGTCTAAACTTCATGACCCCTGGGGTCACCAACACAGGGGAGACTAAGGAGATATATGTGCCTAAGCACTTTCCAATGCCCCAGGTGTGAGGACTTAAGTGATAAATAGAGAGGAACAAATTCTGTAGCAAGTAACACCAGTGTGGCTCAAGACCCCAGGACCAGACCAGGGTATTGGTTCCAACCTCCAGCCTAATCTAAGCAGAACAAACCTTGAGGATGTACAAAAATATTTACAGCTATTTATGAGGTAGCAAAATATGGGAAGCTGAGAGTAGTATTCATCAATTAGAGAATGGCTGAACAAGTTAAGAAATGATTAAAAGGATAGTTTCTGAGAAACCTAGTAAGACTTGTATGAAGTGATGCAGAGTGAGGTGACTAGAATCAGGAAACCAATTTATACAAAGACAACAATATGGTAAAGAAAAATAAAACTGAACAAAAGAGGAAATTGAATGAGTGTATCAAACTTCCTGAGAGCATGATCTGTTTCCTTTTTGCCCGTGCAGATGCTAAATCTCATCTAGTGCCTAGCATACAGTGGGCCATTAGGAAATGCTTGTGGATGAATTAATTGTGCCATAGCGATTATTTAAAATGTGATTATCTTTCTGGATGTCTTATAAAGTTTACAAGTTACATATAATAGCTTTACTGAACTCTTAATCAGGTAACACACTCTGAGACAGAGAAGGTGGATGCATGTTAAACTAGAATGTAAGTTTAATGAAGTAGCTGGCAAAGTACTGAGGTGTTGCAGGGTACAAGCACAGGAGAAGAGAATGGCTTCGGTGGGGAACGGGGGCCTGTGAGGGGGAAATTCTGTCTTGGAAAGTGCCACGAAATGTTTTTAAAGTGTTATTTTCTTACTATCTTGCCCCAGACTGTGTGAATAAATGAAAAGTAAATTAAAATAAAAACCCTTGTTTGCCTCAGTTTCCTCATGAAATAATAACTGTAAAGTGCTTAACAGTGTCTGACATAGTAGTTATATAAAAATTAGCTATTATTTCATCAGGTCCAATGGATTTAATTAACACCTCTATGCTGATGATTCTCAAATGTACCTATTCTGCCCCAGCCTCTGTGAGGACCTCCAATCGCACATTTCCAATTGTCTTTTAAACATCACACAAACTGGATGTCCAGCAGACACCTTAAACTCAACATGTTTAAAACTGAACTTATTTTTCCCCATGAAGGCTCTCCCTTCTTACCTTTTCTATTATTGTAGAGAGTAATACCATCCTCTTAGTCCCTCAAACTCACAACCTGGGAGTCATTCTGGATCCTTCACTATCTCTCACACCCTCACATCCATGCTGTCCCCAAGGCCTTTGTAACATCTCTTGAATCTGCTGCCCTTTTCCTCTGATGCTGCTACCACTCTGGTGCAGATTCTTATCATCTCATGCCTTGATTACTGCAATAGCCTGCTGATGAGACCCCATTTAGCAAGTAAAATGATTTGCTTAAAGCACAGGTCTGATCAAACTCCAGTGATTCCCAATCACCCCCAGGATCAAATACAAAATCCTCTGGCATTCAAAGTCCTTCATAACCTTCCTACCCCTTTGCAGTGTTCTTGTACCTTATTTCTCATCACATACCCTTCCACTGGCCTTCTGCATAATCTCACAACTCCAGGCATTCTCCTTGGTTGTTCCCCAAGCCTGCAATCTTTTCCTCCTCAGCTCCACCTACTTACTTCTTTGGCTTCCTTTAAATCCAAACTAAAATCCCATCCTTTACAGGAAGCCTTCTCCAAACGCTCTTAATTCCAGTGCCTTACCTCTGTTAGTTACTTACTATTTTTCCTGCCTATAGCTTCTCTGCACATATCTGTTTGCATGTTGTCTCCCCCATCAGCATGTAGCTCTTTTTGTTTCCCAAGTGTTTAGCACATTGCCTGAAACATAGTAGGTGCTTAATGCTTAATGACTGACTGACTTCCTGATTAAACAAACTTCATCAATGAATGTTAGCAAGCTTTTCCTTGTATGAGGCCTAAGTCAGTCTCTCTGGAACTTGAATCCATTTCTCCTAGTTCTAGCCCCTAGGGCCAAGTAGCAGTAAGAGTCTAATCCCTCTTCCATATGGCAACCTTTTATGTACTTGAAGATACTTATATCCTGTCTCCCTGTACAGCTAACTCTTCTCAATTATTTCAGATCCTTATATGGCCTGATCCCCAGTCTCTTCCCTACTCTGGTTGCCCTCTGTTGATTCGATACACTTTAGCTTGTCTCTGTCCTTCCTAAAATGTGGTACTCAGATCCAATGGCAGTAACAACACTACATCTCTATAACACTCTAGATTCAACCAGCATCCAAGGGCCTATAAGCACTGTGCTAGACAGGCCTGAGGGCCTGACTCCCAGGCATTCATTTGAATTCTACTGGAGATAAATGACTCAGACCCGGACAAGTAAAGGTAAAGCAATATAATACAATATGTAATAAACTAAACCCAAACCAGGGGTGGAGCTTTAATGATTGGAGCAATTAGGAAGGGTCTCATAAGGAGATGGCTCTTGACATGAGCCTTGAAGGGAGCCCAGGGCTACAAAGAACCAGGCAGGAGGAGGGGGTACACCAGGAAAGGGGGGAGGGAATGGACACACAGCCTATGAGAAATCATCAAACGCAAACGGAATGTTAAATATAGGGAACTTCCAATAGGCCACTTTGGCTGAAACACAGAATGCATGAGGGAGAATAACATGTAACTGGCCTAGAAATGGGATGCAGCCAGACTGTGAAGTACTTTTAAATGCCAACCATAGGGGTTTGCATTCTTGCTAGAGGATACAGGGCATCAATGATGCTTCTGAAGCAGGGAAGGATACGGTTAGACTTATGCATTAAGAATACAACTCTCGGTGCTACAGTGGGCAATGCCAATCAGGCACCTGTACTAAATTAGGCATAAAGATGGTGAGCCTTGGGGAGCAAGGGAGGATAGTAGCAAACTGACCCAGGCCAAAAGAGAAGTGAGTCAAAGTTCAGCCGCAGGACTGGGTCTGTGAAAAGCTCCTTTACTTCCAGCCTAAGTGAGACAGAGAAACTCAATCTCTAAAATTTTTTTTAAAAAATTAAATCTGGCAGTTATGCGGAAGATGGATTATGGTTTTGTAGAACAACTCTATGCAATTAGGCCGTGCCAGTACTGCTATCCATTTTATAGACAAGAATGATTTACCCAACATCACAAAGCTATTAAATGCCTGATGCAGGATCTGAATTCAGATCGTCCTGACTCCAGGTACAGCCATATCTAACATGCTATGTTGCACATCAATGTCCCAAATGCAGACCCTCAAGGCAGAGGAAAGTGGATCATTCCAGTCCTTTGACAGCTCTTTACTGCAGCTGTGAACAGCATAGTTCTTCTGGTTACCAATTTGTTTTGTACAAAGTAACTGTTCTGAACCCACAAGCAAACTTTCACATCTAGCCCTATAAACTTTCATTGCCCTAGATTTCTCTCACTATTCTAGCTTGCTAAGATTTTTTTTATTTTGCCATTCATTGCTATTTCTCTACCCAAGCTTCCTTTTATCTGCAAAGTTAGTGATTTCTTCCAAGTTTTATGTTGACCAGCACAGGGGTCAAGGCCAGATTTGTCCCTAGAATTCTCTTTCCAGGTTGAAACTAGTGCACTGGCCCAGTGTTGTTGCTGAATTGTTTTCATTGTGTCTGACTCTTTGTGACCCCATTTGGGGTTTTCTTGGCAAAGATACTGGAGTGATTTACCATTTCCTTCTCTAGCTCGACAGATGAGGAAACTGAGGCAAACAGGGTTGTTAAATGACTTGTCCAGGGTCACACAGCTAGTATGTGTCTGAGGCTGGATTTGAACTCAGATATTACTGACTCCAGGCCCAGCACTCTATCCATTTTGCCACCTAGCTGCCCCATTGACCCATTAATAACTTTCTATATCTAGTCATTCTACCAGTTCCTAATTTAACTATACTTTCATGTAGCTCACAGTTACCTATCTTACCCATAATGATGATAAAATAGATTTTGTCAAGTGCCTTGCTGAAATTCAAATACAATAGATCTATAAGGTTTTATTTTGATGCTAACATTATTTGCTTTTTGGGGGGCCATGTTTTCTCTACCTTCTTGTCACAAACTAACGAGGACAAAATATTGGCTTCTTAGCAATTTATTTACTATCGCAAAATTTCAGTTATCAAGTCCTTGTGAAGGTATGACACTGAGCATAGAGCTGCCCCAAGACATGTCTACAAATGACGTTCTTCTTAAAGCGGAACAAAAGAGGTCTATCCGTATGCAGCTTATGGTATAAGCAGCAGCTGCAGCTACAGAACAAAGCACTTTCAAAGACCTCTTGCAATTAATTTATTCTACTGCTCCAAATCTCCAAACTCAGATGTAGCCACTATAACTTCAGTATGTAGCTCCACAAGCTACTGCCCTTTATATCAATTATATTGCAAGCAGACCCAAACAGAAACCATTATTAGTAAAAAGGAAATGTTTACTCAAGTAAGAATTCCTCAAGATTAAGAACTTTTTTTCAGTTTTTTCCTGACCCTATTTACCTTCAAGTTCAGAGTCACCAATTATCTGAAGGACAGTTCTTATAGACTATACAAGAAGGGTTCTTAATCTTTTTCTGTTTTACGGACCCCTTAGGAAGTCTGGTGAAACCTATCCCTTCTCAGAAGTATTTTTAAATATACAAAATAAAACACAAAGGATCACAATGGAGATCAATTATATCGAAAACACAAAGTTTATGGACCCTAGATTAAGAACTCTAGTTCTAAAAGGAAATCTTACAATATCCTTTCTAGGATAAAGTCTCCTTACCTAAGATGCAAAGTAGAGAGGGTTTTTGGAGAATCCAAAGGACCACAAACTTACAATGGTTTAAAAGAAAACAGAATGCGAAAAACACAGAAAGCAAACTCAAGGTCTTTTAGAAACTATAAAGGCTTAACAACTGGAGAAATTAGCAGCATAAAAAAAATTTCAATTGAGGCTGGTTTCACTCTTACCACCATTTTTCTTTCTATCCAGTCTGTATGCCTCCATTATACTTATTCTTGCAGTAAAAAAATTGCAATACAAAGGCTTTGTCAAAAGAACGTAAGTGTTACCTTCAGGCCAGGGCTTTGGGGGTCCACCAGGAGGCTGTCCAGGCATTCCTGGGGGAACTCCTGAGGGTCCAGGAGGGGGCATGTTTGGCCCTCCCATACCTGTGAGCAGTGGGAAGCAAAGCTACTTTAAACTCTGTGTACGGGTAAAGTGGGGGCAACTTTGTTTCCAAATGTATATGTGGGCCAATAATAAAGTAACGAATGCAGCAGAGTCATGATTCCTTTAACTTCGTGCTGTCAGAGCTATATAAGGCATATGAACAAGTACTCTTTAATGAAATCCACTGAAGGGCACTATTAAAAGACTGGGGGGCTAGGGATGAGTGGATGACTAAACAAACAGCAATATACAGACAGACAGAAGCCCTTTTGTTTATTAACTGCCCCTCAACCCGCCATGGGCCATTCTAGGCTGTACTCCAAATGACAGAAACAATAAAGGCAGTAAACACTCACCATGAGGTCTGTTATAATTTGGAGGTGCGGGTCCTGGACCAGGCCCAGGTCCAGGTCCTGGTCCTTGTCCTGGTCCTGTCCCAGATACAGAGGGTGGAGGTAGTGTTGGCATTTGCTGCTGCATTCCTGGCATTGGTCTTTTTCCCTGCACTGCCATCTGCAGGTGATCTGGTAAAGGCTGCCCTCTGGCCAGCATTTTATAAGCCATAATTTGAGCTCGGAGCTGATGCAGCTGGTTTTGATTAAAAGGCGTTGGGCCACGGTTTTGTTGTCCTAGTGCTTGTGGGTCACTACCATCTAACGGTACCCCACCAGGACCAGATGACATCTGAGGGGCTGAAGATGGGCCATTAGCTGGAACGGGACTTGAAGCATGCTCAGAGCCACCCAGAGGGGAGGGATAACCTATGGAGAAATGAAATGCTAAGTGGTCACTCTACATATTTCTCATGATTTTTAAGAAAAACAATATTTTTTCTAAAATCCGAAAGTATAACTCCCATACTGAAAGTGGGGAATGAAGTTAGTCACCTTTGACAGTTCCTCTAAGATCTTTAATGCTATAAGCATAAGGATGATATCAGAGACAGGATACTGTCAAATAACACGAACATTTTACAGACCTACAATTAGCAATGTTTTAATGAGGAGACACAAAATTGTAAACAGTTGCTCAAAACAACTTTATCTTCTATGCACATGACAAGGTATGGCTATCAAAACCTATATCCAGAAGGAAAATGAAAAATCGAAAAATCTCTGCCATATCAAAGGGTTCAGAGAGATCCCACTACAGAGAATATACAGCTTTACTACTGTAAATATATAAACATTGATGGGGGAAAAGGTTGAGGGAAAGGGCCTTATGAGAAAAACAGTACCTTGAGAATGCTGATCCATTGGGCTTGGAGGAGGCCCCATCCCTGCATGTCCCCCAGACCTCATTCCCATCCCTTTCATCTGGTTATATCGAGGATCATCCGACATTCCCTTCTCATGCATGGAATCCATTGGCTATAATTTTAAAAAGCAACAAAGTAGCATTTTTGTCAGATAAGTCGCTTGATTGTGAAATTGAATCATTATTACCAACCCACACTTCTGGAAAGACACGATGTGACAGACTGAATGCAAAGCTATGAGTCCCAACCATAAAAGACTGAATGACTATTTGAAAAAGCATACCATACACATTTAATGTGGTAAACAATATGAAGCAATATATGGAAAACAACAAATTAGTGGCACAGACAACAAAGGCTAGCTTAGAAAAAGACAGGATTATTGAGAACTGAGGTAATCAGCAAAAGGTTAAAAGAGAAAGTGGGAGCTGAAATAGGTCTGGAAGGCAGAGACTAGAAAAGGTTTTCCTTCCCAGTAGGGAAAACTGTATAAAGAAGGAGAAAGGGTTCAAGGCGGGGAAGACTACAGGAGGATAATGAAGATCCAACCTCAAACATTTACTGATGTGTGATCACAGACAAGTCAAACTCTCTCAGAGCCTCATATTACTTACATACAAAACGGGAATGATACCTGTGCTCCCTATCCTAAAGAATTGCAAGGAGAGAGTTTTGTGAAAACCTTAAAGTCCTCTCTGATGTGAACTACTAGGCAGATAAGGTACCAATTATGATGGGCACCAATGCTGGGTTGAGAAATATGGATTACTCCACTGGCATGTGGAACTACCGAAGGTTTCTTGGGGAAGAGGAAAAGAGGGCAATGGCAAAGGATTAATGGCAATATCTACAAACAAAGTAATGTTTGAGAAGATAAATATGGCAGTTGTGTGCAGGACGTTTTGAGGGAGGGAAAGAATAGAAAAAGACTAGTAAGACAGCTATTATGAGAACAGCTGTATATGGTGATAAGGACAATGACTGGGATGGTAGACTTGGGGACATAAAAGAGGACATAACTTCAATAAATATGATGGCAGAAGACAAAAATGAATACAACTGGAATTAAATTAAAAGGAACGACAAGGGAGAAAAGTCTGGGCATGACTATTAAAACACATAGATACCACATAGGACAGGAGATATGACATAATAAGAAAGCATCAGGGATACTCAGTAATTTGGGAAAGGAAATGATGGAGAAAGGGGGCAGAAATAATACAGGCTTGGGTGTCTATATATCTAATGCACAGAATAAAGATAATAACGAAAGTGAGCTAGAGATTTTAATTTGGGGGCAACTTGTAGACATCACAGACTTGAAGGGATATAATTCATAACTAGAATAAGGCAATGGAACAGTACACATTGTTTAAGAAGATGATATAAGATAGAAGGGAGGGGAAATGATTGTATACTAAGATTATATTCATAAATGCTTGTTAATAGGAAAAAAAAGCTTAAAAAGACGATATTCACCTGTGTGGGAAATTCACACAGTTGTGGAGAAGTCTGGTGTGAACATATGATAGACAAAGGAAGAAGAGACAAAGATAATACAGTACTGGAAGTATACAGGCCACTAGAACAGCTGGAAGAATAACAGAATGATGCATTCTTTACAAATCACAAAACTAACATAGAAGATCTAACAGCAATGAAGACACTTCAATTACCCAGGTATATGCTGGCCTTTATTTCTATGAAAAGCAAAGCAACCGATTAATTCTTCAATTGAATTCCTTAACATTTCATTTTTCAGAAAGTTACAGAAAAAACAAGGATTATTGCTATTTTAGACTGGTTTCTGACCAAAAAGGAAAACTCCTAGGTTGGGGAAAGTACAACGATGACACTGTAAAGGTCAAATGATAATTTTTTGGAGACAGTGGCTGTGTCACTAGTGTTATGATGCGTGAGAGAAATGGTAGGCAGAGTCTGAAATCTCATACACACACACACACACACACACACACACACACACACACAAGGAGGATTCCATGGACTAAGGGAAGCTTAAGAGGGACAGGAGGAAATTTTGATGAGATACAATTGATTCTGAGGAGGAAGGAAAACCACAAATGTGGCTAAACAAGAAATTCACTAATGAATTCCTTTTTAATAAGGAAATATAAAAGAGATGGAAGTGAGGGCAGTTGACAGGATGAATACAAAAAAAGTAGTATGGTTCTGAAAAAGTTGTACCAGTGTGACATTAGCTTTGAACACCATTTACTACATAAATTCCAAATGGTTACATAACCTGAATATTAAAAGATCACAAATTTTAAAATTTTGAAGAGAATCAAATCAGAGAAATCTCATAACTATCAATAAGAGGAGAGTTTTTTTAAATTTATTTTTCTCAATCACATGTAAAAATAGTTTTTAAAAATTCATCTACTAAAATTTTGAATTCCAAAATTCTCTCTCCTCCCCTTGAGAAGGCAATGTGATATAGATTCAAAGTTATGAAAAACATATTTCCATATCAGCAATGCTGTGAAAGAAAACACAAACCAAAGAACAAAACCAAAAAAACTCCTAGAAAATAAAGTTTAAAAAATGCTTTAAATGCATTCAAACTCTGGAGGCGAATAGTATTTTTTGTCCTAAGGCATTTAGAATTGTCTTGGATCACTGTATTGCTCAGAATAGCTAAATCATTCACTGCTGATCACCATACAACATTGCTATTATTGTGTACAATGTTCTCCTGGTTCTGCTCACCTCATTTTGCATCAGTTCAGATAAGTCTTCTCAGGTTTTTCTGAAACCTTCCTTCATATCATTTTTTAAAGGACAACAGTATTCCATCACAATCATAAACACATCACAAATATATACACAACTTGTTCAGCCACTTCCCAACTGGTGGGCATCCCCTCCATTGCCAATTCCTTGTCACTGCTATAAATATTTTTTGTACATGTGAGTCCTTTTCCTTTTCCTTTGATCTCTTTGGAAACAGACCTAGTAGTGGTATTGCTAGATCAAAGGGTATGCACAGTTTTGTAGCCTTTTGGGCACAGTTCCTAAATTACTCTCCAGAATGGTTGTTTCAGTTCAAAATTCCACCTACAGTGCACTAGTGTCTCAATTTTCTCACATCCCCTCCAACATCGATCATTTTCATTTTGCCATATTAGCCAATCTGATAGAGGTATGAAATGGTATCTCAGAGTTGCTTTAATTTGCATTTTTCTAATCAGTAGTGATTTAGAACATTTTTTTATATGACCATAGCTTTGATTTCTTCTGAAAACTGCCTGTTCATGCCCAGAAAGGGGAGAGTTCTTAACCAAAGAAATGTTAGAAGCAATCACAGAAAGTAAAATAGATAACTTTGGTTATATGAAACTGAAAAGTCTTGGTACACAGTAAGCAATATTGTAACAATGATCAAGTGTTGAATGACTTGGCCACTCTGAAGTTTAATTTTTTCTTTATTTTTCTTGCTTTTGGGGGGGCAACATAGCTAATATGGAAATGTTTTACATAATTTCATGTATATAACTGATATACTGCTTGCCTTCTCAATGACAACGGAAAGGGCTGGGGATGAGAGAATTTAGAATTTAAAATTTTTTTAATTTTTTTTTTTGAAAAAAAAAATGCAAAAAAAAGGGGAGGGGAAGGTCTTGGTAATATCTAAAACAAAATATCTAGGAAGGAAGAGAAACGGGGGGACAACTTTTGCATCCAATTTCTTTGAAAGTGTTGGCCATTCAATATGTGTGTGTGTGTCTGTGTACACACACACACACACACACACACACACACACACACACATACACAGTTATAACAAGAGCGAGTGAGACACACCACAGAGTATAAGTTTTAAATGGAGAATTTATTAGCCAACGGCCATTCGGGGTTCAACCCAAATCATAATGACCAGGAGTCTGGGGTGGAGAAGTCAAATTTATACAATAGATCAAGGAGCAGTGGTTAATTATCTCCTGAAACTTGCATATGTTATTTTTAGCAGGCTTGGCAAGCCTTTTTCACTTTTATGATCATGATACATGAAGAGGAACCTCCTGAATAGATTGCAAGTACAGCATATCAGACAGCTGACAAAGTGTCAACTGAATTACAACCCAGGATCTCTCTGTCCAATTTGCCATTTACATCCCACAACATAAGATAAGAATAAGGAATTCAAGAGAATGTCTGGGGCTGAGGCCTTCATCCTTCAAGGCAGACCAAGGGACGTTCCAGCTGGGTTTGTTGACACAAGATAGAGACATCTCTCAGCCTGCTCAGAAAACAGAGATGGCTAGCATCAGGCCCCTCCCCTGGCCAACCAATCCATACTCCCAGAACAGTCACGGGCCAAGGACACCCGCTGAACGCCACATGGCAGGAACTAAGTCTGTTTTTCTTATGCAAACAGGGGTTTTTTAGTTAGGGGCTGGGGCAGGGTTTTTTTTTAGCAATAGCTGGCTGCTCAGGTATCACATATATGTGTGTGTGTGTGTGTGCATGGAACCAACAAATATGAGACCAAGACTTGTCCTTCAATGAATAAGTAGTGAAAGGCTGTGAAAAAAGTTGTCTAAAGAATTGCAAACTATTAACAACCATATGAAAGAATTCTCCTAGGCTTTAATAAGACAAATGTAAACTTAAACAACTTTTGAGTTTCACTTCACACCCAGCAAACCAGCAAAAACTACAAAAGCTGGGAGTAATCAATACTGGAGGGGGCATGGGAAGATGGGGACGCTAATGCATTGTTAGCAAAACTGATCCAAACATTCTGGAAAGCAACTTGAAATTATCTGAAAAGAATGATTAAAATATCCACACCCTTTAAACTCAGAAGCTTTACAGTTAAGTATATACCATCCAAAGAAGTCAATGACAAAAAGAAAGGTCCCATAAACACCAAAATATTTAAAGAGGGACTTCCTGAAGTAGCAAAGAACTAGAAACAAAGTAGATATCCATCGACTGCTAACTGGCTAAACAAACTGTGGCACCTGACTAAAATGGAATATTACTGTGCTATAAAAATGATAAATGTGATGAATACAATAGGAATACTCATAAGAACAGTGTGAAGTAAGCAGAACCAAGAAAACAAGAAACACAATGACAACAAAGTAGATAAGAACAAAAAAAATCAAAACTGAACACTGTAAAATTATAATAACCAAGTTTGGCCCCCAAGTAAGTTATAAGGTATTCATGCCCTATATTTTTGTAGAGGTGGGGGACCATGAGGATAGAATATATGTCGGACTTTTTTGCTATGTTGGTTAATTTGCTATACTTTTAGTATCAGAGATGTCTCTTTGGGAGTGGGTGGAAAGAAAAGATACAATGGGAGAAATGTAGGTGATATAAAAACAATATGTTTATTTTAAAAATATGAAAAATAACTCCAAATCACTGAGAAATGAAAAAATCAAAACTCTTGAGGTTTCACCTTACAGTGAAGCATATCAGTAAAGGTGACAAAAAATGAGAAAATTCAAGGTTAGAGGGGCTGTGAAAAGACAGGCCCACTATAATGCATGTAGCATTATTGATGGAGTTGTGAATTTGTGGTTCAACCAGAGGGGGAAATCTAACTCATATCTAACTTAGAAATAACTGTAGCATTCCATGTAGCCCTGCTGCTCTGGAAAATAATTTGGAATCATACAACTTCCTCCTCTAGGAGGCCAAAGACACAAAGAAAAGTCCTATTTATACCAAAATAATTATAGCAGCACTTTTTGTGGTAGCAAAGAACTTGAAACAAAGTAAATGCCCATTGACTAGGAAAGGTTAAACAAAATGTGGTACATGTATGTAACTATTTGAAGGTAACAATAATTCAAGAAAGCACAGGTAAACATATGAACACATTAAAACTGAAGTAAGCTAAAGCAGGAAAAGAACACACAATTACAACAACAGAAATAAAAAGAGAAAAAAAAAACAAAATGAATGTTGTATAACTATGACTACACTTAGCCTGAAGAAGAGATGAAAAAGTTGACCTCCCTCCCTTCTTTAAAGGCATATGTGGAACATGGCATATACCATCAGACCCAGTTGATAGGTTGGTCACATTTTAAAAATCTTTTATTCTTTTTAAAAGATCTTTTAAAAATCTTTTTTAAAAAATCTTTTTTTGTTCTTTCACACAAGAAAAGGCTTGCTAGGTGGTAGAGGGGAGAAGGATGTATTTCAAAATGAATATGATGAAAAAAAAATAGTGATCTTAAAACAAGAAGTTGTACCAGGGCTTAAAAACCTTTTAGCTAAGGCTTATAATTACCTCATTTTGCCTGTTTAGCAATGTTGAGTTGAGGAGAAGATTAAAGATAAGGATCCCCCTACTTGATGAGAACAGAAAGATGATGAGCGATGCAGAGAAGGTGGAACCACTTAAACTTTATCTTGTTTAACTTGGCTTGGAAAACTATTTTCTGCAGCACCACAAGAACTTGTAATCATGACTGCCAAACCCACTGATGGCTAATTTTGAAGAACTGTGGAAAATGGGCAAGACGGAGAAGGGTATATGTGGTCTTGATTTTCAAAAAGCTAAAGCCTAGTGATTTTTGAGGAAGTGGACCAAACAGGAGAGGTGTTGTTTTACTGGGGTTAGTTAAGTCTAGTAAGGCAGGGCAGAGATAGAGTGCCAAGTCTGGAGTCAGAAGGACCTGAATTCAAACCTGGCCTCAGACACCAGCTATGTGACCCTGGGCAAGTCATTTAACCCTGTTTGCCTCAGTTTAGTCATTTGTAAAATGGGCCAGAGAAGAAAATCTTTGCCAAGAAAACCTAAATGGAGTCACAGAGTCAGATGCAACTGACTAGAACGTAATACACATTTCTGACACAATGCTAGGATAGATCATTGAAAGGATGGTTTATGGATATTTGAAAAGAAAAGAGGTGATCGCTACAGGCTAACATGGTTCCATTAAGAATAAGTTATATTACTTGACTATTGTGAAAATAAGTTTAATGTGAAGGTATATGTAGAATCTGTATCGGATTACATGCTGTCTTGGGGGGGAGGGGGAGAAAATTCAGAACTCAAAAACTTGTGGAACTGAGTGTTGTAAACTAAAAATTAAAAATAATTTTTTTAAAAAAAGAGTAAGTTATCTCAGGTTAACCCCATTTCCTCTTATGACAAGTTAGACTAGTAAAGGCTGCCAGAATTTCAGAGAAATATTTTCAAAAGTCCCTCACAACCTGGACTCAAGGAATGCTAATGCGCTGATGTCAGGAGACAGAGCAGAAGAGAGAGTGTACCCTGGGGTGTGTGTGTGTAGTGGATAATGCCAGAGTTCCATCCCTGGCCCAGGGTTGTTTTACAGTTTTATCAGTGATCTGGATAAAGAAATAGGTGACAAGCTTATCCCATTTACTGATAACATGTAATAGAGATAGTCAAATAGATGACAAAATAGGTATGCATAAAACTGGAATAATGGGCCAGATTTAAGCAATGAAATTTGATAGGGATAAAGTACAAAGTTCTGTATTTAGGAGTTGTGGGGTTTTTTTTAATTGATTGCAAAAGTCAAGATTGGGGTTACAAAGGCAGAAGACAGAAAGTAATTCATGTGAAAAGCACCTAAGACTTCTGGTAAACAGTAAGTTTAATGTGTCATGCAATGCTGAAAATCAAAAGACCAGAAAGAGATTTAAAGTTACACTGATACAATAATAGCTGAACAAAGGAAGTGATATCCCATCATTCTGCTCTGGTCAGAACACATCTGGAGTACTATCTAATACCAGGTATCAAGGTTTCTAGAAGACTAGAAGAGACCAGCTGAAGCTTATGAAGATAAAGGTAACAAAAATTGTGAGGGGCTGGAAACCATGCCCTATGAGGATAAGCTGAAAAAACTAGAAATGTTTAGCTTGGAGAAAAGTCATCAAGGAGGCGCAGAGGGAGATATTTACAATAGCAGTCTTTAAATTCAGAAGGACTACAATGTGACAAAGGGATTGGTTATCTTTTGTTTGGAAGTGGAGGTCAGAATTAGGAACAATAAATGGGTAGATGTTACAGTAAGGCAGGCTATAGCTCAACATAAGGGAAAATAAGTCCATTCCAGCTATCCAAATAAAAGGGGGCGGCGGGGAATCAGCTGTCTTAGGGCATAGGGTTGTTTCCCCTCTGCATGTCTTCCAGCAGAGGCATAATAAATTGTTAGGGAAGTTGTAAAAGAGAATTACAGGTCAAATATGAATCACAGGATACAGATCTAGAGTTTGAAGGGATCTTAGAGGCCATCTAGTCTAATTTTCTCATTATATAAAGGAAGAAACTACGGATAAGTGCCTTGACAAAAATCACAGAGGCATTAAGTGTCAGAGGTGGGGTGGGTTTTGAACCCAGGTCCTCTGACTCCTGAGACAATAGTCTTAACACTTTACAAACCTGAGGTTTCCTACAACTCCAGAGACTATACAATTCTCAGTGCTAGTAGGTTTCTATAAATCATGTAAGGACTTTTTTTTTTTGGAGATAAGATAAATCAGAGTTAAAATACAGGTTTCTCATTTGAAAGATATTGATTCGGAGAGGACTGGAGATCATCCCAGATAATGATCAATTGAAGGAAGTGGGAACATTTTATCCAGAAGAGACTTGACTTTAAATACAAAGACTGTCACATGTATAAGATTAAATTTATTCTGTTTGGTCCTGGAGAATAAAACTAGGAGTAATAGGTAGATTCTTTGAAGAGAAGCAGATTGAGGTTCACTATGAGGACTCTTTATTCAAAAGTGAAAAGAGGGATGTCTTTTTTTTTTTTTTGTTGCAGGGGAGAAGGCAAGGCAATTGGGGTTAAGTGACCTGCCCAAGGTCACACAGCTAGTAAGTGTGTCAAGTGTCTGAGGCCAAAGTTGAATTCAGATCCTCCTGACTCCAGGGCCAGTGCTCTACTCACTGTGCCACCTAGCTGCCCCAAAAGAGATGTCTCAGGAGGCAGTGGGTTTGGCAACCTCAATTTGAGCTTTGCAAGTGGGACAATATTTGTTAGGGATACTGGACAAGAAAAGTCCCATTCATTGGGACTAAATATCTCTTTAAAGATCCTTTCAGCACTGAAAATCTGATTTTTATTATAACTGGCATAAGAAAATCTAAGACCTCTTAGGGGCCTTGAAGATGCCTAGGTGCCAAAATGATTAAGTTCTGAAAAAATTGAGATCTCAAGCAAAGGCTTAATGCCACCTTTAGCAATGGGCTCCCTCAAGCATCAAGCCTAATAAAGAACCAAGAACATGTTCCATGTGTGGGATCTTTTGAATACATTCCTCCTGTGACCCTCATCCCTGTGATTCAAAGTTGTTTTCTGTTGAAATCAACCTTTCCCAGTCACAGGATGGCTACACCAAAGGTTATCAAACATGTGGCCCACAACATTCCTGAGTGTGCCCTTAACAAGATTAAGATATAGTTCCTATCTGATTTTAAGGTGATGAGTTTAAAAAAAAAAAAGATATACAAACATGTGGTTTTATAAATCAGTATGTGGCCCACAGGGATCCTTAGGGACAGTTTAGTGGCTCCCTTTTCCATCAAAGTTTGATATTATTACACACAAACCCTCAAGGCTTTCTACTGACTAACCTTAATTGACATAATGAATCACCTCACAACCTGGACTAAGATCTTGACCACCAAAGATCCGCTGTGTTTAAAAGCAGTGTGCCCTAACCAAAACCCCAGGACTCAACTTTACATCTTTGATAGCTTTCTGGAAGGCCAAGAGGAGGTGGTTTATTTGAAAAGTAACCACAGAGGAGTTCTGACAATACAGCTGATAGAGAGGTCATATCTAAGCCTAGCTCCTCTTCACCTCAAAATGGGCCAAATAAAAAAAGTTAGGAATTCAAAATTCATCAAAAGGAATGCCTTTCCCCTGCTCCTTTTCCTCATGGTCTCAGACACATATAGGCCCAAACCTACCTCTCCCAAGTCCCTTTCCTCCTCTTACCCTCTCCTTTCCTTTCCACTGTATTCTCTGTAATCCAACTGCTACTATTAAGAAATGCCCCTTCGTTTTACATTGCTCCATCCTCTTTTTATACTCTTGGCTCTTTAATAGGAGGCACTAAATTCCCGTCCATCCTTTCCAGTGCCAGTTGATAATTCCGTCACATCCTTGAATACGTAAGGATGAGGAGGCAGAGACACACACAGCCTCTCTGAGATCCTCCTGCCATCATTTCTCAGCAATGTCTCTTCCTCTGAGCTTCACTCAGTCAATCATCCATTCCATAGATCATTGTTGCTGTGACCTTCTTGCCAAAATGTTCCTCTCCCTTCTTTACAAGTGAATTCAGTACCTGGCTGCGTCTTCCTCTCCACCTTCTCCTGATCTCATATTTGGAGATGTCCATAAACCTGTTGACCAACACTCACAGAAGCACAGAGTTGGAGGTCAGCTCGAAGAATCTAGTCCAGACTACTACCTGAATACAAACCCTCTCTAGTGGACACCTGACAAGCAGTCATCTAGAGTCTGTCTGAAGATCTTTGATAAAGAAAAACTTCCTCATCAAGGAAGGAATGTATCAGAAAGGAGTGCATGCAGCATGATGACCTGTTCTTAACAAACCCATCCTTGAGTAGAGCACGGGCCCTGGAGTCAGGAAGACCTGAGTTCAAATCCAGCCTCAGACACTTGACATACTTACTAGCTGTGTGACCTTGGGCAAGTCAGCATAAAAACAACCACCAAACCTATCCTGGCTCTTAGAGATCACTGCTTCTTTTATACATATTTATTAACCACCCCTTTGCCAGGAAGCAAAATTGAGCTCACCAGTCCAGAGTTTATAGATTTTATTTTCTTTTTCTGAAAATTGCTGTAATATCTGTCCTCCTATCCAGCACTAACTCCCCTGTTCTCCATTATTTTTCAGACATTACTGACAGTGACCCAGCATCACATACACTTGTTCATTCAGGACACTGGGATATAGCTCATCTGAGGGCAGTGACCTGAAATCACTGAGCGGCTAAGTGTTTTCCTTACTATCTTTTTCTTGTGAATGAAACTTTTTATTAACCAATTTAGTTCTATCCTTTCCATTCCAAAGGTTTTTCTCCTCGACAGAGAATATAGATGCAAATTAGGAACTGAGCAGCTCTACCTTCTCTCAGTACTAACACTGATCCATCCACACTGGGCAGAATCCTATCTTTGAATCACCTCTTTTCCAATATATTTTTTAAAGAACTCTCTGTCATTCTTAGCTTTCCACACTAACATGACCTTGTTCTGAGCATTAGCACTCACGACACTCTTCTTACATGACCAGGTTCATGTCATGTTTTTGTATTCATCCTCTATTCACCTAACCATGTCTCTGTCCTCAAATTTATCCTGACATTGTGAGGTTGCTAATGGAACTCTCAGGCTGTCCATCTGTAATCTCTCACCCTTACCATGTGACCAGTCCAACATTTCTTCCTATTAGTGACATGTGAATGTGGTTCTTTGACATTCCTCACTGGTTATGTACTACAGCCTGTTCACACCCACCGTGAGTCTCTACTGCCCTAAGTGCAATATTCAAGTTCAGTCTCTCAGGGATTGTTGTGTTCACTGCTTTCACAGCAATGTTGCGCCACTAGACTTTGCAGTATTCTGGGGCTTGATGCAACTAGCATGATGTAATTTGCAAACATGATTATCTGAAGGACCTCACCAAGCAAAAGAAATCCCCTTCAACCTCCAGCTTGTTTGTGCTAGATTTCTGTCATCACAGTGGTGAACACCTTTGGCCAACATACATCTCCCTATTTTATGGCTTGTGTGATTTTTTTTCTGATATTTTTTCCCCAATTACACATAAAAATAATTAACATTCATTTCTTAATGTTTTGAGTTTCAAATTCTCTACATTTCTCCTTCTCTTCCCCCCCCCCATAAGAAGACAAGGAGATTTGACATAGGTTATATATACATGTTCAGTCATGCAAAACACTTCCATATAAAGTCATGTTGTGAAAGAAAACACATACCTTCCCTCCCATGAAAAACAACAAGAAAAAGAAAGGTTTAAAAAGTTTGCTTCAATCTGCATCCAGACTCCATCAGTTCTTTTCCTGGAGGGGGATAGCGTTTTTTAAGTCCTTTGGAATTGTCTTGGATCACCGTATTGCTGAGAATAGCTAAGTCATTCATAAGTTGATCAGCATACAATATTGCTGTTACTATGTACAATGTTCTCCTGGTTCTGCTCACTTCACATCCTGATTGTCATTTCTTATAGCAAGCACAACAGCATTCCATTACAGTCATATACCACAACTTGTTCAGCCATTCCCCAATTTATGGAAAACCCCTCAATTTCTAATTCTTTGCCACCACAAAAAGAGTCGCTGCAAGTATTCTTATACAAATAGGTCCTTCTCCCCTTCTCCCCCTTCAAAAAAATCTCTTTGGGATACAGGCCTAGTAGTGGTATTGTTGGATAAAAGTGTATGCAGTTTTATAGCCCATTGGGCATAGTTCTAAATTGCTCCCACTCCACCAACAGTACTTTAGTGTCCCACTTTTTTCACATCCCCTCTAAAATTTATTACTTCCCTTTTGTCATATTAGCTAATCTGATAAGGGTGAGGTGTATCTCAGAGTTGTTTGAATTTGCATTTCTCTAATCAATGGTGATTTAGAGCATTTTTTCATTACTATAGATACATTTGATTTCTTCTTCTGAAAACTGTTCCTATCCTTTGACAATTCATCAACTGGGGAATGATCATTATTTTTACAGATCTGACTCAGTTCTCCATGTATTTGAGAAATAAAGCCTTTATCAGAGATACTTGGTATTAACATTTTCCCTCAGCTTTCTGCTTTCCTTCTAATCTTGGCTACATTGGTTTTGTTTGTGCAAAAACTTTTTAATTTAATCAAAATCATCCATTTTCCACCTCATAATGCTCTCTATATAGAGAAGCTAGGTGGTGCAGTGGATAGAGCCATGAGCTTGCAATCAGGAAGACTCATCTTTATGAGTTCAAATCCTGCCTCAAACACTCTAGGTGTGTGACCCTGGACAAGTCACTTAAATCTTGTCTTCCTTAGTTCCTCATCAGTAAAATGATCTGGAGAAGGAAATGGCAAACCACTCTAGTATCTTTGCCCTGCCAAAAAAATCCCAAATGGGGTCACCAAGAGTTGGACACACTGAAAAAGGACTGAACAACAAAATATGCTATCTCATTTGGTTATAAATTCTTCCTTTATCCACATATCTGACAAGTTAACTATTCCATGCTCCCCTAATTTGCTTATATCACCCTTAATGTCTGTATCATGTATGTGAAATTACTTACATTCTTAAAAACTTGACTCCCTTCTCTATATATCTGAAAAATAAGGCCTTTATCAGAAAAACCTGAGGTAAAAATTTTTTCAGTTTTATTTCCCTCCATCCCATTTTCCCCCATTTATCCTACTCTCCCTCTCACCCCATCCCAACAAGTATTTTGCTTCTGACTACCACTTCCCCCAATCTGCCCTTTTTTTTCTATCAGCATCTCCCAATCCCCTTTTCCTACTACTTTCTTGTAGGCTAACATAAATTTCTATACCGAGTGTGTTATTCCCTCTTTGAGACAATTTTTATGAGTAAGGTTCAAGCACTTTCCCCTGCTCCCACCTTTCCTTTTACTACTTAAGCTCTTCAGTGCCTCTTTTATATGAGATAATTTACCCCATTCTACCTCTCTCTTCCCCTTTCTCCCAGTGCATTTTTCTCTCTCACCTCTTAATTTTATTTTTCTAGGTATCATCCCATCATATTCAACTAACACCCATGCCCTCTATGTATTCTCCTTCTAATTGTCCTAATAAATGAAAAAGTTCTGGGAGTTACAAGTATCATCTTCCCATGTAGGAATCTAAACAGTTTAACTTCAATGAATCCCTAATGATTTCTCTTTCCTGTTTACCTCTTTATGCCTCTTGAGTCTTATAGCTGAAAGACAAATTTTCTATTCAGCTCTCATCTTTTCATCAGGAATGTTTGAAAGTCCTCTATTTCACTGAATATCCCTTTCCCCCCGACAGATTACAGTCAGTTTTGCTGGATAGGTAATTTTTGTTTGTAATCCTAGCTCCTTTGCCCTCCAGAATATCATATTCTAAGTCCTCTGATCCTTTAATGCAGAAGCTGCTAAATCCTGTGTTATCCTGATTGTGGTTTCACAATACTTGAATTCTTCCTGGCTGATTGCAGTATTTTCTTCTTGACCTGAAGACCCTTAATTTAGTTGTACTATTCCTGGGAGTCTTAATTTTGGGATCTCTTTCAGGAGAGGAACAGTGGAGTCTTTCAATTTCTATTTTACCCTCTGGTTCTAGAATATCAGGGCAGTTTTCCTTGATCATTTCTTGAAAGATAATGTCTAGGCTCTTTTTTTTGATGATGCCTTTCATGTAGTCCAATGATTCTTACATGATCTCTACTGGCTCTCTTTTCCAAGTCAGCTGTTTTTTTCCAATGAGATATTTCACATTTTCTTCTATTTTTTTCTTCTTTTGATTTTAATTGTTTCTTGATATCTAAAGAAATAATTAGGATTCCACTTGCCCAGCTCTAATTTGTAAGGAACTAATTTCTTTAGTGAGCTTTTGTACCTTCTTTTCCATTTAGCCAATTCTGTTTTTTGAGGAGTTCTCTTCAGGGGATTTCTGTGCTTCTTTTACCATTTGACCAATTTGGTTTAAATTTTTGGTTTTTTTTTTTGCTACATTTGCTACATTTTAAGTTCCTTCTCCACCCTGAACTAGAGAAAGCCACCATTTAACACAGATACATGTGCAGATGTCTGTGTATGTGTGTGCATCATATATATATATATATGTAAAATTATATTATGCTTATTTAGATTTATCAGTTTTTTCTCTGGAGGTGGTAGAGAGCCTCTTCATAGGTCCCTCGGAGTTGATCTGAATACTCATAGTACTCAGAATAGCTTAGTTGTTCAGTTATTCTTCAAACAATATTGCTGTTACTGTATGCAATGTTCTCTTGGTTTTCTTCATTTCATTCTTCATTATTTCATTCAAGTCTTTCCATGTTTTTCTAAAACCCCCTCATCATTTCTTACAGCACAACAGTATTCCATCACAATCATATACAACTTATTTAGCTATTCCCCAATTTATGGGTATCCCCTCAATTTCCAGTTCTTTGCCACCACAAAGAGAAGTGCTATAAATATTTTACAACACGTAGGTTCCTTTCCTTTTTCCCTGATCACCTTGGGAAACAGACCTAATAGTAGCATTGCTGGATCAAAGGTATACAGTTTTATAACTCTTTAGGCATAATTTGATTGCTTTCCAAAATAGTTGGATCAGAGTTCTTAGTTCCACCAACAGCATATTAGTGTCCCAATTTTTCCACATCCCCTCCAACATTTGTGATTTTCCCTTCTATCATTTTAGCCAATCCAATAGGTGTGAGATATTTCAAAAGTTGTTTTAATTTGTATTTTCTCTAATCAATAATGATTTAGAGCATTTTTTCATAAGGTATTTTTTTTTCAATTTTTTTTTGCCTATTTACCAGGCTGTTGACCCTTTTTCATGATTTTCTTGTATCATTCTCATTTATTTTCTCAATTTTTCTTCTAGCTCTCATGTTTGATTTTTAAAATCCTTTTTGAGCTCTTCCAAGAAGTCTTTTGAGGCCTAAGACTAATTAACATTTTTCTTTGAAGGTTTGGATCTAACGGTTTGGACCCTGTTGTCTTATTGTGAGTTTGTATTTTAATCTTCCCTGTCACCATAGTACTTTTCTATGGTCAGATTCCTTTTTTTGTTGTTTGCTCATTTTTCCAGCCTATTTCTTGACTTTAAATTGATATTAAAGTTAGGCCTGCTCCCAGGGTGAAGGGAACATTGCCACAAGCTTCAGGCTTTTTGTACAGCTGTTTTCTGAGTTAGTTCTCTGGAGATCTGTAAGCTTTCAGTTCTTCCAAGATATGCAAGCTCTAGTGTGTTAAGGCTCCTCCTTGTCCTGAGGCTAACGACCTGGATCTACATATGGGCAATGCAACAGAGTCCTGCACCCAGTGTCAACAAAGGGACCCCTGTAATCTCTTTCTGATCCCCTTTTCGTCTGTGGGCTGAGAGCTCCAGAAGCTGCCACTGCTGATTCAGTTGCTCCCAAGGCCTGCTACTGGCTTGCCTGTGCTCCACTCTCATCCCATGCAATGGACCTTTCCTGCCAACCTCCTAAGTTGTCTTGAGCTGGAAAACTGTTTGAGTCTGTCCTACTGCAGCAGAATTTGACTTGAGGCATTATTGTCTGGAGGGGAATTTGGGAGAGCGCAAATGAGTCCCTCCCTTTTCTCTGCCATCTTGGCTCTGCCTCCTTCTCTGATATTTATGATCAGGGCTTTTTTTTTTTATGTGGAAAAACAATTTATTCCATCATAAGCACTTACAGTTAGTCATGGACATTAACAGGCCGCTGGTTGGACAAGTTACCCCAAAGGACATCGTATAAAACAAGTGATCAAGGACTAATTCCATTGTGTGGGGTTTGTTGAAAAAAAAATTTTTTTTTTAAGAAAGGAAAAAGGAAGAAAAGCCATACAGAATTTTAAAGCCCATGTCAGCTACCGAACAGGGCTATTTTTCTACTGTCTTATCTTTTAAAGAATCATGAATTATTTTGACATACAGATGGGACACGCCTTGTTGGCAAAGAACCTTTAAGGTGCTATTCTGCTCTAACAAATCAATTTTTTTCATCTTCCAGAGTTTAATCATAGTAGTAGGTTGTGTATTACCCATTTTTCAGTAAATTGAAAAATATTAAAGATGTGGTCCATTTAGAACATCACTTACAAAACTCTGGTAATATCCTATTAATACCCTATGACTTGGATTCATGTGGAGACAAACCTCAAAAATTTTGAACTCATGGTAAACTAGACATATAAATAGGTAGTTGTTGAATATCGCATGAGGTAACATTTAAAGTGCTTTGCACACCTTAAAGTACTATATATTTAAGGATGGTAATGGTGGTAGAATTGGAGGTGGTAGTGGTAGTATAACTAGTAAAAGTAATAATCACTTGAGCTTTTCTGTCTCCATTAGTCCTCACTCAAGTGCTCTCCATACCACATTTCTCCACTCTAGTTTCTGGCTTTTCTCACATAAGTTTATTTTTAAAATGTTACTCTACCTTGGTTTTTATCTACTCCATTTCCTTCAAATAAGGCTTACTCTTTCAGAGATATATTCAATTCATGGATCTCAACCCACCAAACGTCAGTGATATGTAAGAGGTCATATTTACTGTTACAATTGCTAGATCACTGTCTCTCAGTTCCAATGTCTGTATCTGTAAAATGGGGATAATAATAATAGCACGTATCTCACAGGGTTGTCATAAGGATCAAATGAGATAAAATATGTCAAATGTTTTGCAAATCTGTGCAGTATATGCATGTTAGCTATTATTATTATCACTGTCATCATCATCAAACACAGTAGATGTATGTAGGCAGTTCTCCCCCCCAACCTTTTAAATTGAAAAACCCTTATGCCATATTTCTAAGACACTAGGCAATATATATTCATAGAATCCCAGAATTTCAGATTTGGAAGAGCCCTCAGAAGCCATACAGTCCAGCCAATAAACTGAAAAAGGATCCCTACTATACTATAAAGACCTCAAATGAGGGAAATCAACTCTTTCCTGGGCAGCCCTTTAGGCTTCTGTTCTAGTCATTAGGAAATTTTTCTTTATAACGTCACACTTAAATTTGCCTCTCTGAAACTTCTACTCACTGTTCCTACTACTACCTTCTTCCTTGCTGTATATTCTCTTCTACAGGCTAAATACCCCAATTTCTTTACTCTTAACTCAAGTACTGACTGATTAAATCTCTTTATCCAGGCTTCTGAGAAGAGGTGGCTCTTCTCCTTGCCAAGGCCAACCTTTTTACTTGGTCCTTTGAACTCAATCCCTCCAGACTCTTCCCAGAAGCTTCTCAGTTATTCAATTCCCCCTTTCTACTACACACATACCTCAGTATGTCCCTGTATCTGTGGCCTCCCCTTCTCTAGTGTCTACAAATGTACTTAAGTCTATCACATCCTGGAAAAACTCACACTTAACCCTTCAAGCTGCTGTCCTATACTTTCTCCTCCCTTTCACTGCCAGTCCTAGAAAGAGAAATCTGAATTTACTGCAACCACTTTCCTTCCCACTCTTTTCTCCTCCCCTTGTTATCTAGCTTCCAACCTGATCACTCTACTGAAGATTCCCTCTCCACAGTTACCAATGATCTTCTAAAAGCTAGATCTAATGGCCTCTTCCCTCTTCCCAGAAACTTCCATACAGATTTGATGTTATTGTTCTCTTACATTTGACCATTCCTAGTCAGTCTCCTCTGTAAGATCACCATCCACCTCCTTTTATCATTCATGTCCCTCAGGCCTCAGTCCTGGACCCCCTTCTCTAGGTGAGCTCATTTTCTTCCAAGTACTCAAGTCTCATTTCTATGCAAATTACTCCCTGCCCTACTCCCTCTCATGAATTCCATTCCTTAAACTTAACTGTTTGCTGGACATTTCCTGAACATCTCAGACATTTTAAATTCAACATGTCCAAAACAGAACTAATTATCTTTTCCCCCATCCCTATCCCACCCACAAACCTGCCCCTTATCCAAACTTCCCTATGTCTGTTGAGGATACCACCATTCTCCCAGTCACCCAGGTTTGTAACCTTGGAGTCATCCTTGAGAGGCAGCATGGCGTAGTGGAGAGAGCGCTGGACTTGGAGTCAGGAAGACCTGGGTTCGAATCCCGCCTCAGACACTTACTAGCTGTGTGACCCTGGACAAGTCACTTAACCTCTCTCAGCCTCAGTTTCCTCATCTGTAAAATGGAGATAATAATACCTGTAGCACTTACCTCACAGAGCTGATGTGAGGATCAAATGAGATAATGTATAGGAAATCTTTCGCATACCTTAAAAGGCTATATAAATTTCAGTAGCTGTCATTATCCCCTCTCCCTCGCCCCCATATCCAGTCAGTTATCAAGTCTTACTAAGTTTACACCTTCATAACACTTCTTTTATCTGTCCTCTTTGCTCTATTTAAAGCCTTCAGACTAGTTCAGGTCTCATTACTTTTAACTTAGACTACTATAACAGCTTCTTAATTGGTTTCTCTGCTTCTAGTCTCTTCTCTAATTCATCCTGAAGAGTTTCCGAAACAATATTCCTAAGGCAGGTATCTAACCCCTTCTGCAAAAGCCCCCCCGCCCCCGTACCTCTGTAATACAAATGGAAAGGCCTCAACCTAGCATTTTAAAGTTCTTCACAGTCAGGCTTTGCAACCTAATTTAATACTACTTCACCTACTTGGCTTTCTAGTACAGCCAGATATCCGGCTTTTTCCTGAACTCAACATTCTCCCTTTTTCACCTCTATTCATTCTGATAAGCCTGAAACACACTCTATTCTTATCTCTTAGAACCCTTATCTTCCTTTAAAACTAATCTATGGTACTACCTCCTCTAAGAAGTCTTTCTTGTTCATACATAATTGTTCATGCTCCCTCAACGTATCTTGGATAACAATTATTTTTGTATATGCTGTAGCCTTTCCCAGTAACGTAAGCTCCTTGAGGGTAGGGCCTGTCTGAACATGAAACAAAATGAAAGCATACAGAATAGGCATTGAATATCTATTTGTTAAACTGGACTAAAATGATTCTACTGCCAGCCATCATACCATTTGGCATTACTTATTTACATAAGCAGTCTCTGAAAGTCATGGGTATGATGACAACAATATATAAAAACAGCTGTTACTGTAATGATTGTCTTTTCCCTTCCTTTCATGTCTGTATCAATCCTTGAGTTTTTAATGCTTCCCAAATTAGAGTGCTAAATCCTGGTACAATGTGCACTCATTTTGCCTTTAGTTCTTACAAAAAGGCAAGGATATAGTTTCTGAATCTTGTGCTTCTTTAGAAGCAACTTAAAACTTACCTTTTAAGAATGCAGAATGTGCAACAATGAAAATCATCTCTTTATGAGCACCCACAGTTTAGTAGCCTCTCCTTGGGGAATGACTCATGGAGATATTCCTTAACACTGAACATACATATATGGACTATCGCAACATAAAAGGGGCTTTGCAGGACACAAAAGCACACAAAACATAGTCCCTTGCCCTTAAAGAATTTGTAATCTAAGTCAGGAGACAAATAAATGAAAACTGAAACAGAACAATTAAATAACAATTAAAGATAAAACAAAAGATGCCACAAAACACTATATGATTAAATGCCAAATTAACTGCTGTACACATAGTAAGACTACAAGGTCAGAAGAAGGCAGGATCACCATGGCGTACAAAACCTCATAGAAGTAGGACTCAAGAGATACGATGATTTGGAAAGTGAGAGGAAACAGCATGTATGAATAAAGACCCAGAGGAAGGAAAGCTCAGGGAATGCTCAAAGGAAAAGAAGTGAGCCAGTCTGGCTTGTAGAAAGAATTTTGGTCCTAGAAAACTGATCCCAGGAAGGGAAGTTGGGGCCAGACTGTGGAAGGCCTGGAACAAGAGATGAATGCTCTGAACCAGCCTGGAGGCAACAGGAAGCTATTTAGGGAGAACAAACTTGGGAATGAAATGCTGATCCAAGAAGTGATTTGGGAAATGATTCTGAAGGTAGTATATAGATGGACTGTGGTGGAGAGAAGCTAGAGGTAGGGGTGTCAGTTAGAAACCTATTATAGTAGTCAAAGTGGGAGGGCTGGTAGCAGTAGGAATGGAATGAAAGATAGGGATTAAAAGAGATGAGGAAAAAGGAATGAATAAGCCTTGATAACTAAACAGATGGGCTTAAAGAGTCAAAGTTTTGCTCCTTATTAATTAAGAAAATGGACATCGGGAAGAGAAATTGATTTGGGGAGAAAATGATGAGCTCGGTTTTAGATAAGCTGAATTTAAGGTAACAAAAAAATACCAAGTAGAAAATTCCAGCACTCAGTATGGATGCAGGGCTAGAACCTGAGAGAAAAGAAAATGAAGGCTATGCCAAAGTACTATCAATTAAAACCCAGGTGTTAGTACAAGTTATTGAAGTCTCTATTTCTGGATGGTTGTCATCTACAGTGATAGAGAGGAGGCAGTGATTAAGTAAGAGATACAGAGAATAAAAGACTGGGAAGAAAGGATGGGCAATAAGATTTTTCCTGGGAAAGGTAACTGAGGTAGAATTGGAAGAGGGAAGAAGGTGTAACTAAAGAAGATGTAATTATTTGAGCAAGACTGATTGAAATATAATTAACTGACCTGTGAGTAGTGAAAGGAAAAGAAAGGTGAGACTATTCTGAAAGGGGAGGTGGTGGGTGAGGGGGAAGGAAGTAACAGAAAATAGCCAGGTCAGAGAACTGGTTCTCTATCACCATGTGACCAATTAGCCTCAGGAGAGGTTAGCTGCTGTCTGCAGAGCCTTGAGAAAAGGCAATGTGTTACCAAACAATGGTTACCAAACAGCTGAATACCTGTTAAGTATCTATAACATAAGAATTGTTTTAGTTTTCAAAGAATCATAGTGGCACATTAGTAAAATGTACCCCGAAAGTTAGTCAGTAATGACTCTTCTGGATAATTCATCCACAAAGCTGGGAATGACAAGCTCAGAATGGTTTTCTTTAGGCAGGAAGTAGGATAAATATGACTCTTCCCTACTTAAAAAAACCCGAAACCTAGAAAAGAGAAACATTTATCTATAACAAGGAATGGTCCCACAGAAAGGAAAACATGCTGGAAATGAGCAGATGCCATTTCTAGAAGCATAACCAACAAGTATAGCAAAGGTTTCCATATCTGGGTTTTTAAGGAACCTTTATAGCTCTTCGGCATTGGCCCCTTCCCCTAAGGCACCAACTGTCTCACCACTAAAACCACTAAATTCCAAGTTTTTACTTAATTATCTCAGGGGATCCTGGAGAGAGTCACGTATCAGTTTTTCTACTTTTAATCTATACATTGTTTCTCCTCCAGACAAAAAAAGCAACCACAATAGACACTGAGCTAGTTTATCACCAACAGTAATATTATTTTACAGGTGTATAATGCCTTCTGCTAAGTACTTTATCTCATCTCATTTGATCTTCACAACTAGGATATTTCACTAGGATAATATTCACTAGGAGGCAAGCCAAATTGTATTTTCCCCATTTATCAGATGAGGAAACTGAGGAACAAAGAAGTTAAGAAAACTGGCCAACATTACAGAGCAGGCCAGTGGCAGAGCCAAGACCAACAACAAAAGCAGCAAGGCTTCCTGGCCTCTTATCCAGGACACTTTTCCCCACATTGTGTGCCACATGTGGATCGGCCAAGCTCTAGATTCACATTCTATCACAAGGTACCATCACTGTTTGAAGCCTCTCTAGAAACTGAAATTATTTTTTCCATATTCAATTCTATTATGCCCTTAGGCATATAGTCTTTTCTCCAAAGGGAGGAAAATAGTTTTTCCACATCAATATAATCCTAGTGGCATTTACAAGGGAATCAATGAATTAAAGAATGCCTATTTTTCTAAATTCTTAAGGAATCAAGATTGCCAGTGTGAAATTAGTAGACCATTGATACAGATGTAAAACAATTAAAAAAAAAAAACTTAAGACATGGCCCATCTTTTCTTCAGATATGGGGGGTGGGGTGTGGAGAAATGAGATTAACCTATTAGATAGGGGGAAATGATCTAATGTATATAAATGAATCTTGGAATGGGAAAAAAACATTCTATTACACACAACTAGTTACCTTATGCATTTGATGCATATTATCTTGAGGATAGCCTCCAGGACCCTGAGGAGGTATGGGATGTCCTGCCGAAGGTGGGCCAGGGCTAGGGCCCATCATGCTGTGTGCAGAACCAGGTGAGGGTCCAGGACTAGGGCCCAGCATAGCACCAGGAGATGGGCCAGGCCCTGGAGAGGGTCCTGGCCGAGGTGTTCCTCCCAGGGGTGGGTCTGGAGTAGACATCTTCAAAGGAGTTGTTCAAAATAGTCTCCTACTGCCTACTGGGGAAAAAAAAGTCTGGGGTTAGTTGGTGAGTAGAGCCATTCAAGCCTTAATTCAAGAAAAATATAAGGCTTACCACAAAGTAGTATTATTTAGCATTAACCAATAGGGCTTGTGATTTTGATAATTTTAAATGAAAACTAAAGAAAAGTGATAAGGATAATTAAGTGTAATATCAAAAAGCACGACACACTGCCTGATCAATACTTTACCGACACATGATACAAAATAAAATTTGTATTAACTGGAACTCTCAATTAATCAGAATGGGTTTTTAAAAAAATTACTCTACTTTAAGGAAGAGATAGTTACCTAAAAAAAATGTTTATATAGCAAAGATTCTTCAAACATTCTATTCTGGGATAGGAGTTGGGCCTATGATTTCACCCATACAAGAAGGAACATCCTCTAACCATTTACAGAAAATTACAAAACAAAGGTGGGGAAAAAAGTTACTAAAGATTCGTTCATATAAGAATATCCAATTCTTCAAGTATTTTAGTTATTTAAAACTCAGCATATATCTATTAGGAAAAGCAGTGGGGAAAATGTTCTCCTTTATATTGAGGGTCTGGAAAGTAGTTTTAAAATTCAAACTACCCAATATGGGGTTGGTGACATTATAACAGAGGCCATTATAATGTAATAATTGTGATTTAAAAAAAATAGTTTGATGTTGTAGTATAAGTGAAAGAACTCAAATATGAGGTAATTTAGGCTAAGTGCTCCTAATTACCATAATCATATTAGCAATGACAGACAGCCTTGTCATGACTCAATTCTAACCCTGTGTCAAATATGTAAATGATCATAGGTCCTGACTGGACAAAGTTCCCAGTCACTGCAACATACCAATACCCATTTCTGGGATCCCTTATTATAGATCTGGGCCCTCACCATACCCGGATCTTATTAGGAATGCCCCCTTCAATATTTGGCATTAATTACCTGTTTTCAACCAAACCCATCTTTAAAGAGTAAAACTTCCCTGCTCAGATCCCACTCTGAACATATACTCTCACCAAGATTTTTCCATTGTACTTATTATCTCCCTCACATGAAAGAATCTGACCCCAAGAGGATGAATTTCTTCATGTTGCCATATAGTGTATATATTTCTTTAGTTTTTTCACCTCCTTGCTGAGTTGCACAGTGAATAATAAAGTTCATGCTTACACTAGCTTCCAGAGTGCTAATTTTCTGTAAATTCTCAAACCCAAGTCCTTGTTCTGACCTGAGCCATGAGGTCAAATTAGGCACATAAGATCCAGCAGTGAAAGTGATATAGTCCATAGCTTGCATTTTCTCTTCAGTGTATGTGGGAAAGCTGGCTAGTAATCAGGAATACAGCACACATGGCCTATGCAGAATGGTGCCAACCACAGCCAAAAGATGGCAAGAAATGCCACAGTACCATTGGCACTTATCATTTTTAATCCAAAGATCTTAAATTTTTATTGAATGAAGCCACACAGCAGCAGCCCTGGGGAATAGTATTCACATTCGCAGAAGGGAGAACTAAGGAGTTATGTCAAAGTGAAAATCATTCACAGAGACTAGAACAGAAGGGCATGGAGTACTAATAAGCATCACCACTGACACTTACAAACTGTAAGATCATGAGAAAGGCACTTCAATTTTTTGAGCCTCAGTCTTGTCATCTATTAAACAGGGATAAAAATTCTTACACTCTTTACCACACAGGGTTCTGAGGAAAGCATTTTTAAAAACCACAGAATTATAAAAACACCTGATCAGATTTCTCAATATCCAGGCTTTCACCTTCAATGAGAGTGTATTTTTGCAAAGCACTTTCCTAAACATGCTATGTGGTCAATTATTATTATCAATACCATGTTCCCTCTTGCCCACAAAGAGAAAACTGCAACTGAAAAATAAAGGGAAAAAAGTAGTAATTTGAAGGAGAATACAGAGAAAAGTGAGTGAACACTAAACTACAACTATGGTTCCTGTACCTTCAGCAGGTCTATGTTATACTGCAAATCAAGGTCTTAAATCAACAGCCAGCAGACAACTCAGACCTTTAATAATAAAGTATATCACAGAGAGAAAATATTCTATAAAAATATGAGATGGGGACCTGGCTGTCATTCCTAGAATGCAGTTGGGCAACGATTTCAAAAAGACAACTTGGTTTGTATTCCCAGCACTACTCCTCCTCCCTCCTCCTCCCCATCAAAGGGAGGGAATACTGTCAACTGATGAAATGTGCAGTTTAGAGGTGTACACTACAGAAGTTCTAGGTGGGGGAGGGAGGGACAGCTCCTGTAACTTAACCTCAGCTCACTATGGATATTGTGAATATAGATTTCTTTTCTCAGAGATAAAAAAAAAAGTGATGGCAGTTTAAGGAACACAGATTCCCATAAAAGATTTTTTAAATGCCATTTCCAAAAAAAAGCTGCCATTTCTGAATTGTCAGGCTGCACTGGATCAAGGAAATAGTCTTTGGAAAGCCTTATTTCTTTCTGGTTATAATGCTCTGACACATTGTATTTCTGAAAACACACACACACACACACAGAGGAAGGAATAAAGAAACAGAATATAAAACTCTTCTGAACTGGAAGGTCTAGTGCACTTAAACTGTTGGGCTTGGCTTCAAATACAGGTTTTAAATTTAGGACTCAGGTACTTCATGTAAAAACAATCATTACAAAGTATGTAGGGCTTAGGGAAGGGAGAAACAAAGATGTGTAGGAAGACTGAATGCTTCATGTTTCCTGGGAGATGAAGAGGAGAGGGCAATTCTTATAATGGAATACTGAAGTAATTATGAACAATTTCCTAGCCTCCCATTATTCAACCAAGAGAAAGATGTGCCTAGAATCTGGGGGCTCTATGGGACCTCAAAGGTTATCTCAACCCTTGCTTTTACAATGAACTGCACTTAAGAGATTGCTAATCATAAAGCTCTCCAGAGAAGATAACTTCATGATCACCTTGAGTGCTGTTTTAGCATTCCACAACCTACAGAATCAAGAAAATCTTCATTCTAGCTAACTAATCTCCTTCCTTCAGGAATTGGAGCCCACTGCCCACTATTTAGCCTTTTACTGGAAGGAATAAAATTTATCATCATTCACATAATAACCTTTAAGTATAAATATGGCTGTGACTCCTTCCTCCCCTCCCAGCCCCATTCATAAACCTTTTCTCATATATATCACACTAGGGATTTCACTTTAATCTGTTGCATCTTCCTAGACAGGCAGGGACCTACAGACCAGGTGTTACTGTATTTCTTTAATCTGACAGAAAATTTCTAATTAAAGGGAGGTCTCTTACAAATAGCTCACAGGCTCAGAAGCAAAGTTTTCTCTAACTAATCTTTTAAAATCTAATTCAAGCCAACAAACACTTATTGAGTGCCTACTTACATTTTGCTTAAAGGAATTCAAAAGTATACAGGTAAAACAGTTTCACAGTTCCATAGATTTAGAGATGGAAAGGACATCAAAGGTCATGCAGGCGAAACTATTGATTTTACATTTGAAGAAACTGAAGGTGGAAAGGTGAAGTTCTTTGCCTAAGGTCACACAAGTAGCAGTACAAAGTATGTGCAAAGATAAAAAGTGTATCTTCCACAAGCTGCCAAAACAATCTTTCTTTCTAAAGTCCAGTTCTGACCTTGTTACTTTGCCAATCACAAATTTTCTGTGGCTGTCTATTATTCCTGTAATAAAACAGAGATGGCCCCCGCCTAGCCATTTACGATCCTCCAGAGTTTTCTCCAACTTAGCTTTCCCATTTTATTCCATACTAGTTCCCTTAATGTATTCTGTGTCTGGCCAAATTGGGCTTCAAGTCTTCCTTGAAATCAACACTCTAAAATCCCACTTGTGCATGTGTACAAGCCTCCTGGCTCCCCTGAAGCCCCAGCTAAAATCTTCTAGACTCCAGAATCTAGAGGAAGCTCTTTCCCAACCTCTCTTAATTATTTCCTATCTATCCTGTATATAGCTCATTTGTACATATTTATTTATTTGCTGTTTTCCCCATTAGACTGTGAGCTCCATGAGGACAGGGAATATCTTCTGTATCACCAGCACTTAGCACAGTGCCTGGCACACAGTAGGTGCTTACCAACCTTGTGTGATGACCAACTTTAATAGACTTGGCTCTTCTCAGCAATACAATGATTTAAGACAATTCCAAAAGATTCACGACAGAAAATGCTATCCATATCCAGAGAAAGACCTATGGAGTCTGAAAGCAGGCTGAAGCGTGCTATTTTCTTTTTTTTGTTTTTTCTTTCTTGTGATTTTTCCCTTTTGTTCTAATTCTTTCACAACATGACTGATGTGGAAATACATTTAATATGATTGTACATGTATAACCTATATTGCTTACCATCTTGGGGAGGGAGAGGGAAGGAGAAAAAAAATTGGCACTCAAAATCTTATAAAAGTGAATGCTGAAAACTATCTTTAAATGTAATTGGAAAAAATAAAATACTATTAAGTGAGGTTTTGCTTCTTGGTTAGACTTGACACTTGAGTTCATTAAGGGCCGGAACAGTCTTCTGCAGTTTTTTTGTATCCCTAGAACTTAGCACAGTGCCTAGCACATAAGTGTTTAATAATAGTGTTTATTGACTGACGAGTCCATGCCTGAAATACCCTTCCATGTTAATTCCACCTTTTAGAATCCTTTTTCAATTCAACAAGCCTTTTTCAGAACATGACTATCTAAGCACCCAATAGTAGCCAGGCCCTATGTTTATCTTTCTTCAAGGCTCAGCTCAGGGGCTACATCTCCTTCAAGAAATTTTCTCCATCTCTTTTCCCTCCTCAAATTATTTTCCATTGAATTGTTAGGTATTGTATTCTCCCAACAGATTGTAAACTAATGGAAGGCAGAGTCTGTGTCTAGCCATATTTGGATGCCCTGTAGCTTTTCTTTGTATCTCTAGTACAGTCGGGAGTATTTTATGGTAGTAGATAATTAAGTGATTCTCACCATTCCTTCTATTATCATTTGTAAGTCTTTCTTCCCTAGCAGATGAGAAGGTCCCAGGTGGATAGGATGTGAGCTACATCTATTTTTATACTTCCAGTACTTAGCCTAGTATCTTGCACACAAGAAGGGACACTTAATATTTGTCTGTAGAGTATAATATAAGAAGGGTCATCCTGCCATAGCAGGATTAACTTAGCATCCACTTTCTTTTTAAAAGGTGGTAAAACTGTACTTTATGAGCAGTTGCTGGATTTTCTCATCATCCTAGGTGAGAGACCTCAATCCACATTTTAAAGGAACTGTATTTCAGCAACTAGGAGTGTTTGTTATGGTAAATTACAATTTTTTTTATTCTAACCTCGAAGGAAGAAAGTGCTAGATTAATGGATACAAAATATGTTAATGTATTTAGCACTGGGAACTATTTATCACTTTATTTCAATGACACCTAGAAATAATTGTTTTGTGTAGAGGTTGTACAGTCTGACACTTAAAGAATGAGAACTGGAGCCTAGGTTCTATTAACAACTCTTGGGAGAACTTGGGCAACCTGACTACTCTATCATTTTCTTCTTTTAGAAAGGGGGAATATCTGTTACCTTATAATTTCAATTAAATGTCACAAGAGGATTCATTTATTGAGGGTCTATTTGCTTGATGGGTACTATGGTTAGGTGCTAGGGATACAAACAAAAACATTTAAGTCTCCGTCCTCGAAGAGCTTATATTCTATTTTGGAGAGAAACAACATATACAAAGATGTGTATGCATACAATATAGAAAGAAAGAGTAAGTACAAAGGAATGGGAGTGGGGAGATGGGGGGGGAGGGTCGGTGTAGGGTGAAGCATACCCAACTAGACTAACTGGGAGGATTGAGAAAAGTATCCCATAAGAGTTTAGACTTGGGCTGGGTGACAGACATTTGATACTCTGCTCCTGTGACAAATGATGGTTGAAGAAACATCATTCATTGCCTTACTGCCACCTGCTTCTTGGGCCAATGGGTAAAACATGAACTTTAAAAGACCCCAAGGAGTAATTTCTGTCTGTTTCAAGTCAACAAGTATTTAAGTACTTAACTGTGTATTCTAAGCTATGGAGTTACAAAGAAGTAGGAGTCAGGATATAATTCCCTTTCCTAAAGAACCATTTTTATGACTCTTCCTGTTCTAAATTTTCATGTTTTACTCTCTACCACACTCCCAGATGATAAAAGAACTTGCAAATAAAGGACTTACACTTAATGTAAGTGGTCATACATGCAAATAATACTGAGATGAAAAGTGTATTTTCCTCTTAAAATAATGGTGAAAAATCACAATGCTAAGAGTCTGGAAATGCAATACCTTAAATGTTTGCTGCTATGTCCTCAAAGAGACAAATGCAAATGCAAGATATTCTCCTCTCAACAACCACCAGTTTTGAGTTCCAAATTTTACCCCTCCCTGAGGCAGTAAGCAATCTGATAAAGGTTATATATTTGGAATCATGTAAAACGTTTTTATATAAAGACATTTTCTGTAAGAAAACTCAAACAAAAATTAAAGAGAGAAAGAAAGGAAGGGAAGGAGGAAGGAAGGGAGGAAAAACAGTACGCTTCAGTTCATATTCAGATGACATCAGCTCCTTCTCTGGAGGCAGATAGTGTTTTTCATCAAGTCCTTTGGGATTGTCTTGGACCATGATATTGCTTAGGAGAGCTAATAAGGGGTGGGGAACCTGCAGGCTTGGGGCCACAAGTGGCCTTCTAGGTCCTAGGTGGGGCCTTTTGACTGAATCCAAGTTCTACAAAACAAATCCTTTTATTAAGGGGATTTAGTCTGTGAAGTCTGGATTCAGTCAAAGGATGACACTTGAGGACCTAGAGGGCTGCATGTTCCCCACCCTTGAGCTAAGTCATTCACAATTCTTCATCGTACTATTACTGTGTACAATGTTCTCCTAGTTTTGCTCACTTCACTTTGTATCAGTTCATGTAAGGCTTTTCAGTTTTTTCTAAAATCATCCTGCTTGCCAATTCTTATAGCATAATATTTCATTACAATCATATGCCACAACTTGTTCAGCCATTTCCCAAATGGTGGGCATCCTCTCAATTTCTAGTTCTTAGCCACCACAAAAAGAGCCGCTATAAATATTTTTGTACAAATAGGTCCTCCCTGAAATTATCCTCCTTGTCATTTCTTACAGTACAATACAATCAATATACCACAGCTTGTTTAACCACTCCCCAACTGATAGGCATTCTTTCAATTACCAATTCTTAGCCACCACCACAAGAGCTGCTACTAATATTCAAAAATGTATTTTTAAATGAATGTACTAATTATCTTGCTAACAAATGGAAAACAAAAATGCTTATTATTGCTTAATATTCAAACTGTACAGTTTTATGTTACACATGCTACATATGTTACATGGAGAGGAGTTCTATCAAATTCCTATATTTCAAAAACATACTTTGAAAGGTCAGAAACTCACCAGTGTCTCTTCTCTAATAATAGAGATCTCAAGCCATCCATGCCTTCTCTGGAGCAGCAGGAGCTAGTAGAAGTCACTGGAGATGAAGTCAGGAGGGCCCTGGGTTTTAATCCTGCTTCTGTCACTTGTTACCAACGTGAACCTGGCCAAGGCACTTCACTTCTCTCACTCTCAGTCTGCCATAAAACAGGGACACTAGTTTCTGAGTTACCTCCCAAGGTAACTGTGAGGAAAGTGCTTTGTAAACCTTAAAACACTTTGGAAACATAAGTATTCTGATTCTGAGACTATTCGATGGAATCTTAAGATTTACATGGTTCAATTCCCCTATTGGTATATCAACCTGATGATCATTGATACACTAAGATGTCACATTAAGAATATTAACAATTAAATAAATGGCTACAGATGGTTTAAAAATCTTATCATTAAAGAACATACCCTGTGAGAGTAACTTAGTATCATTTTGTATTTTTGTGGACTTAATGAATTTTGGTGGTCAAATAATTCATTCTCTGGCGATTGGTACCAGCCTGTTAGAGGCTTTCTGCTTAGCCACCAAGAAGCTAGAATCACCTCCACGACACTGTGAGGCATACAAGTAGGAATTTTGTGGAGGTACAAAAATATAACACTTGCTTTAATCACATTAAACAAACTAGTGACAAAGCATTTAAATAACAAAAATATAATTTGAAAATGCTCTCGTGGGGGAGGAGAAAAAAGATACCCAAGAATTGAAAGTACACTTGAACTTGGAGGTCACTGTCCTAAAGATTTCAGATGCACATGCAAAAAGGAAGAAAAAAATTGATACTTATAAAATGTTCTGTGAAGTAAGATTAGAGAATATTCGACATAGCAACTTCTATGGAAACATTCAAAAACAAAGTTCAAAACATATAAGGTAACATGACTCAATCTATAGTAGAGTAGTCTAAGTCAGTGCTATCTAAGTTGGGGGCCATGGCCTGACCCCAAAGGTCAGTGAAAGTGAGAAGTTGGGCTGCATCACTGTCCCATCCTCCCAGCCATGGCCAATCACAAGATTTATCTGAAAGAACCAAACATACTCTTATTCCCCAATATTCCCTCATTCTACTCTTCTATGCAAACTTCAAACTTCTTCTGAGCCTGGCATCTGGCAAGTCAGCTCTAAGAAAAGCAGATATGACCTAAGTTAATGAGACATCTTTCAAAGCAGCAGGCAGTTGTGCTGGTATCATTGAGAAAATCCCAGCTCCAGCAAACCCATCATCTTGCTTCCCCAGATGAGTTACATAGGATGAAATCTCATTACAGTATCTTTCACTCAAATCTACATCTCTTCTCTACTTCCTATCTCTGTCCTAGTCACCTAGGTTCACAACCTGGCCATCTTCTACTCACCACATAACCAAAGAGTTACCAAAATCTGTTGTTTTCATCTCCATACAATCTCTCATACCTTTCTCTTCTCTACTTACACAGTCACCACCCTCATTCAGGCCCTCATCATCTTTTCCCTGGACTATTCTAAATGTCTTCCTGCCTCAAGTCTCTTCCCTCCATCCTTCATACAGCTGCTAAAGTCATTTTCCTACAGAGGCAGATAGTGGCAAAGTAACTAGTATGCTGGGCCTGAAGTCAGAAAGACCTGAGTTCAAATCCTGTGTCAGACACTAGCTGTGTGACCCTAAGCAAATCACTTCACTGTTTGCCTCACCTCAGTTTCCTCAACTGTAAAATGGGGATAATTAAGGGCACCAATTTCTCAGTGTTGTTGTGAGGATCAAATGAGATATTTGTTAAAAGCACTTAGCACAATGTCTGGCACATAGTAGATGCTATATAAATGCTTTCCCCCTTTCCTTTAGCAGAGTTCTGACCATGTCATTCCCTTATTTAACAAACTCTAACGTCTCCCTATTAACTCTAGAATTAAAATATTATTTCATCTTTATCTCATTCTTTTAAAATATCTATTTTTGTGTAAGTTTTATAATATACATAATTATTAGCATAGTAATAAATGTATACAAACTGTTTCATTAAAATATATACATACTGAAGGTAAGAGTTTTTGGTTTTTTACTGGTAGGGTATGCGATCAAAAAAGTTTGAAGACCTCATTATCAACACTGAAACCAGTAACAAAAGATCAAGCAAAATTAACATGCCTACATAGCTTCATGTCTCGTAAATGAACATGTTAAGGGCATCTGGGTGGCGCAGTGAGTAGAGCACTAGCCCTGGAGTCAGGAGGACCTGAGTTCAAATGCGGCCTCAGGTACTTGACACACTTCCTAGCTGTGTGACTTTGAGCAAGTCACTTAACCCCAATTACCCCGTCTTCCCCCCTCCAAAAAAAAGGTAAATGAACATGTTATCTACCCCTATATAATGTAAGCACCTTGAGGGAAAAGATCTTATTTTTCTTTATCTCTCCAGTGTCTAGCACAGTGCCTAGCACACAGTGATGTTAAATAAATGCTTGATTGATTTACTTTCATAAAACAACTAATAAATATCTCGAGAATTTTCCCATGTTATAGTGAATATTTTTGTTGAACTTCTAGTACACAATACAAATGGACAGGCATAGCATTTTATACCAGAAGCATAAAAAAGAAATGTACTAACCCATCTCCCTAAATCAGGGCCTCAATTTCCAGCTATAAGTCATTTGGATCTAAGATTGCAGACTTAGAATTGGAAGAGACCTTAGAGATCAAATTCAATCCCTTTATGTAGATAAGAAACTGGGGCCCAGAGAGGTGAAATAACTTGCAATAGTAGGAATGAATTCAAATGATTACAAAGCATTTTATGAACTAACTATACAACTACAATACAATAAGCTGTGATGCTCAGTAAAAATTACCCTGGTACAAGGCCTGCACATATGCTACAACCCGTCTCACTTCAACAGGAAGGAAATTATAAAATAGATTTACAGAATCCCGAAAGCACACGTAGCTGACAAGAATTTAGAGATAGCATAGTGGAGTGTTAGAGAACACTGGGAAGAAACTCCAGGCATCCAGAATCTCACTTGTGAGTAGTGACTATAAACAGGTAAATCACTGAACCTCTCAGAGCCCTGGACTCCTTTTCTATTAAAAAAAAAAGGGGCAGGGGAGGGAGAATAATAATAACAATAATAATGAGGCAGCTAGTGCCAAGTCTGGAGTCAGTTAGACTCATGTCCCTGAGTTCAAATCTGGCCTCAGACACCTAATGTGCAACCTCAGTTTCTCGATACCTGGCCTCAGTTTCTCTATCTGTAAAATGAGCTGGAGAAGGATATGGCCAACTACTCCAGTATCTTTGCCAAGAAAACTCAAAATGGGGCCATGAAGAGTCAGACAGGACTGAAACAACTGAACAACAATACTCTCTCCTTTATCTCTTGTGTGTGTGTGTATATAGACATATGTGTAAGTACACAAGTGGGGGAAGAAAGTGGCATTCATTATTTGATGGCTAGTTAAATGGATAATCTGTACTCCTTAATTTATCCAGCATCACTGAAAAATTTTAAATCTGTTATGTTACTTATTTGTATAGTATCAGATTCGTTTTGACCTTTGGATACTGTAAGGCTCAACAGTTTTTATTTCCTTGTAATTGAAAACAGTTTGCCAGATGTGCATGTTATCTATGATATCTTTTATTGTGACATTTACAGAATGGAGGCATTTGGAGAAAAGACAAAAACAAGACAAATGATGCAAACTAATACCTGCTTTACTTTCAAGAGACTAAAGGGAATATGTCATAAAATAAATTATCTAAGTGTGATTTGATCTTCTGATGCCACAATGAAAGCCAAATACAAGAAAAGAAAAATAGTGATATTCTCTAATTGATCAACTTAAAAGTATGTAAGAAGACAAGGTACACCACAGACTGACTGTGGGATCATTGTAGTTAAGAGGACAGATTTGAAGCTTAAGTTGAGACACTTAAAACACCACTTATGCAAGGACTAGGTTGATTTTGCTCCATGTTACCTTGAGAAGTTTACAACTGCAATTGTAACTGGCATTTTTTTTAACTTTGGAAAGAAAAACAGATTCTTAAATCAATGGAACTTGCTGAAGCCAAGGAAAAATATCATCACCCTCTGAACTAAGCATTATTCATCCACATAACCAAACCAAAGGCTCCTTGGGTGTTTCAGAAAGAGCAGTGGCTAGGGAATCGGGAGACCTGAGGTCTCTCTCAGTCCAGGCCAACATCTCCCATGTGGAACCTTAGGCAAGCATGTCATTCCATGTTTGGGACCCAGTCTGGAAACCCAAAGACTTCTTTAATAGCTCTTATTCCCCTTACACAATTAGTTGTCAAGTTCTGTTGATTCTATCTCTGTGATGTCACTCTTAGCCTTTCCGCTTTTCCATTCCCACTGGGACCAGCCTAGTAGGCCCTCATTACCTCTTGCACTGACTATCATAATTCAATACTACTCTCAGTCGTAACTCTCCTAACAGACTAGATTTCTCAAAATACCTTTATGGCTCCTATTAATGCCTACAGAATAAAGGGCCTCTTTAGCATGGTACTTTAAGACTGTTTCACAGTCTGGTTCCAACCTACCTTTCCACCATTATCTAGTACTATAGTGACTCAAAAGAGGACTACTAATCATTTCCCAGAGGAACCCTGAGTTTTTCTGCCTCCAAACCTGTTCAAACAGCTCACCCTCCCTAGAATGTCCTCTTTCCAATATCTGCCATAGGTTTGTATACTCTTCAAGGCTTAGGTCAAATGCTAACCTCCCCAAGACATTTTCCTTTCCCAGCTGAGAACTAACTCTCCTTTCTCTGAACTCCTATAAAGTTCCTAGCACAGACTATCTTGTATTATAGTTATACCATGTCTTACATACATTTTTATCCTCAAAGTATCTAGACTTTAGTAGCTGCACATTAAAAATTTGTCCAGTGAATGAAGGCAGTGGAATAGATTACATCTAAAGCAGAGGTTCTTAACCTTAAGTTTTGAACTTGATTTTTAAATTTTTTTGATAACTGTATTTCAATGTAATTGCTTTCCTTCGTAATCCTATGTATTTTGTGTATTTAAAAAACACTCTTCTGAGAAGACAGACTGCCAAGAGTCCATGACACAAAAAGAACTCTTGCCCTAGGCCTCATCCAGTTTTAAAATTCTCTAAGATGGTCTTTCAATTCAAAAGGAAATTAAAAATGGAAAAGCAATAAAATTTTCAGTTTCCTCATCGGTAAAATAAGAGGGTTAGTCTATTCCATATGACTTCTAAGGTCTTTTCCGGCTCAACGTTCTTTATCTTCCAGAAAACGGAATACAAATTTTTATGGTGCCTACTATATGCCAAGCGTTTTTTATAAATATCATCCCACATGAAAGGTGAACTTAATTTTTTTTACTCTCTTTCTGAAAGAAACAAAAGATCAACAGTGCCTTAAAACTAAAACTTCTCATGAACAAAGAAAGTAAAGCACTATACCTAAAACCTGGGGCATCAAAGCACTCTCACAGAATATCTACATTTCTTTAAAAAAAAATTATATAGAACATAGTCTTGGAGGAGATGGACAATGATTTAAAGACACCAAAGTTCTTTTTTTTCCCCTTTCAGTGACTCATTCTCGCTCTCCTCATTTCACAACCGAGATTCTGAAATAACTTTATTATTATGGCCATTCAGGAATTTAAAACAAAATTTCTTTCCATTAAAAGAAAATAGGGTGACACGAATTGATCTTCTGAGCTTGGCTGACTGAACATCAAGGGGCTTAAAAAGTCCTCGCTCCCGTAATTATCCAACATGTTCTGCGTTTCCTACTTTATTTTTAAAAAACCATTTTGCACTTTGAGCAGAGATGCTGCTCACTCCAGCAACCAGAAGAGCAAGCTCCCAAAGCGTTTTCTAACAACAGTCTATTGTTAAGGAGGAGGGAGGGCTCAAACAACAAAGGGGGGGGACCGCCCGGGACCCTTCACCACAGGGCAGACCCGGAAGGAAACCAGTGTGTTTAGAAAACCTTGGAGAAATTTCCCGCGTGGCACCAGCCTCCCACGCACGTCTCCCCTCCGATCTTGGCCCCGTGCGACCCACTGACTTCGAGGCAAGCACTTCGGGACGGGCATCTCGGAGTGGCCCAGGGGCCCTGGCTCCCCACCCGGCGTGTTTCTCTCTCACAAACACACACACTCTCTCTCATCCGCCCGCCCCCATCCTCTAGGAAGAAGGGACTCGCAGAGCAAGCGAGGACTGCCAGCGCTTAGAGATCCGGGGATGGGGATGTGGGGGTGGGCAAAGAGGACCCGCCCCCACCCCGGGACCCACCGAGCCCCAAAAAGGCGTCCACCGCGGCGGCGTCTGGGAGGTGGGGGAGGTGTGAAGGAGGAAGCAGTGGGGGGGGGGGCCGCAGGGTAAACTGAGGAGGCCGGAGAGTGGGGGGGGGGGTGTCTGTGAATACTATGGTTATTTAGAAGCAGCCTCTCCTCCCCTCGCCCTCTCGAGACCAGCTTCCCGCTCGCCGTCCCACCCCCCCAGGCCCTGCCCAGGCCGGGCCTAGCCCGAGCAGCCCTCCCGGTCGGGTCGCCGAGTGAGAGCGGGCTTCGGAGGTTTCTTGACCCCGTGGCGCCGCCGTAGACCCCGTGCGACCCAAAGCGACGGTGTGGTCCTCCCCCTCCCCCGCTCCCCCCTCTCCATTCAAACCAACCGCCCCCTCCCTTCCCCCAACGCCCATCCCTAGGGCCTTGTTCCTTACCCGGACCTGGGAGGAGCCGCCACCGTCGGCAGCACCGCGTCCCCAGCGCTCCCCCCTCCTCTGCCGGGGCCAGAGCCCGTCGCTGGCTCTCAAGTCCTCCCTTCTCCACAAGGAACAAAGACGCCGCCACCGAGTGAGGGGAAGCTGGTGCGCGCGCCCACTTCTATCCCGCGCTCGCTCGCCCGCCGGCCGCGCCTCCGCGGCTGCACCCCCCCCCCCACCCCTCCTCGCGCTTGCCTGCCCTTCCCCCACCCGGCCCAGCCGCTCCTCGTGCGCGCCTCAGTCTATCTTCCTTCTAGTCCTCCGCTCCCCGCCCCTTCCGTGTCAGGGAAGCGGGATGCGCACGCGCGCCCCGCCTTCTCGAAGGCGTCGGGAGGAAAAGGAGCCCTCATCAGAAGAAGACTGACCGAGGCCGACGGCGCGCTCCCGCACACGCGTTCGCGGACGCCATCTCTTTGGAGAGTCTTTCCCCTTCCCTCCTCCTCCCTCGAGCTGCACGCGCACGCGCACGCGCACGCTCCGGGAACCTTGCTTCCATTACCCCCTTACCTTGCCTCCTTCCCCTTGGTGCCTCGGCCCCTCCCGCACAAACGCCACCCCTGGCCACGCCGGGGAGCATGCGCTGTGGGGGCGCCACTGCGGCGAAGGGAGTGGGGCGGGACGACAGGAGGAGGGGAAAGGCGGGGCTCGGGGTGGAGGGGGAGGGAGAAGAACAGGGGAGGAGGGGAGGAGTGGGGGAGGGGAAGGAGAATTAGGGGGAGTGGAAGAGAAGGGGAGCGGAGGAATGGGGGTAGGAATAGAAGACTAGAGCCAGAAGGGGTTGGGAGAGAAAGAGGGGGAGGAGAAGAAGAGGGGCAGTGTAAGAGAATGGAGGGAGAGAAGGGTGGAGAAAGGGGAGAGGAGGTGGGAATGGAAGAGAAGGGCCGGGGGGAACGAGGGAGGGGGAAGGAAGGGGAGCAGGAGTATGAGTGAAGGACTGGGGAGAGAGAGAAGGATTGTGGGGAGGGGGTATTGAGGCTCGGTGTCCCAGGTTTGCATCTCACCCTGTGTGACCTTGTACAAGTCACAGCCTCTCTGGGGCTCAGTTTCCTCGTCTGTAAAATGAGGGGGTTGGACTAGTTTTCTAAGATCTCAGGTCCAAATCTATGATCCTGCTAAGGGAGGGGGGAGAATGAGAAGGGAGAAAAGAGAATGGAGCAGAGGCTGGGGAAGTGTTTTGGAGGGAAGTTTGAGAGTAGATAGAAGCCCAGACCCATCCAAAGGGAGGTGTGATGGGGGGGGGGGAGGGTGGTGCCTGCAGGGAGGGTTGTGGGTCAGCAGGGACTCTTGGAAGAAGGGTTTTGGGGGCACAGAAGGGTCTAAGGTGAGAGCAGTGGGAGCTGGAGGAAGGGCAGAGCCTTTGAAAGTTTTCCAGGCATGCCTGGGGGTGACACCACGGCAGAGAGAAGTTGGAGGAAAGGACCAGTGAAGGTTCATAAGCTTGTGGATGGCAGGAGAATTAGGAAAGAGACTGTTCACAGGAGGATTTGGGATAGTGTCTAGGGAAAAAGGGGGAAACAAATACTGTGAGAAAGATTTGGGGGTAAATCTGGAGAAGAGGAGGGAATTAGGGGAGGACGGGACGTGTGGTGGGTTTCAGGAAGCATCTGAGCAGGTAGGGGGTCAGAACTTGTAAGGAGTTTTTTGGGGGTGTATGAGATCAGGGTAGATCAAAGTTGGAATGAGAGCAGTGCCTGTAAAAGGGTTTGAGGCCATGTCTGGAATGAGGAGGTAGAGTTCTGAAGAGGCTGGGATATGAGAAGGGTTTGGGGAGAAAGGTGCAGGAGTGGGATGGCAGAGGAAGGAAAAGGACAGGGCCTAGGGGAGGCTTGTGAGGCGGATGGAGCAGAGGGAGCTGAGAGGGGAGGCCAGGACCCATGAAGAGAATATTTTGTTATGCCTGTCAGTGGGAGGAAGGCAAAGGAGGATGGGGAAATGGACAGGGCCTCTAAAGAGGGCTTTGCCAGAAAGTCCCTGAAGGTGAAAGGTCTCCTGGACAGTGGTGGTCGGCAGAAGGACAGTCCTGGGGGAGTTAGAGAGAACAGGGCCTGAGAGAGTGGCTATAGGAACTGCAGGAAGGCCCTTTGGGAGTGAGTGGAGTGAATCTAGGGAACCCTTTTAGTTTGAGAACTTTCAGTCGTTTTAGTAAGAGACATGCCAGAGGGGAACAGAGAACCAGCACAGGAGAGAACAGGTGAGGATTCTTGGAGAGAGGCGTAGGAGGGAAGAGGAGCAGCTTTGGTAACAGGTTTGGTCACAAGTTCCAACAAATCCACTCTGAACTGAATTAATGGTGCCTGACTCCTTATACTTAAGGGTGTGTTTCAGAATTGCCTTTATCTCCTGCTATGGTGTGAGAGAGATACTTATTTAACTAAGGTACCAATCATCAGCTTGGCACCCCTAGCACATGCACCTGCTGGAGCAGGCATCAAAGGGAACTCCTACCACAGCCCCTCCTGGGTGGGTGGAGTGCAGGGCCCACAAAGTGTTCAGTGGCAGAAACCTCTGGTGCAACCTATCCAGCCAAGTGTTTGAGAAGCTGGGGGCTGGGCCTTGCCTTTCAATGTTACTTTAAGTAAAGATCTCAAAGAAAACAATGAGAGGAGCTGCCAGGAGGATCACAGGAGAGAATGTATGTAAAGTGATTTACAAATCCGAAAAGCGCTGCGAATAGCAGCAGTTGTTAGGTCATAGAACTTTAGAGCTCGGCCAACCCCCTCATTTTACAAACACAACTGGTCCAGAGAAGGGAAGCATTCCTTTAGCATTCCTTGCCTTTTGAAATTGCTTCGTGTTGTGTGTGTGTGTGTGTGTGTGTGTGTGTGTGTGTATCTCCCCTTGAGAACAGGGATCTTTTCAGTTGTCTCATAAATGCCTAATAAGTGCATTTAAGAAATGTTGGGTTGAGTTGAAGGCATCCTGAAGAATTCGAAGCTATGCTTTAGCACAGGTTTTACCTGCTCATGTTGGCAATCAGGTTCGGGAGGGTACTAGTTCAAACACCCTCCCAGCAAGTTAGCAGTGCTCCGGAGAATTGATGGATCTATCTAGAGCTTTTCATACATTCAATGTTTAGACTTAAATGACATCCTTCATGGCCTCATTAATTGTTCTGATCTTTCCTGGACGTAGTGGAGAATACAGTGAGAGGTAGCCCAAATAGAATGTGTGATAACTAGGACACCAGGCCTCTTCGAGGATTCGTGCTTCCTTCTCTGTGGGTAGTTCTGTCCACACAGGTTGCAACCTCCTCTATGCTCTAGTAGACTATTTCATGAGTTGCTGTGGCCTGAAAAAATATGTCCCCTCATGGCCAACCCTGTGAAGACTAGCCCTTCCATACTCAGCTAGGCTGGCAGTTGTATGAGACTGTATTCAAAACCTTCCCAATATGCTCAGCTGGCATATGCTTCAGGGCCTCAAAATCCCCTCCTCACCAGGATGACAGATTGGAATAGAAGACCATATTCTTACCTTCCCCACAAAAAGCTCCATTAGTTGATCAGAAGGCAGTAATCTTGCTGGAGTGGTTTTTTGGGGGGGTAGGGTTTAGCAGGGCAATTGGGGTTAAGTGACTTGCCCAGGGTCACACAGCTAGTACATGTGTCAAGTGTCTGAGGTCAAATTTGAACTCAGGTCCTCCTGACTCCAGGGCCGGTGCTCTAGTCACTGTGCCACCTGGCTGCCGCTCTGAGGTGTTTTTCATTTAAACTGGTGAAAAGTTGACCACCTGAATAACTAACTTCGGGGGCAAAGCTTTGAAACTAGCAACTGCTTGTCTCCAAGGCTTTTTTTTTTCCTTTTGTCACTGGAAAGACTTAATCATTTAATCAAACTCTTCCAAGCTTATGCAGAAGAAGTTCCTGGCATATATAGCCAATTTATATTCATTTTTATTGCTGTCCTCAGAGATAAGCCACAGTCCTTGTGTCCTTGCACAAATCACTTTAACTCTTTTTCCTTTTTATAATGAGGGGGACTACGAGTCAGAATGTTATATATATTTTCTGATGTGGTTACCATTCTATGTTTTTGTTTTTCCATATGGAAGGGAAAGAATCACTGGAAGGGGGACAGGGAGACAGTGAAATCATTGATAAAAAGACAACCATCAATAAAATATTTACAGTTAAACAAATGAGAGCCTTGGATTAGGCAGATGATATTTACATAGTCCTTTCAAGTGTGCAAAGCATTTGTATGTTTATTCTCATATGAGCTTCACAACTGTCTTGTGACATTGGGACGGGTATTATTGTCCCCATTTTACAGATAAGAGGTTCAGATTGCCTGGGTGACTTCTCCATAATCACAAAGGCAGATTTTGAACATAGGTCTTCCTGACATCCAGCCCAGCATGCTAGCCACTATTCCACAGTATCTCCCTGGGTCACTTAAGGTCTTTGTCAACGCTAAGTTCTTTGATCATGTTTCATCTACTTTGTTCCCCCATTTTTTTCATCTGTACAATTTCTAACATTTTGAATAGGGAGATTTTTGAGTCATATTATCAGGTTTCATGCTTTCTAGTTAACTAGAAGGGCCTATGCTCATTTCCCATCCAGTAAAATGTAAGCTATGCAAGAGTAAGGGCTGTTTTTATTTTGGATTTTGTGTTCCCACTGTCCTGAAAGGGATAAATAAAAGTTTGTTGAATAGGGGGAGGAGGGAAACATTCTATGCAATGTTTTTGCAAGAAACCTGTAATAACTGTAATTGAAGCACTGTTTACTGGTGTCTGAAGCCTAGGTCAATAGAGGAATTAGTATATGGCTTTGTGTTATTGAATTACCAAGATGTCAACTTAAAATTGACAGCTAGGTGGCTCAATGGATAGAGTGCCAGATCTCAAGTCAGGAAGACTCTTCGTAAGTTCAAATTTGACCTAAGACACTTACTAGCTATGTGACTCTAGGCAAGTCACTTAATCCTGTTTGCCTCAGTTTCTCCATTTGCAAAATGAGCTGGAAAAGGAAGTGGCAAATGACTTAGTATCTTTGCCAAGAAAACCCCAAATGGAGTCACAAAGAGTTGGAAATGACTGAGCAACTTAAATTTATGCTATTATTTTTATACTATATGCTCTGAGCAACTAACTGTAAATGAAGAAGTTTACTATAAATGTTACATTTATTCCTAATTAGTACATTTCAGGGTGAATGTCAAGCTCTTCAAGGTACCATCTCATGATTGTTAACAATTATTATATTTAATTTGGCTCCAGTCAGGATAGGTTAACACTTTCTTCATGAATGAGTTTTTTATTTATATTTGAGTAAACATTCCATTTTGTTGCATATTTACCTATTTATATAAAAAGCAAGTGTTTAAGCAACTGATCTTTACAGCATCATGTATTCTGAATACAGTATTATTAACCTTTCATGTTTACTGCATGCAGTATAAGATTGGTTGACTAATAGTCATAATTTTTTTACCCTAAGATTTTAAATGCTGGCCCTGGGATAAAAATCATGAGAAACATTCATACTGAAAAGAGATTAAATACAACAAAATTATACAATTATAATGATAACTGACATTTCTAAATTGTGTTCTATGTTTCAGATGTTTTATAATTATCTCGTCTGATCCTCACAACAACCCTGGGAGGTAGATGCTATGCTATTCTTATCCTCATTTTATAGATGAAGAACCTGAAACAAACAAAGGTTAAGTGACTTGCCCAGGGTCACACAGCTAGTAAGTTGTCTAAGGTCAAATTTAAACTCAGGTCTTCCTGACTACAGGACTGGTACTCTACCCCCTTAGGCTCCCTAGCTGTGCATTTTTTTCTGATATCTTTAAGCTGACACATAGAGAAGGCAGAAAGATATTCTAGGCAGTATTTATGAGAAGCAATGGTTAGCATAGTAACCTAAAATTCATTCTAGCGTATCTAGTATTGAATTCACCTTGCTTTTTTGTCTTACTGACTTTCTAAATATTTGGATACTTATAGATTGCATCATATACCTCTTTGAAATGTAGTTTCTGATCAACAGTTTTAATTTTCTTAAGCCTTCATTATCCTTTTGAACTTGACTTTTTAAAAAAATAGATTTTATTGATACCTTTTGTTTTTATGTCATAGTAATTTCCAAGTATCCTCCATTTTAATGAGCCCTCCCTTAAGCAAAATCAACCAACACAGTGACCCTATCTGATACCATATATAGCATTCTTTACCCTTTACTCTTCCTTCTTCTGAAAAGTAGGAAGGTACATTTCATCATCATATTAACAACATAAGATGTTCTCAAAGCCTAACCTTGACTTGTTATTGTATCCAATGGATCTGTGATCTTATTATTAACGTGAAATTCCCTCCAAAAATACAGATCAGAACTCCACAATAACTGGCCTTTCTGTGTCTCTGTCCCTAAAACCCCTGGTTTGCCAAAGGGGTTAGTGCTGAGGTCTCCCAAAGTCCTGGGGCCTTCCTTTCTTGACATGGTAAGAATACTAACATGAAACATACAGGAGGAATTGATCTCCCCAAGTGACCCCCACATTTTTTATAACCCTTTAGTAGTCTGATGAAGTCTCTGCACCCTTCCTCAGAATTATGTTTTTAAATGTATAAGATAAAATACATAGGATTACAAAGAAAACTAAGTATACTGAAATATAGTAGTCAGGGTTTAAGCAAACAAGTTCACAGATCCTGGATTAAAAATGCCTAGTCTTTAGCTCTAGGCCCTCCCCACCTCTGGGAAATTTCCTACTTCTTTTTTGACCCTCTTTATTGATCATTCACAGGTAATCATCTGATTTGTGGACACATAGTTTATTAAATATACTGAAGTGATAAGGGATAAGGGGTAGATAAGGGGTAGAGCCAAGATGGCAGAGAAAAGCCAGGAAGTTGCCTGAGCTCTTCCCAGTTTCCCTCAGAAACAATGTTAAATCAAGCCTCTACAAGAATTCTAGAGTGACAGAATCTACAAAAAGATGGAGTGAAACAATTTTCTAGCTCAAGATAACTTAGTAGGACTTCAGGAAAGGTCTGTCTCACTTGGGTGAAAGGGAAGTGCTGCCCAGCACAGATGGTGTCTAGGCAAGACAGTGGGAGGCTCTTAGCCACAGCAGAGATCAGCAACCAAGGCCTCATGGTTTTGGCTTAGTAGGCCAGTGGCACAGCAGGGCATCTGTGAAGCCTCCAGCCCCAGCACAACAGGCAAACTGCCAGCTCCAGAACCCAGGGAACAACAGGCATGAGTAGGCTGGGCCATCCTAGCCCAGTGGGCAAGCTACCAGCCCCAGAGACCCCAGCAGAGAAAGCCAGTGACCAAGCCCCTGGCCCCCCAGTACAAGAAACTTGGGACAGTGCCCCCTGTGCCCCAGGAGCAGAGGTCGACTTTTAAAATGAGCAAAAAAAAAAAAGAGTCCTGACCATAGAAAAGCAACTATAGTGACAGGGAAGATCAAAACACAAACTCAGAAGAGGAAAACAATGTCAAAATGCCTACATGTGAAGCCTCAAAGGGGCTTATGAATTGGTCTCAAGCTCAAAAAGTCCTTTAAGAAGAGCTCAAAAAGGATGGTTAAAATTGAGTAAAAGAGTGGGATAATGGGCTTGGATGCTCTCTCCTACTTCTTTGCCCTTGAAATTTGGATTTGCCTTTCTCTTCATGTGGAAGAATGGAGGCGTTTGATTGTTGCTATTTGAAGTTGAGGTGCAAGTGCCAGGTAGGGTGACAGCAACTAACCTTGAGAATCAGGCCTGTTGTACCATGGTGGCTACTGACAAAGAGAAGCTTCCAAATACCTACTGGGAAATAGGGCAAAAAAAGCTGTGGTAGTTAGGTGGGAGCTCCCAGCCTGCTGATGGTCTTTGGATTCTGTTTGACTGATGCTTGATGTATCGAAGCCCGTTATCCCAGTTTTGTCACTATCCTGACATCTCATGCATTTCTCATGCTTGCACTTAAAAATTGCTTTGTTGTTCAGTGGATCACAGCACACCAGGCCCTTCTGTCTTTCACTATCTCTCAGAGTCTGTCCAAGTTCACATTTGTTGTTTCTGTGACTATCCATCCTCTGTCGTCCCCTTTTGCTTTTGCCTCCAATCTTTCCCAACATCAGGGTCTTTTCCAGTAAGTCCTATCTTCTCATCATGTGGGCAAAGTATTTAAGCTTTAGCTTCAGTATTTGACTTTCAGTAAACAGTCTGAGTTAATTTCCTCAAGTTTTGACTGACTTGATCTCCTTGCTGTCTAAGGGACTCTTAAAAGTCTTTTCTAGCACCACAATTCAGAAGTGTCAATTCTGTGGTATTTGACTTTCCTTAATAATCCTACTCTCAGAGCCATACATTGCTACTGGAAAAACCATAGCTTTGACCACATAGACCTTTGTCCACAAGGTGATGTCTCCACTTTTTAGTATGCTGTCTAGATTCGCCGTAGCTTTCCTTCCAAGGAGCAAGAGTCTTTTTTCATGCTGCAGCTGCTGCCTGCAGTGATCTTTGAGCCCAAGAATATAAAATCTGACACTGCTTCCGTTTCTTCTCCCTCTGTGTACCAGGAAGTGAAGGTATCAGTTGCCAAGATCCTAGTGTTTTGTTTTTTTTATGTTAAACTTCAAGCCAGCTTTTACACTCTCTTCTTTCACTCTCATCAAGAGGCTTCTTAATTCTTCTTCACTTTCTGCCATCAGAGTCCTCTCACAGTTTTTCTCTGTTGTAAGCAAGTAGGTGCCTATGAAAAGTATGGCAAATGACATCAGGCCTTTTTCCAAAACTACAATTGCCCAGGGTACTGGGGTAAGTAATATTTGGGGAGGGGGAGCAGGGAAGGGAAGAGGGCACCAGTTATGTAAAACTTTGATATATGCATGAGACTCCTTTTTGCCATTTTGCTTCATGGTATTCTCTACATATTTCAGTCAGCTGTGAGCTGGTAAAAAAAAAAAGTGTGATTTACCATGTAATTTCACTTGTTGGAAGCCTCCTCTATTTCTTCCTCATACTGTGAGGTTTTCCCAGATAAGAACGCAGGTTTTAATCCCTATTCAGTGGATCAGGAGCTCCCAACTCCTTTCATCAAGGGTTTCCTTGATTTGTGTGTAGATTATTCTAATATAAATTTTATCTAGATGGGAAAGTACCTAAATAGTTATTGATGAAGTAACAGAGATTTTCTACCCCACACCTTTAATATTTTTAAACCTATCCTTTACAATATCTGAAGGATTGTTCCCCCAGTGCCCTTACTATTGTGTTGGTTCCAGAACGGATCTCTTCTGGCATATGGCCCAGCCCTGCTGCTTTCCCCATCTTTGTTTTTTCACTTCTGTCTCTACCTCCTCTGTTAGTACATCCAAGATTATAGTTTTAGAGTTCTTGTGTGATGATTTTGTTGAGGGTGAGACAAAGTCCAGGAACCCTAAGACTGGAATTCCCAGACAAGGTCATTGAGGCGGGGTATCCCTCAAGGACCCGAGTACTGGAGAGTTGGGGCGATCTGGAATGAATTCACGATCTCAAGCATTCTTTAAGTCAAGGTGGCAAAGTTTTATTATGCTTTTCAGCGGGCAAGAGTTTTTAGGGAACCTGCAACCTTGCAGGGGTACAGGTAAAGTTTGTAAGGTTAAACTTCAGGAAAACATGTGCCAGATATGTTAATTAGGTGATTCAGGGTGGGATTAGGGAGTGGTTAAGATTAAGTCTATCCTCCTGTCTGCCAGAATGAGCTTCCTGAAGTGGTTAAGGTTCTTAAAGGAACATGTACTTTTTGTATCTACTGTGCAGGTAACTTACCCAGAGTTCACTGGGAAGTAGCCCAAAGGGGGGCTACATAGAGGTGTGGTTTTAGGCCTGAAACATCATTAAGTCAACTAATGGTCAGGGCTGACTGGGAAATACCCAGGCTGCTCCCATCAATGTCTTGTTAGACAAGATAAGTGTAAGGGAGTATACATATGTCTAGGTCTAGCATGCATATGATAGGTCAGTGAGTAGTAAATATATCTATGATTCAGCACACAGCCAGTTCAGCATGTACACAGCTGGTTCAGACTAATAAATTCTATAGGTACAGCTGGCCACTGTATCAGGAAGAGAAATAAGTGTTTTGCTAGGGCATGCTGACCTGTTTTGCTAGAGAGAAACTGCTAGGGACAGTGTTTTGAGGCTAGGGAGAGATGTGATTTTGGAACTGGGGTCCAAGTACAGGCACCCCATCAATTTCACCATGCTTGATGGTAGTAGGAGTTGCAATTGCATTTATAGGATAATGAATACTAAGAATCGGAAGGAAAGGTCATCTAGTCAAATTTGTACCTGAACAGAAATTCCTCTGAAGAATTCCCAAGTAGTCATTCATTTTCTATTTGAATCACTTTGGTAATGGGGAACTCAGTATTTCCTGAGATAGAATATTCAACTTTTACAAAACTATGTTTTTCCCTTAATAATATTTTATATTTTTCCAATTACATATTCATTTTTGTAGAATTTTGAATTCCAAATTTTTCTCCCTTCCTCCCTTCCCTCCTGCCTCCCCAAGACAGCGAGCAATCTGCTATAGGTTATACATGTACAATCATGTTAAACATATTTCCATATTTCATGTTGTGAAAGAAGAATCAGAACAAAAGAGAAAAACCACAAGAAAGAAAAAAAAACTTTTTAAAAAGTAAAAGTAGAATGCTTTGAACTGCATTCAGACTCCATAGTTCTTTCTCTGGATGTAGATAGCACTTTCTATCACAAGTCTTTGGGAATTGCCTCGGACCATTGTATTGCTGAGAAGAGCTAAGTCAAGCATAATCATCGAACAATGTTGTTGTTGCTGTGTACGATGGTCTCCAAACTCTTATTAGGAAACTTAGAGTGCCTGGCTTGGAGTCAGAAAGACCTGGATTCAAGTCCTGAATCTGACACATGCTGGCTATGTGACTTACTCAGAGGAAGACACTTAACTTGTCAGTACCTCCGGTAACTCTCAAAGGTTTTATGTTGCGTTGCAGATGTGCATATTCAACTTTATAAGTTCATTAATGTGAGTTTCCTTTATAGATAACCTAGAGCAATAGAATTGCAGGTTGAAACAAAAAAAAAGGAGAAGAAGAAGAAGAAGGAAAAATTTGCCTCTAGGCAACTTCTACTCATTGTGCCTCATTGTCTCCTCTGGGGGCCAAGCAAAACAAGCCTAATCCCTCTTTCATATAACAACCCTTCAAATACTTGAAGCTAGCAGTCATGTTGGCCTTGAACTTTTTCCAGAATAAATATTCCCTGTTCCTTCTACAGAATCTCAGAGGGCAGGTTTCTGGTCTCTTAAGTATCCTCAGCGATTCAGCCACGGTCAAATTATTGATTGTAACAAGACTGAATTTACTCTCTACATACGATAGCAGGTTTGGTTCCTAGAGCACTTTGAACACTTATCTCCCCTTCAGAATTCCTCAGTCTTTCTAATGCTGTTAGTTTGACTACTCGTTTGCACAGGTGAGGGATTCACGGGGGTGGGACATTGCAAATGTTACCAAATTTTTTCCCCTAAACAATTGATAAGTTTTGCTGATTTTTTTTCCTCTTCCTACCTTTAAACCCTCTCCAATCCAGTCTATCCTCCTCTCTGCTAGAATGAGCTTCCTAAAGCATGGGTATGACCATATAACCCCTCTATTTAATAAATTGCAATGACTCCCTATTTCCTCTAGAATCAAATAAGAAATCATGTTTGGCTTTCTGATGCCTTTATAATCTGGCACCTTCCTACCTTTCAGTCCTTTTACACCCCCTTCATATTCTAAAATCTAGTGACACTGTTCTTACTATTTTCCAACTCTGCTTTTTAGATTATTTTTTTAATCAGTAAAATTCTGCTTTCTCCTACTTTGGACTATTCCTTCCCTTATTCTGACTTTTCTTATTCTCCCTTGTCTCCCCTTTCCCTCCTGCTTTCCTGATGGAATGTATTTCTGTACTCAACTCTGTTTGAATGGAAAAATAAGAGTGTGTATTTTCCCCTTCTTTGACCAATAAAAATGAGAGTGAGGTTCAAGTGTTACCCTCTCTCCTCTTCCTCCTAGTTTATCTAATCAGGGTAGAAACCCTGATTATGTGGGATGATTTCCTCTTTCTTCTTTCTTTTCCCACTAGTTATTACTTTTCCCTTCCCTTTCCATTCTTCTTTTAAGATTGATCAGAATGTAACAGAACTACTCCTAGGTACTCTGTCTACACTTCCTCTGTGATCCCGGATGATGATAGGGTTCAGAGGGGACAAATTCATGAGTTTATCCTTCTTTTTCCCCTTATAATTGCTTGCTCATGTTTACCTTTTTATGTTTCCCTTGACTTCTGTGATTGTACTACACAGTCGCTACTCAGCTCTGGTCTTTTCATCAGGAATGTTTGGAAGTCCTCTACTTAATTTTTTAAAATGGGGGAAAAATCAATTTTTCCCTTGTAGGGTAATATGCAGTTTTGCTGGGTAAGTTATTCTTGTTTGTAAGGTTATATATACCGTTTGTCTTATAGAATATCATATTTCAAACTCTCTGCTGCATAATAGAGGTAGCTGCTAAATTGTGTATAATCCCAACTGTCACTCCTCAGTATTTGAATTCTTTTTTTCTGGCTATTCGCAGTATTTTTTGTTTGACCTAAAAATTCTGGATTTTGGCTATAATACTATTGTGAATCTTCATTTCAGGGTTTCTTTCAGGAGATGACTGAAAGATTCTATTTCCATTTTGCTCTCTGATTTGAAAAGTTCTGGGCAGCTTTATTTTATGATTTCTGAAATATGATATTTAGGCTTTTTTTGGTCCAATGATTCTTAAATTATCTGTCCTTGATTTATTTTCTCTATCAGTTGTTTTTGCTATGAGATACCCCATATTTTCTTAAATTTTTTCAGTCTTTTGACTTCATTTTAATATTTCTTCTTGTCTCATGTGACAATCCTTTCAGATTATTTGAACCCCAATAATATCCAAAGCATCCAAACTGCTTTTGCTCTATTCTAAAAATGCCCCTTTCTGCGTCAGCAACTTCAAAGACCAGATAAGATTGACAAGGGGTATCTTTCCTGTTGGTGACTGAATGTCTTCAGCCAGAACAGTGGGATTTCTCTTATCTTGATATTCTAGAGATATTCGCATCTTGTGATCATAATCTCTAAGTGCCCCTACCTTGTCAATTGTCTTGTTTACCTAAGAACTTCCTTTCTTTGATGTGGAGATCATAAACTGGAGTTGGAATTGTTACTTAAACCTTGTCTTTCTTCTTCCAGTCAATCAGAGTTTGCTTCTTATTCCATGATCCTGTATCCCCTAGCTTCAAGGGAATAAACTATATGAATTTACATATCACCTAGCCTGTTTGGCTCCTTTAACCAAACTTTCAGGTCCACGGTTATGGTGCCATGGGCTGCGGATGGAATTGATGGAATGGGACAAAGAACTGCAGCCCAACCTCACCAACACTACATGCAGGCACCTCAGAATTCATTTTTTCCTGGAATCTTGGCCTTGATGGGTCGGGGTAAGTTCTCTCTATTCCCAGTTTCCAAAGGACTCCCACTAGTTTGGTTGAAGTCTGAGATTCCCTTTAAGCTAGCTTTGAGGGTGGGGACCAATTCACGTTAAATGGCTTTGGATTAATTAGGTCGATCTTTGGAAATGAATTGGGAATGTTTTCACCTTGGGTTTGCTGAGATGGCAGAGTGAGAACAAAAGGCAGAAGCCTCTTCCCTTAAGGCTAGCAAGGCTGTTTCAGCATCTCCCCCAGTATTGGCTAATTCCCTCCACCTCACTCTCCCCTCTTTTCCAACAACCCCAACCATAGCTGTTTCTCCACTCCTTCTGCTGTATTCCTGCCTCCTTTCCCTTAAAGGCTCTGATTCAGGGGAGGATAAATGCACTTTGTCCTTACTCCCTCACCTTCCCTTACCTGCCCTAGTCCTCCTCCTTCTCTCCCTTTCCCCACTTTCTTTAAGGGCTCTGTTCTTGAGGAGGACAACTACACTCTGGATGTAGGATATGGAAAGTCAGAAACATCAAGGACGCTAAGGCTTTCACCAAAGACCATAGAGGTACTCTGAGCAAAGGTTGCAGTATCTGACCCTCATCTACTCCATCCCTGTCAGATCTTAGATCCTTGCAAATTCCCCAAAACCCCCTTTCCTTGGAATAATAATAGCCAATTCATGGTGAGGATTTCTAGAAAGCCTCTAATTCCCTCTCTGTTGTTAAATTATGAACTCAGTTTGTATTTGTCCTGTTAATTGTCATTTTGTCTTTCCGTGTGTATGTGAGTGTGTTTGCTGTGAATGAGTCTATTACTTTGTAAAATTTGAAATGCAGGCAGCTAGAGATTTCAAAGGCTGAAGCTAGGGAAACAAAGACTCTTTTCCTTGTAATTTCTGGTCTGGCCAACCTGGAATTACAGTGGAAACAGAGATAAAAACATTTTAGCAGATTCTGGGATTAATCATTAAAAAGTTTGGAAACTGATTAGTTGGAATTACGAGAGGACTCCTGAGACTGTAGATAACTCCAGGAGCTCACTCATGCTAAAACACCTCCTCTCAATTCTGATCACTCATTCCCCACTCCTGTAGAGGGCCAGCTCTGAGAAAGTCCATTCTGGGATAAGATACAGGCCAGAGGCCTGTTCTTGCACTTGGGCTGATAACTCGGCACGTGGGCTCTCTATCCCTCCCTTGGCATACATGTGCTGCTCAGGATGAAGGCTCTTCAAGCCTGTTTGGTACACACGTGCTCTCTCCAAAACCCCCACAGCACACACATGCTAAATACCACCTGTGGGCTAATAACACAATATAGTTTATGGCAAAAGGGGAACAAAAGCACGAAGAAGTCATGCAAAGGGGAACTAAGCACGAGGAAGTCATGCATTATGCAAATGCCTCACACATGGATTTGTTGATTCTGCTTGCCTGAAAGGTATATAAACCCTTTCCCTCTGTATAATAAATGGAGCTGTTCTTTACTCTGCTGCCTGGCCCATGTTTTCTTTTCACTCTCCGTGGCATTTAGCCATCTCCAGCCATTTCAACACCACAGCCACTGGTGGCAACTGGCGCTGGACCGAGGAACCCTGAGGTAAGGACACCCGAAGCAGACAAAGCAAACGGACTCGAGGGGGACACTCGGAGCAAACAAACCCAAAGCAGATAGACACGAGGTGAACATGGATTCAAAGCAGACGAACCTGAAGCAGAGAGGTTCGGAGGACAGAGACTCTGAAAGAGTTGAGTCTCCTGTGGTAGAGATGCCCTAGAAACAAACAAAAAAAAGGAGTGCTCCAATCGACATATACAGTCGATTAAGGTATAGGGTGATAAATCTTTTCTCGGGTACTAAAAATTTTCACTTTCCTTATCACTTTCCTTTTTTAAGTATCACCAGGCTTACACAGGGATTAAAGAGATGGGAGAGTGATAATCTTTCCTCTCCTTTACTTTCACTTTCCTATTCTAAGGTAATCACCAGACAGAAATGGGGCAAATGCAATCGGGGAAAAAGAGACCAAGAATACTGTATGAAAGTTCTAAAGAAGCTAGTAAGGGAAAGATGTCTCTTAATAGCAACTACCCAAATTACAAGAATTTTTATGGACAGCAGAGATAGGTACAGTTTCCCTCCAGTCAGGGATCTGCCCCAGGTTGTCTTAAAAAGCAGGGTCTTCAAGACCCCAATAAAGCATGGCACCTGGCCTCCATTACATTCCTGAGCACCAAGCAATTTGTGTATAGGATTCAAAAAATCCCCTCTGTGTTTCCTGTCTCTGTGTCTGTGTTCTGTATCTATGTTTCCATGTGGAGTGTGTAATCTAATACCTTGTAATGTCTCGTTTAGTTTTTGTTATGGAAAAGGCAAGTTGGAGAAGTATCAGGTCAAAATTAGAAAGAAATAAAGTTTGGAAACTTTTGGGAAGTAGTTGGAAAAAATGCTCTTTCTTTCTCCCTCCATTCCAAATCTGGCCAATTTGGAATGTGAAGAGAAATAAGAAAGAAAGCAGGAAACTTTTTCCTCAAATTTAAGTGAAATGTGTTCAGAAATTGGCATACTATTTGGCACTAGACAAATTGGGAAAATGCATAGATCTCAAAAAGAGACACTTCGAGTCTCCCAGTATAAGGAGAAGGGCCCACTCACTTTTGACTGGCAAATTCAAAGTTCTCACTCTCAAAAAGTTTTTAAGGAGTGAACACAAAAGTAAAATTTACTTGAGTAAAAATTAGAATCATTAAAATTCCAATAGAAATAACAAAAGAAAGGGGGCAACAAACATTCCCAGATTTTCTTGATAGACTCACACAAGCTATCTGAAGGAGTGTAGGGGATGCTGAAGCTGCCAATCAATATATTGCATTTTTTATTTCTTTTTGAGTCTATGTATCTATATTCATAAAGTCTTTTCTCATGCAGCTGTCTGGCAAGGAACATCGTCAATGAAATCCTCTGGTCCTTGGTATCTGTTCCAGCCATCTCCAGCACAATATCTCAGCATCTTCTTCTTCTTGTGTTCTTGTAGGAACCAGCTTTCTGTCCATTCTCCTACGAGAGTGATCTTAGCACAATTTTAAATTACCATTTCTAATCTTTATAACCCTGATCATTTTTACAAACTCAAAATTTGAACCATGGCCAATTGTCATATTTAAGAAATTCACATCCGAAGCCAGTGTCTTATACTTTACGTACATCCATTATTAATTTCCTCACTAGGAGGATGAGATGTCACTTGAGGAATTAATAACAGGCTTCAGTACATACATAAATACATTAAACTGTCAATTTTTAACACAATGCATATAGAATCTTAACCTTTTAGTCATGCCATATTTCTTTGATGGCATTTACAAAATAAACCACAAAACATTCTTTTTAGCATCATTAACTGTAACAAAACTTTAGACAAGCAAATAACAAAATAATATTTTCACATTGCTTAAGGAACATTTACAAAGTGAGGCCTAAGTGTCTAGAGTGCATTTCTACCCTTGTTGATAAAACTTTACTAAGTTGGTGAAAATTCACACATGAATTAAAACGTCTTTGTATATACTTCTGACTTTGAGCTGGAATTCTTAACCCCCCAAGGAGTCTACAGGTAGATTGGAGGGGGATATAGAAAAAAATATATATCTTTTGTCATTTAAACTGAATTTTCTTCACATTCATAAGTGTATTATTATTTGGAAAAAGATTTCATATGCTTCACCAGATTATCTATGGTTAACGGAATCTGCTAAAGAATTTTTAGCTGCTCTAACATTTATTGCAGCCCCGAAAAGATCTTAATAGTTCTAATTTTAACTCGAGTAAATTTTACTTCTGTGTTCACTCCTTAAAAACTTTTTTGAAAATGAGAACCTTGAATCCTCCAGCCAAGGTGAGTGGGACTCTGGAAAAGATCCAGTGGCGCCTTGTCCCTTCTCCCCCACGCTGGGAAACTCAAAGTATCTCTTTTTCAGATCTACGCATTTTCCAAATTTGCCTAGTGCCAGATAGCATAATAAATTTTAACTTACCTTAAACATCAAATTTAGGAGTAACACATTTCACTTAAATTTAAGGGGAAAAGATTCCCATTTTCTTTCTTATCTCTCTTCACATTCCAAGTTTGGCCAGAATTGGAATGAAGGGAGAAAGAAGGAGCATTTTCTTATTTCAACAACATTAACAACAAAGAGTCAGATAACATACTGTCTTCACACAGAGACACATAACACAAAACAGATACAGACAGAAAATGACAGGATGTACAAAAAGGATTTCTAGAAATCCAGTATTTTTCTTTTCCCTTTCTACTTAGGTAACCCCCAATTAGCTAGTCTACCCCCTAGTGGGTTATTGTCATCCATCCCTGGGCTTCGGCTCACAAGATCTCGCCCCAACCCCAATATCATGCTTAATTGTTCTTTGTACCATAGGAACTTTAACTTCTGCAGTAAGACATGTTTTTAAAATGTTCCATATGGAAAAGGCTGACATTGGGAAGTGTTCTGGTCCATCTTCCCTTAATCTTTTACTCCTTTGTTTTCTGATAATCTCCCATCTTTCTAAATCAATTGTACCTTCTTGTTTTTGCTCTTCTGTTATACAAAAACCTCTTTCTGTTACAATTTTTCTTAATATTTGCAGATACAGATCCTATCTTTAAATTGTATCTGTCCCATAGTTAAATTTTCTAAATCTACTTTTCTAACTCTCTAAATCTCTAAAATTTCTACCATCCCCCAGTAAGCCTAGTGGAGTAATCCTCTTACCTCTTATTTGAATACACTCCAGAGCCTGTATTGGTAAGACGTTACTTAATCTCTCTCTCTCTCAAGTCCTCGATTTGTCCCTGTTCCAGGCGCCAACTGTGCCCACAGTGGCATGAATATATGATGAAGTAATTGACACAAAAAGACAAAGACATGGGACTAGGCGAGTCGTATAGTCAAGCTATAGACTAATTTTAATGGAGTTACTGACAGTGTTTTATACAGGTTAATTACTGAGTCATCCTGACTTCAAAGAAGAGTACAATAAAGCATTGATTAAGTTTTTTATCTCCTTGTTCCTGGGAGTGAGACACTATTTTTCCTCAAGGCTAACCAAATTGAAACATTTATGTTCTCTCACATATAGATAACCAGACTGAAACATTTCTGTCATCTCCAATATGGGTAATGGGCTACGAAGGCAGGTTTTCTCTGCCAAGTCTTATCCTAAAACTGGCCTTGCCATGCATAGACCCATTCTCAATTGCCCCTGCCTTGCAGAGGTCTAAGAGGCCTAAACAGGATATAGCTGGCTCCCCACACTAGACTTTCTTGTTTCTTAAGCATGTCATCAAGGACTCCTGGATTTAATCAAAGAAATAAAAGCACTTGATTACTTCAGTGCGCCAAAAGGAAAAACAGTAAAAAAAAAAAGTCCCACCTTAATTACCACTACAACCTCTCTGTCAGCTACTCTGTTATCTGGCTCCCAACCCCTGGTTGTCTCCCATGCATGGGGTGCTCTCCTTCCTCAGCTCCATCTCCTGACTTCCTTGACTTCCCTCAGGTCCCAGCTAGAATACCACCTTCTGCAAAGGAGCTTTTCTCAATATCCCTTAATTCTAGTGCCTTTCCTTTAAGATTGTTTCCAATTTATCCTGTATATATCTTGTTTATACATAGTTATTTACAGGTTGCCTTGGTGCCCATTAGACTGTGAGATCCTTAAGCACAGGGAATGTTGATTGTATTTCTTAGTTTCCCCAGAACTTAGCAAAGTACCTGGAACATAGTGGGTATTAGTAAATGATTGTTGACTTGACAATATCTTCCTCTTTTTCTTTAAAAACAAATTCTTTGTTCTAAGGGATGTTGTTCTGGGAAGAGCAAAGAAGGTAATTGATATAAAAACAAAAAATCCATTAAAATGCTTTTGGCTCAAATCTCTAAGGCTATGTGTTCTATGCATGTTGATCAACAGTTAACATGTCCTCAATATCATCAAGACCATTAATTAGCATCTCGCTATCAATTCAATCAATCAACATCAATTAGCATTTGCAAAGGGATAATTTACTGAAAAGATATAGCAAGACCCACAGTATAAAACTGTCCTCCTGAACCAGCTTCCTTCTACTACCTGATTCCTGGGGAAAGTGGATTCAGACTTTGTAAACATTCACCCCCCCCATGGAGTTCTCTTCTGAATGCAGCCTAGTAGATGGATGAGTCACTCTTGATGCAGGACATCATGACTTGGTAACTCCATTGATCTACTGCTGGGCTGGATAGGTTGCTCCTCAGGGTTTTCCTGGCACTTGGGGCTTGACGGCCAGCAAATTCCATCATGGACTCATATAACTGGATCTCTTGTTTTTCAACCTTTCAAAGTCTCAAAAGACCCTTACCAAAAGGAGACAAAAGCAGGAGGAAACCCCAGAGGAGAAAGTGAGGCTGGTGACTTTGCACAACTCCGCCTCACTTAAATCCAATTCACTTGCAAGTCATGGCATCACCCTTCTGATGTCATGGTCCTAGTTCCAAGTCCAAAAACCCTTAGGAGCAAGAGGGCTGGGCGCACCTGCTTCTCAGGGTTTTCCTGCTTGAATGATGTTTCTACCTGTGATCCTAGCTCCAAGGTCATCGTGGCTCCAAGGCTGCCATGACTCAACCTTCATGCTCCCTTGAGGATGACATTTGGCCCCCAAATATAGAGGATAAACAACACAGAAGAGAAGCAAAGCTCCCCAGTCCCGTTACTCAGGAGCCAGGGTAAGAGAGAGGAAGTGGGGAAAGGAAAGTCTTTCCCCTCTCATGGGTTCAGTTCATCTTCACCTCTTAACCCAGCAGATAAGAGTTGCTGAAAAGAGTGTGGCAGAAGGAGAGTGAACAGCTCAGTCGTACCAGTTTTAAAAAAGAAAGCAGCCAATTAAAGGAGGCTACTCCCACCCATAGGGTAGGGGATATAGTGGTTTCCATGTTAGACAAACTCCACCTACTCAAAAGGCCCCTCAAGGGTGTCTCTGTGTTAGAACTGGGCATCCTTAGAGAAGCCCAGGTCATTATTATTATTAGATTACATAGAATATTATATTACATATAACATATTATACATATATTATTATTATTTTTAATGATAATAAGAAACAGCTAGATAATATAGTGCCTAATATGGAACTCAGGAAGACCTGAGCTCTAATGTGGCTTCAGATACTTACTATCTGCATGACCCTAGGCAAGTACTTAACCTATGCCTTAGTTTCTTCAACTGTAAAACATGGGTCATAATGGCATGGACCTCATAGGGTTGTTGTAAAGATCAAATTAAATATTTGTAAAGTGTTTAGCTCAGGCATATAATAGGTCCCGCTTGTTTTCTTCCCCCTAATAATAATGAGCTAACATTTGTATAGTGCTATAATGTTTGTAAAACACTTGAAGATATCTCTTGAGGTTCAAAACAACCCTGGGAGACATCTATTGTATAGATGAGGAAGCTGAGGCTGAGCAAGAGGTCAAATGACTAACCCAAGGTCACATATCTAAGTACCTGAGTCAGGTCTCCCTGTTTTTAATTCTAATATTCTACCCACTGTGTCACCTTGCTGCCCAATTTAGGGGGAAATGAATTCCATTTAGAAGAGCAGAAATGTTCAGAAGGTAGTTGGAAATGGAGACTGGAACCTGGGAAAGAGATTGGGACAGGAAATACAGAATTAGGCATTACTGTCACAGAAGACTTGAAAATAGATTTTAAATGTAGAGGTCCATGTGACACTGCTTATATGGACCATAGTTTAAGTGTTTCTTGTGTGTGCTTTCTATTTCCAACTAGGGCATTAACTACTAAAGGACAAGGATCTCTCATCATTATTTGGTAATTCCTTTAGTACCTAAGTGCTGTGCTTGGGAACTTTATATGGTCTCCTTACAACTATAGTATCATTGGATCATCTTCACAATGGAAGAATCTCTATTTCTATAGTCTCCTCTGGTAACTTTGTCCCCAAACCTCCATTTGAGAAAGCATACATACCAGCCCTTGTACTCTAAACCGGATTCATCCCATGAATCCTCAGACTCCATCTAGATCTTACCCTCACTGGTGCCTCCCCCTACTCTTTGCTTTTTATGTAATGTCTTCCCCCATTAGAATGTAAACCCCTTGAAGGCAGGGACTGTTGTGGTTTTTGCTTGTATTTGTATTCCCAGCATTCAGCACAGTTCTTAGCACATAGTCAGTGCTTAATAAATGCTCTATCCAATCTATCTGTCATCTCCTGTCCATCTACCATCTATCTACTCATCTATCATCTCTGTATCATCTATTCATCTATCTGTCATCTCTATATCTCTTATTTATCTATTGGTTTTGAAGTCCCAGTACCCCAACTTGGTCTTTCTACCTTCCTGCTGCCCGTGATCTGATGACTACGTAGAACTGTTATGGTAAAGTCCACTCCATTTGATCAAGACTCCATTGGAAAGAATACAAGTCAACATTTAGGCAACATTTTGTGGGAGAGAATTTGGCCACACACTAGATTGTCTGTCTTTTGTTTTTGAAGAGGACCAGTGACATCACGAGGGTGATGTCTTGACTTGCAGGAGAGTCAGATTTAAGTGAGGCAGAGTTGCACAGAGTTGTCAGCCTCACCCTCTCTTCTAGAGTCATTGAAGTCCAGTGGCAAAATAAAAGTCAGGATGACTGGCAATGGCCCAGGATACAGTGCATGATGTTGGCATCATCTATGTCTGACCAAGCTCTAAGCATTCCACAGTGCCTGCTTCAGCCAACTTCATGGCTGTTGGAACAAATTATTCTCATCTACCCATTCTGCCAGGGGAAGTCTTTACATGCTTGGGGTAGACATGCCCCTAATTTACTGATGGGTTTGAGGCCTGTAGGTTACCCTCAACCTGGTTTAGCCCATCCGCCAAGATGGTTTTACTGGGGTTTGGCCACTGTGCATGCTACAGCTTTTTGGAGCCACAGGTGAGAGTTGGTTGCCAGGTGGACACCAAAGATAGATGAGAAACCCTGATGAAGGCTCATCAAGCCCTCACACCAGAGGTGATAGTACTTTCTGAATACCCCACACGCCAGGAAATGTTATACTTGAGAGCATAATAGATCACAAGCTGCTGACATTTCTGGATTTTGTTTCCATTCACCAGTATAGCATTTTCATTTTTTGAAATAAAAGTTACATAGCAGTGAGATCTCCCATTTTCAAATTTGCTTTGACTTTTCATTTGATCCAGAAATATCATTTGCTAATCTCTCTCCTCTTCCACATTATTTTCTAAAAAGCTGCTTTTTTTGCCAGCTTAATCTTTAATTAATTGGAAGCTTTCTCTAACATGTGTTTATGCCTGTCTCATCCCTTACCCATCCATCCTTCAAAAAGCTGCAAAAAATCATTGTCCTAATGTACAGGTTGCATTATGCCTCTCTTCCTGAAAACCCTTTAGTGGCTCCCTAGGGCCTCTACAAGAAAACATAGACTCCTCTATGTTTATAACCCTCCACATTTACTGATGAAATGAAAGACTCCATATATACCAAAATATTTATAGCAGGACTTTTTATGGTAACAAAGAGCTGGAAAAAAAGTAGATACTGATCAGCTGGGGAATTGTGGTACATAAATATAATGGAATATTTCTATTCTGTAAGATATGATGAATACAAAGAAATATCTAGATGAACTGATGCAGACTGAAGTAAGCAGACCCACGGTAATAATAGACTATAATAATGACTACAACAATGCCAATGAAAAAAGCAACCACCACAAAACAATAAAAAATGAATGTTGTGAAATCGCAAAGATCAGTTTGGTCCAAAGAAAAGATATGAGAAGTCACCTACTCCTACCCCTTTCCAGATGGGGAGGGCAATCAACAAATATAATACAACATAGATAATGTTAATTTGTGCTTTTCTAAGTCAATATGCTGGTGTCAGGAATCCCTTTGGATTTGAGTTTGACTCCATTGTTGTATACCACTTTATTTTGTGCATTTTTTTAGTGTTATTTTGTGGCCAACTCCCACTCACCATACCCTCATCCCCTACCACTTAGATATTCCTCAACTTTATGATTCACAACTATATAACATGCCTGGAAAAAATGCTGCTGTTAAAAAGATGAGTCTCTTTTAGGGACCACAGCTGATTCTACCAAACTGGAAAGGTTTCAGTAGAGGCCCAAGGATGGAGTTTCACCTAAGGATTGTCCTGGTTGAATGCAGAGACTTCCTCACTCCATAGCTGGCCACCAGGTGATGAGTTTGAGGGGCTAAGTAACTTGTCATACTGTCTACAGAGCTGCGGGACACTGTGATCTATGTTAGTTGAAGAATTACCAGGGAGATGAAGGCCCAGATTCTTTTACAAATGGAAGCCAGGGAAGTACAGCTCTTCAGCGGGTGTGGATCCCCATGGTCAAGGGTCATCTTGTAATGGTCATATTTAAAAGTTACTTCTAAATGCTTCCCAGCAATTCTAACAATTCCTAGTGCAAGTATATAGTACTGAGATATGCAGTACAAGCAATTGCTCAAAATGAAGTCCAAAGATAGCTCCCAATTTCATCTTATCCTCTGATTTCTCTTTTAAAGTCAGTTTAAAATGGTTACTTTATGTTTTGGCCTCTTAGCTCAAGTATCACCTCCTCCAGGAGGCCCTCCTAGGTCTCTGCCACCCCTTCCACACCCCACCAGTTACTCATGTCTTCTCCTCTAAGGCTACTTTCTTTTATATATATATATATATATATATATATATATATATATATATATATATATATATTTAATTTATTTAATATATTTAGTTTTCTGCATTGATTTTCAAAAGAGTTTGAATTACAAATTTTCTCCCCATTTCTACCCTCCCGCCCACTCCAAGATGGCTTATATTCTGGTTGCCCTGTTCACCAGTCAGCCCTCCCATCTGTCACCCTACTCCCCTCCTATCCCCCTTTCCCTTCTTCTCTTGTAGGGCAAGATAAATTTCTACACCCCATTGCCTGTGTATCTTATTTCCTAGTTGTATGCAAAAACTTCTTTTTTGTTGTTGTTTTTGAACGTCTGTTTTTAAAACTTTGGGTTCCAAATTCTCTCCCTTCTTCCCTCCCCACCCACCCTCCCTAAGAAGACAAGCAATTCAACATAGGCCACTATGTAAAACCCTTCCACAATACTCATGTTGTGAAAGATTAACTCTGTTTTGCTCCTTCCTAACCTATCCCCACTTTATTGAATTTTCTCCCTTGATTCTGTCCCTTTTCGAAAGTGTTTGTTTTTGATTACCTCCTCCCTGTCTGCCCTCCCTTCTATTGTCCCCCCTTTTTTATCTTCTTTCTCCTTCTTTCCTATGGGGTAAGATACCCAATTGAGTGTGTATGGTATTCTCTCCTCAGGTCACATCTGATGAGAGCAAGATTCACTCATTCCTCCTCACCTGCCCCCTCTTCCCTTCCTACAGAACTGCTTTTTCTTGCCACTTTTATGTGAGATAATTTACCCCATTCTATCTCTCCCTTTCTCCCTCTCTCAATATATTCCTCTCTCATCCCTTAATTTGATTTTATTTTTTTAGATATCATCCCTTCATATTCAACTCACCCTGTGCCCTCTGTCTATATATATATATATATACATATATATATACGCATACATATATACATACATAGACACGCACATATGTATATATATATGCATATACATATTTATATGCATATTCCTTTCAGCTACTATGATACTGAGGTCTCATGAATCATACACATCATCTTTCCATGTAGGAATGTAAACAAAACAGTTCAATTTTAGTATATCCCTTATGATTTCTCTTTCTTGTTTACCTTTTCATGCTTCTCTTGATTCTTGTGTTTGAAGGTCAAATTTTCTATTCAGCTCTGGTCTTTTCACTGAGAAAGCTTGACAGTCCTCTATTTTATTGAAAATCCATATTTTGCCTTGGAGCATGATACTCAGTTTTGCTGGGTAGGTGATTCTTGGTTTTAATCCTAGCTCCATTGACCTCCAGAATATCGTATTCCAAGCCCTTCGGTCCCTTAATGTGGAAGCTGCCAGATCCTGTATTATCCTGATTGTTTTTCCACAATACTCAAATTGTTTCTTTCTGGCTGCTTGCAGTATTTTCTCCTTGACCTGGGAGCTCTGGAATTTGGCGACAATGTTCCTAGGAGTTTTCTTTTTGGGATCTTTTTGAGGAGGCGATCTGTGGATTCTTTCAATTTCTATTTTACCCTCTGGCTCTAGAATATGAGGGCAGTTCTCCTTGATAATTTCTTGAAAGATGATATCTAAGCTCTTTTTTTGATCATGGCTTTCAGGTAATCCAATAATTTTTAAATTCTCTCTCCTGGATCTATTTTCCAGGTCAGTGGTTTTTCCAATGAGATATTTCACATTGTCTTCCACTTTTTCATTCCTTTGGTTCTGTTTTATAATATCTTGATTTTTCATCAAGTCACTAGCTTCCATTTGCTCCAATCTCATTTTTAAGGTAGTATTTTCTTCAGTGGTCTTTTGGACCTCCTTTTCCATTTGGCTAATTCTGCCTTTCAAGGCATTCTTCTCCTCATTGGCTTTTTGGAGCTCTTTTGCCATTTGAGTTAGTCTATTTTTTAAGGTGTTGTTTTCTTCAATATTTTTTTCAGTATTCTTTTTTGGGTCTCCTTTAGCAAGTCATTGACTTGTTTTTCATGGTTTTTTTGCATCATTCTCATTTCTCTTCCCAATTTCTCCTCTACTTCTCTAACTTGCTTTTCCAAATCCTTTTTGAGCTCTTACATGGCCTGAGACC